>NW_027397074.1:60288747-60402465 GCF_003265705.2 Callorhinus ursinus | reverse complement strand
AAAAAAGAAAGAAAGAAAGAGAAAGAAAGAAAGAAAAGAAAGAAAGAAAGAAAGAAAGAAAGAAAGAAAGAAAGAAAGAAAGAAAGAAAGAAAAAGAAAGAACAAAAGAAAGAAAAAGAAAGAATGAAAGACAGAAAGGAAAGTGCCCTGTGAGGAAAAATACATGTCAGGAAATTAGTGGGAGCCTTTAGGAGCTGAGGTTCTTGGTTCTAAAACCACATGGAAATGAATTCTGCCAACAACCAATGAGCTTGAAAGAGGATCCAAAGCTTTATAGGATATGGCAGCCCCTGGCAACACCTTGTTTCACCCTGCTGAGATACTGAGCAGAAGACTCAGATGACTCATACTCATAATCCTGACCCACAGAGACTGTAAGATAATAAATATGTGTTGCTCTGAGCCATGAGTCTGTGGTAATTAGTCACACAGCAAAAAAATCATTAACATACCAAATCAGAATCCACATTTTTAACAAGAATCCCAGTTGATTCTTACGCCTATTAAAATTAGAAACATTTCTATTTGATCTATGTTGAATTAACATTTTCAGAAATAGCTCCAAAGGAAGGGGTGAGAAATAACAGGAATATATATTATTAAATAATAATGTTTTTATTATTCAATAATTTTATATTGCATTAAAAATATACATGAAATAGAAATTTAAAAATTTGAAATATTTTTAAATATTTCATTTTCTATTTTTAATGGTATAAAAAGATTTTCTCACTAAATTTATTAGCAGTAATGTTAGTAACATTATTATATCTATTTAATATTTATATATCTTACATAGTAATACTAGTGAGCAAATTACTGAGTGTTCAATATTTTTGAAAACTTTGGGTTCACATGATTATAGAGAAATTTAAATGGAAGGATATAAATTCAGTTTGTATGTATTCTTAATTTTTATAGATGTAATAGCTAGTAAGTTGAGAAATTAACATGCATTGTAATATGTTGTAATAAGCTGACAAGGGACAACAAGTATACCTAGTGTCCAGATCTTGGTTTCTAATACTATTCTTCAATAAAGGGAACCAGGAATCCTTGGATAAATGGCTGATTCCACAACTGCGCAAGAAACACAGAAAATGAGCCTGGACCTTCTGGAGCTTCTTGTAGGGCCAGAGAGTAAAGAAGTGCTCCAAACAAACACACACACACACACACACACACACACACACACACACACACACACACACAAAACAAAACAAAACCTCACAATAATGAGGATATAGTTAATGGACACAATAACCAATACTGGAAATTATAAAATAAAACCCATGAGTTCATACTGAAAAAAATGACAAAGTAAATAAATAAATGGGGATGACAGGCAAATCTTCAGTGCAGAATTATCCCAAATAATTTATGTAGATACCATTCCCTCAAGGATATATAGCACTTAAGACTCCAAACAGCCAAAACAATCTTGAAAAAGAAAAACTAAATGGAGGCATCACCATTCCTGATTTTAAAATATGTTACAAAGCTATGGCAATTAAAAGAGTGTGGTGCTGATATATTAAGCCAGTAATATATAGACCAATGGAACAGAATACAGATCCCAGAAATAAAGCCACAAATACACTGTTAATTGATTTTCAATAAGTATGCCAAGCATACACAATGGGGAAAGGATGGTCTCTTCAACAAATAGTACTGGAAAAATTGGATATTCCCATGCAAAATAATGAAACTGGACCCTTATCTAACATCATGCACAAAAATCAACTCAAAGTAAAACCTGAAACTGTAAAATTCCTGAAGGAAAACACAGGGGAAAGTCTTCTTGACATTGCTCTTGGAAATTATTTCTTGGATACAACAGGTGACAAAAGTAAAAAATAGACAGGTGGGACTCCGTCAGGCTGGTAATCAACCAATCATTCAATCAATCAGTCTACAGTTTGGGGGTTTTGTTTGGTTGATTTTTTGTTGTTGTTGTTGTTGTTTTGTCTCTGTTGATTAGCAAAACAAGGTTCCAAGCCAGCCCACATATAGTAAGAACTCCATCTACACTTGGGGTGAAGTCATATGACCACTGCTATCCTTTCCCATAGCAGTCACGGACCTGGTTAGGGAGGGACAGTAACATATTCAGAAACAAAACAATTAAATGAGTCAATATATAATAATAGCTTGAATTTAAATTGAACATCTATTATGTGCCACAGAGAGTTTTAGTTGTTTTACGTACCTAGTAAAATGGTCACAACTCAGTAAATTGGCCATTATCCTTATTTTATCTGTAACTAGGACCCAGAAAGATTAAACAATATGCTCAAGGCATGTCTTCACAGGTACTAAGTAGTAAACCTGATGTATGAATCTTAAGAAGCAGGTGGGTTCTTGCTCTTAACCATCAGGATACAAAATTAAATGTCAAATAAGGCACACAAAAAACAAATGCTTTCAGAATTGTGCCATGCAGATATTTTTTTTCTTATATAGGGAAATATGAGCATTTTCTGTTCAGTAAGTAGAAAAAACATTTCTTATATATGTACAAAAATTAGTTAAAGTTCTATTCTGACATTGCTATTGAAGAGTCACACAAGATGACATCTTCAACAGCCAGAAGCTAATGGTCAATTTTGTGTTTACTGTGAACCCCTGGATTCAATGACTCTACCTTCTTTTAGTTCCCAATGTGAGCAGGTATAAAGTCAAATGACCTATGACTAATGACGGCATAAATGTGAAGCAGCCACTCAGCTATCTGAAAGTTGCTTATCACTACAGCATGGATTTTCTCACCCTGCTTCCCCCTCTTTTCTCAACTACCTCCTATTTCTTAAGTCTTTGTGCTTCAGTATGAGAGAAACACATCAAACCAGGTCTCCACAAGGATGACATGGACCAGGTGAGAAATTCAGTAAATCAATGAATGAATGCTGCAAAAAATATCTCCTTTACCTTGCCCCTACAGAATGTTATTAGGAGATTCATGTAAAAAGTTGTACATAATTTACATGGTGCTCAATCAGAATTTATGAATTTTTCTTTTCAACATCCATAGCCAGATCCCCATTAGAAACACCACTAAATTATGAGAGTCACATCTACACAATAAATAAATAAACATGTGGTGGGATAGTTACACTTTATGGTATATTAGTCTTAGCATGTTAGCTCAGTAGAATCACCCAGTTCAATTTTTTTGTTTTTTTGTTTGTTTGTTTTTTGTTTGTTTGTTTTAAATAGCTTTAACAGTGCTCTTGCAAAGATAAATCTGAAGGCAGTCTGGATATGCAGATAATTTTGTCCTGTTTAAACACCACACTTTTTGAAAAATTAAACTGTCATAGAGGGAAGTTAATAAAGGTATCTTGAAAACAAACCACCTAATAAATGAACTAAGCATAGATCTGGAAAGAGAAAATGAATGAGTGCAATAACTGTCTTCTTAAAACATTTGAATGTCACTTCCATTCACTTCAATTTGCATACAAATTAAAATCCTCTTTGAAACTCCTGCTCTCCTTCTGTCTACATCACAAATAGCTGCTCTAGGTAGAGGCCTTTTCCTCTTGGAAGACTATCTTGACATCCAACCTCACTGGTGAGAATCAGGAGTCCCATTAGCTTCTGTGACAACTCTGGATGTACTTCCTAGCATTCATCATATTGGCTGACTGACTCACTCACTTTTTAGGGGCACAGATTTTTAATAACTATTTCTACATTCAGGGTCTGATATGAGATCCTTGCATTTAGAAGAATTTGGAGTAAATAACTTCTAAAATACCTTCTGGCCACTTTTTGAGTCCCTTCTTTTTAAGCAGGACATTTTGATAAAAGTCTGCTTGAGCTATACCTAGGCATTTTGAGTAAATCTATTTCACATGTAAATTCTAGTCCATACGCAAGTAGTTTTTTTAAATAAAAAACAATTCAACTCTCTATTGATCACATACCTGCCAGCTCCTTTTTTAAAGATTAGCATAAGGTACAGTGCATGAAATGAAATTAATATATATATTTATTTATTTTTAAGTTTAGGACCAAATTAACCAAAAGTACTTCTTAATTATATTTCCACTTCTGCCCTGAATAAGGGTATGCTTAAATAAGTCATTTTAGCTCTGCATCCTATGAAACACTACAATCTGTCTTACCAGGGTACCCTGTGTATTGATGAACTAAAATTTCTAAGTTATTGAAGATGTGTTATGACATGTAAAATGCAAAGTCATCACTATTAATGTAATTCTGTCGAGGTTCACTGTTAAAACTCTTTTCTTGCCTAACTTTTTTTAAACTATACTCTCAGAACAAATTAATAAATTCTGAGTGATCTAAACAAAAGAAAAAATAAAATCTATTACCAATACCAAGAGTTATTCATGCAGAGTTAACAGTAATAAAATCATGACATCGAATAAAATGGCAGGGCTATGTAGAATTTTAATTAGCTACCAAACTAGTCTTCATATTAATTATAAATAAATGATAGAAAATAGATAGAAAACAACAAAATTACACCCTGCTTCAGAACTCTATTATTACATGCTCAGAAAATAAACAGATATAAAAGATTTTTAAATGCCTTTAAAGATATTATATTGAACCATAATGAAACCGCCAACAGTCAACCATTTTCACCTTAAAAAAATTAGTTTCAACTCTATAAGGTACAAGGAAAAGTTAGTCTTGAAATTTTATACAAAGAGTATGTCCCTTTCTATTTTTCAGAATACATGTCTTTCTTTAGAAAATTTTAGATTTGTATCTAAATTGGAAAAAAAGAGAGATTTCAGTCTTTAAATTTCTCCTAAAAACAGAGATGATAATAGTGGAATGCCTGTCACATAATACCTACTGAATGAGTATAAATACCTACTTGCTGAGTGTGAGGCTTATCAAGACTAAGTGAGGTACAACCAGTAGAGCAAAAAAGGCCCTATACTTGGTACCTGAATGTGAATAAAGATTATTTGCCCTCCCTAGTACAATAAAGCCTCATTGTCACATAACACTGGTCTTTTGAATCTAGCATAAAGACATTATTATTTATTGAAATGTATGTGGAAGATAAGACATATCATTATGAATCAATGTTAATTTAAATCTTTAGTTAAATGCTAAAAATATTCCTGTAACTTTGGCTATAAAATTATTTTAATCATTTAAGTTACAATAAAAAAATTTATTATTATTCAGTCATGATGGATTTTTTTCCACTCCTACCCTAAATTATGAATATGTAAATAATTAATCTTTATGCTAACTCTGAAATTATTTTTAACTTTCCAACTATATACTAAATTCTATTTTGCATTTTATTTCTTCCAGAAAAAGAGTTTTCAAGCAGTTATGAATAATCCCTGCTTTATTTAGTGATACACTCAATGGAAGGTCAAGTGTACTCTTGTTCACATCTCTTAATTTCTCCTTAACAAAAGCCTCTTAATATCAATTATCACAAACTGAATCTTATGCTCTACATTTACTTATACCTGACATATTCTACAAGCTGTCGGTCATATGATCTGTAGGAAGGATAAAGGATTCCTTCTTGAAATAATAAACAGAAAATGAGAGTATCTATATGTGGCCAGCCAAAAATCCTCAACTACTCCCATTGTCCTGATTTTTTTAAAGTAACCATTATTCTCTTCCTAAATTACTTTAATAGCCTCTTCTAATCACTATGCTCATATCTTTTTTTTAATTTTATTATGTTATGTTAATCACCATACATTACATCATTAGTTTTTTTTAATTTTTTATTGTTATGTTAATCACCATATATTACATCATTAGTTTTTGGTGCAGTGTTCCATGATTCATTGTTTGCATATAACACCCAGTGCTCCATTCAGTATGTGCCCTCCTTACTACCCGTCACCAGGCTAACCCATCCCCCCACCCCCCTCCCCTCTAGAACTTTCAGTTTGTTTCTCAGAGTCCATAGTCTCTCATGGTTCGTCTCCCCTCCGATTTCCCCTGTTCATTTTTCCCTTCCTGCTATCTTCTTCTTTTTTCTTTTAACAAAGAATGTATTATTTGTTTCAGAGGTACAGGTCTGTGATTCAACAGTCTTACACAATTCCCAGCACTCACCATACCACATACCCTCCCCAATGTCTATCACCCAGCCACCCCAGCCTCCCACCCCCCCACCATTCCAGCAACCCTTTGTTTCCCGAGATTAAGAATTCCTCATATCAGTGAGAACATATGATACATGTCTTTCTCTGACTGACTTATTTCGCTCAGCATATACCCTCCAGTTCCATCCACATCATTGCAAATGAAAAGATTTCATTCCTTTTGATGGCTGCATATATACACACACACATCTTCTTTACTCATATCTTAAGCCTAACTTTTTATCAGTCCAGCTTTAGGCTTTTTAAAACAAAAATAGTGTCTAAAAATATATTTTTTTAATTTTATATGACAAGAGACTATTTTTTTTCACTTTTGAGTTGGATATTAGTCACAACATGATATAGAAAAAAATCCATCACCTCTGTATTTGAAAAGTTTATTCTTGTCAATTACAAATAAACACAAAAGCTCAGCAATTAACTGAAAACAAAATGTGATGTTTTATCTTCATCCAACTATTTTCCTTGACTTATGATCACCAAATGTTTATGCACACACACACAAAAAATCAAATTAACCTTCAGAAGTATAAATTTTGAAACAGGAAAATATAAAAAAATAGTAATTTTTCCTTTTTGTCTTGTTTTATAGCATCAGTGCATCTATGTGGTTAAATTTCAGTGTTCAAACGATCCAACTTAGTGTTTGATTTGTGTAGTATTTTTGACAGATGTCTTAAATTTTAGTCCTTAAAGACAGTTTTAGAGCATTTTAATAATCATGATTTTACTAAAAGTTAAAGTGTTCATTTTAATATGGATGAGGTTTAACAAAGAAAGTACTAAAGAGTTTAAAATTAAAAAAATATGTAAAAGTTTCATTGAAGAGTCAAAATAAGTCCGATAGGATCCACTATTTTGTGTTTACATTAAATATTTCTAGAGACTGAAAAGAAAAAGGAAGGGGTTATGCAGGCCTTCAGAAACTTTATTTACAATTCATTTACTTAACATGTATACTGTAACACTTGTAGAGTATATTCAAGTGAATTAAAGTGCCAAAACTACTTTGTTGGTGCAAAGTTACTCTGGGTTAACTGCCCTAAATCTGCACAATACATACTGAATACCACCGGAAATTCTACAGTCTTCTCAGGCATCCTGCCCTAAACTCTGGTTATAATATACCTCCTGATTTTTACTTTAATATGAATGCCTCATGGTTACCTGATAGCCAATGATCTGGCTCTCTGTGACTGTTCCTTAATAATAAACACTCCTTTGAAGGTGTGGTGTTAATGTATTCTCTCCAAGTACAGACTCTTTACACCACATTCTTCAGATCCTAAGAGGTGATGTAGGATAGCACACTCCTTCCTAAACCAATTGATAGGTCTGGACATATAAAAATTCTCTGAAAAACATGCTCTGTATGTTTTCCTGATCTTGTGGAAAGAATCTTATGATTAATACTTGAAATAAAAGCTGCTAATTTAATACCTATGATAAATTACAATTCAGTTTCATTGGCTTGGGACTTTTCTTAAACCACAATATACATCAGAATTGGGTAACTCAAGAGTTACATTTTTGAGAACTTTATTGAAAAAAATCTAAGTATAAGGATATCCAGAAAACATTCACTAGGAAAGTTATCATAATTGCAATGCTGACATTCTTCTACAATATAAGCACTGGCCACTGCTTTGATATCTGAAATACAAACTTCTGAATAATGACTAGTCTATATTATAGTCTCACAAAGTTATCAAATCCTTCTTCATGATGAAGCCTAGTAAAAGATAGTCTTACTGCATATGTTTAGCTTTCCTTAAAAAAGTAAAGAACCCAACAAGTAGCTCATCAAGATTCCTTCCTGTGCTTGGGCGCCTGGGTGGCTCAGATGGTTAAGCGTCTGCCTTCGGCTCAGGTCATGATCCCAGGGTCCTGGGATCGAGTCCCGCATCGGGCTCCCTGCTCAGCGGGGAGCCTGCTTCTCCCTCTGCTTCTCTCTCTCTCTCTCTCCCCGTCTCTCATGAATAAATAAATAAAATCTTTAAAAAAAAAAAAAAGATTCCTTCCTGTGCTTGGTTTAAGATAAAACTGATGAATACAGATTTATGAATCATGATCATAAGACTTTTCATTATATTCTCAAGTTTCTAGGTCAGCAGATTTAATGAGTCATTATGAAGGCTAAAGAGTAAAGTTATAAATTATAACATGAATAAGTGAATATATAAATTCATAAATTATATAATTATGTATTATAATACTTAAAATTAGCTAATTCACTAATATGTAGCCAAAATAAAAAGAAAATAAGTTACTTCTTACCTCAATGAATTTTTGGTCAAATAAAACAAAATACTTATAATAAAGTATTGTAAATGTACAAGAAAAAACTGGACCTAAAGCAACATAACTGGAGCAAATATACTAGCTATCAAGCAGCATATTAAATGGAGTTTCTTGTATGGAGCTTTATGCAAATACCATAGATTTTCTTTATTCAAAAGCAAAACCAATCTCTCTTTACTAGATTCTATTCATATCTATTACTTGAATTCATACATTTAGTAATTCATTCAGCAAATGTTTACTGAATACTATATGCAGAAAAAAAAAAAAAAAACCTGTGAATCACACAGTCTTTTCTGCATCCGCAATAGGATAGTTGAACTCTCTATTGTTGAGGCCAGTGACTGTATTTTCACATGGGAAGAGTATTGCTAGTCTTTCAAGCTGATATAATTTCTGACCCAAAGAACTGCCCACCTATACCAGAATATATATCTCTATTATGTTTTCTTAGAGTCTGACTTAAATTATTATCTCCAGAAATGCTAATTCATGGAAACCTCTCCCACACACACACACACAGTTCAACAAGAATTCTGAGTGAAATAGAAGGCACCATACAAAAATCTATGGATTTGGTTAGGAGGCTGGCAGAATACCAGCCATCCTTAATGTCTTTGTAAAAGCCTTTTTCTGTAACAATCATTGTGTAAGTAGAATTTTTATAACGACAAGAAGTTATCAAAAGAACCCATGCCAAACCTGTACTAAGAGAGATAGGAATGTGAAACTGGAAAACCCAAAATTGTTAAGAACCAAATTCTATCTTCCCCTTTGTCCCTCTCTTTCTTCCTTGCTTCTCTTGGCATCCCCGACCCATCCTTTTCACTTGCCAATGCACTTGAAAGATGGTCAGTTTGCAGCCAAACTAGCTGCATAATTTAAGTTCAGGAAAACAGTCCAGTCCAGCCTGTCAGTATGTAATATCATGTGATACAAACTGACTGACAAGGGCCATTAGAGTGGGAAGTGAGAGGAGGCAGTACCACTTTAAGTGAAGAAGGAGTCATTGTGGGCTAGACACACATTTAAAGTGGCTACTATACTTGCCAACATTACATTTCATGGATATTTAAGGCCTTTTTCACCTTTATACAAGCATTTAAGCATTTCTTTTTCTCTTTTTAAAGTCTAACTAAAGAGCAAAAATATGTTAATGCTATAATAATTAAGATAACTTATTTTCTAGTATTTAATCCAGGGACATATCAGCTCAAGTGATTCACAAAATATTAAACAATACAACAAAATTATTGTCCCAAGTTCCACAAACTTTAATGACAAGTATTAATAAAATTATTCAGAAACATGAATATTAAATTAAAAATAAAAACCAGCAATACATACTAATATAAAATGTTTAAGGTTTGTGTTACTTAAGCTGATAAGAAAACATTATTCAATAGAAAAAAAGGCAAGTGACATGTACAGATAATTTATGCAAAAGGAAATATAATTAATAAACAAACATGAAAATGTTTCATTCACCACAATCTATCAAACTATTTTCAGTGCCAGGGATAAAGGGTCAGTTTACTGCCTATTTCTTAGCCCATGTGCCCACAGAAATTATATCCAAAATGTGAACTGAGGAGTTAACTATTAGATAAGAAAAAAAAGAGAATTTCTAAAACACAAAGTGTCTTAAATACTATTTGTATTTTGCTTTAGCCTTCCACTATGTATTCCCCAAATCAAGATGACAGAATTTAGTTCTTTTCTCTGTTAATTCCCCTAAAAATACATCATCTTTATATTCTATAGCTTCTATAACAATAAAATGGCTTTGGCTTTATATTCATTTTGCAAAAATAAGAAAAATTTATTGAAATATTAGATTATCACTAATTTCAATAGTAATTGGGCTCTTGGCCATATTCTATATCATTTTGCACTTAGAATTTTTTTTGATGAGTCATGGAGAAAGCAAGTAAATGGATGTCATATTCCGTGAGTTTTGCTTGGATACTACATATTATTTATATTAATTACTTGTTATCTATGAAATCTGCATCTCTATATAGCTTATTTACATTATATTTTTTTGTGTGTATTTTTCATCTTTCTGTAATAGGGGCTCACTCAGAGACAACATAAAGACTTGCTAAAATCATAAATCTGACCATCTGAAGTTCAGACAAAAGATGTTTACTATAAGAGCTCACTATGAGGGAGGCATTAGACCAGTGGCTAGAAATGTGAAGATGATAAAGACGCTGCCTGTAAAGGTCTTAAAAGGTAGTAAGGAAAAGACAGACAACTAAAAGTAAAATATAGTAAGAAGAAAACAGAAAATTAAAATAAAGTAGGGAAAAAAGCTGAAAGAAGGAGCTATGGGACTACAGGTGAAGGACCCATTCAAGGAAATGGGGGAAAATTTGTTAGGAGACATGATGCTTGAATTGAATCTTGCCAGGGACCTCACTTAGATGATAAAATAGCGATGGCTCATATTTTTCTTTCATCTTTTAGATTTTGATTTAGGAATTATTTTTAATAGACACTCTTGGGAGTATGACTTTCTTTGGCAAACACCAGATAGCTTTAAGAGAGAATAATCTGTTAGTAGCAATCTAAACTCAGAAACCAAGAGCAGCATGTTAATCCTGACTATGTGATAAATAAATAAAATAAAAATAAATGATCCAGTTTAATCAATAGTGTCATTTAGAGAATAAAAATGTCATTTTTTAAAACTTTTAATACATGAGCTAGCTGCATTGGTCATAGTCACCCAGAGTTCAAGGATCGGTCAGCATTAAATACTAGCAGAATAATAAAATGAGTGATAAACTTTCCAAATGAAATTTCTTCTAAACATGAAGTCAGGGAAATACTGCATGAGTTGCAAAAATTCCTATGAAAAAATATTAATTTTCAAAAATATCTGAAAGTATACATTTCTTTAAAAAGGAACTAAACTCAAGGCTTCTGATTTACCAGATTCGATATACAGACTAAAACTGCTACCAACATTTATCCCTGAAAGATTGAAACCTGATTTGTAAGATGTCATTTATGAGTTTCATAACGGGTGCCTACAAAGCCTTATTTGCTCTGTTTTTCAAATTTATGCCTTTTTCAGATTAACTACCTGGAGCACAGCCTCCAAACCGATGTGTAAAAAACTGAAGCACAGTCACTTGATAATTATGTGTAAAGTGAAGCAGATTATAAGTAGCCAAAATTCTGAAACCAGCAAAATTTACAAGAGAAAGAATGTGAAAAATGAAACTGGTAGACTACACAAAGTCCATAAAAGTGAGCCAATTATTGATGACTGCAGAGTCCATGGGATTGCCATGGGCATCCTTGTTTCAGAGACCTGTTCAGTAACTAATGTTTATGATGGAGAAACAAACTCATCAATAAAATATTCTAAATGCTATGTCTATGTGGTCATGGAGATACATAATTCATTTTAGATAAATTTCAATTGTAACAGTAAAATGCCCCAAAATATTTTGCATATGAAGGAGAAATTATATTTATGCAGAAAAATCACTTCCATGTATCATTATAATTTCAGAAAAATGCCTATAAAAATTTATCCTCACTTTAATTTTGCTCAGATAATTTGTACTTTTGCAAGCTATGCTTTACCAAATTATGATCTTTAAATATAAAGACTATTTCAAAAATCTTACAATCAAACTAACTGAAGAAGCTCTGTCATATCAAGTCTTTTTCCATCTATATCCACTCACTGATAGAACTATTAGAACTATTAGAAAAATGTCTCCATTAGATAAGCTACAAGAGTTAATACCAGTTCCATAAAACTCAATATAACATGCCCATGATAACTTTCCTGAGCCTAGGATGCATTGCATTTTCAAGACAACTTACTTTAGTATACTTTAATAATTTAATAGTAGGAATTATTTGCACTTCTTGTCATGTAAGTGTAGTTTCTCACTTTATTTTTTCTCTAAATGAAAGTCTACTCTGAATATTAGTATCAACAAAATTAAGAATAAAGCATTTAACAAATGTTTTAGTAAAGAACATAATTGCTCAATCAGATAACACCTGAAAAGAAATTGACCCCTACATCAAGCTGTCATTCCCAAATTTACAGTTTCTTAAACACCATTTATATTTTGCTTTAGCATTACATTATATATTTATTAATTTCATTCAAATAAAAACTAATTTCTAAATAATGCTCTTTCATAGTAACCAAGGATTTAATATTTATTATATTTTCTACAAACCACTCTGGATTAAATTTTTTCTACAGAGAATGAAAAATGCAGTGATATTTTGAAATTTCAGAAGCATGACAAGAACATAAAACAATCCCAATTTATTTTTGCCCACTAATATTTCTGTATGACCCAGAACCATGATTTCAGTTTCTTCCTCCACCCAAAAAATCTTCTTTATTACCTAGCAGTATAGTGCTTGATATATTAATGAGAACCTCCCATTCCTTTTGGTCACATTTTTAAAATATATTCGGGGGCGCCTGGGTGGCTAAGTCGTTGGGCGTCTGCCTTCGGCTCGGGTCGTGGTCCCAGGGTCCTGGGATTGAGACCCACATCGGGCTCCCTGCTCTGCGGGAAGCCTGCTTCTCCCTCTCCCACTCCCCCTGCTTGTGTTCCTGCTATCACTGGGTCTCTCTCTGTCAAATAAATAAATAAAATTTAAATAAATAAATAAATAAATAAATAAATAAATAAATAAATAAATAAAAAGAAATATACTCGGAACAGGTACTTACATAAACCAAGAAATTTACTCAACTGATTTGAAAACTTATATCCACATAAAACTGCCCATGAATGTTTATAGAACTTTATTCATAACTGTGAAAAAGTCATATGAACCAAGATCCTATTCAATAGGTGAACAGATAAACCAGTTATGATCACCATATCATGGGAAATTATTGAGAAGCAAAAAGAACTAGAGTTATCAAGGAACAGAAAAACATGGATGAATTTCAGGTGAATATTTCTATCTGAAAGGAAGAAGTTATTCTGAAAGTCCACATACTGCATAAGGCCAACTATATGACATCCTACAAAAGGCAAAACTAAAAACATAAAAAATATTCCAGTGGTTGCCAACAGTTCAGAAGAGGGGTGAGAGTTGAATAGGTGAAGCCCAGGAGATTTTTTAGGGCAGTAAAATTATCCTAAATGATACTTCAATGGTAGATACATGACACTATGAAAAATTCAACCTTATCATATGCAAATTTTAAAAATATTTAGAAAGCAGATAATTCTAGTATAGAATGCAGACTGTGACAAAAGAATCCACTATATTACAAATGTATGAAACAATCTCACTGAAGAAGATAGAAGAAAAAATGGCTAAACTAAGTA
The DNA here is from genome assembly GCF_003265705.2 of Callorhinus ursinus. Lineage (NCBI taxonomy): Eukaryota > Metazoa > Chordata > Mammalia > Carnivora > Otariidae > Callorhinus > Callorhinus ursinus. Next base: position 60,388,700 of record NW_027397074.1, on the reverse strand, counting down.
ACTTTGAAATGAATAGTCTGTAAGACTACAGACAAAGGGAACTATGCAGAAACCGTATACTCTATTTGATAAAGTTGTTCCCCATGATATAGGGTTTAACAATTCTGATACTGCCATACATATATATTAGAATTGAAAAACCAAGTAAATAGGTAGTAGATAGTAAGGTCCTAGTTTCTCATTATTTGAGTTGGATATTACAGATAAGAAGGGGAGAGGGCTGATCATCCACATGATAATGGATTGGAGTTGGATATATCAGAAAAAAACACATTTAGTTTAATATAAGATGAATACCAAGAGAAATATTTTTAGTTATGTGTATAGAGATTTTTCTCAACTTAGGATAGGGTCACATCCTGATAAATTCATCGTTAAGTTGAAAATATTGTAAGTTAAAAATACACTTAATACACCTAACCTAACGAACACCATAGCTTAGCCTTGCTTAACTTAAACATGCTCAGAATACTTATACCTGCTTGGAACACTAATATTAGTTTACAGTTGGGCAACACCTTCTAACACAAAGTCTATTTTATAATAAAGTGTTAAATATCTAATTTATTAAGTACTGTACCAAAAGTGAAAAAACAGAATGCTTGTATGGATACAGAATGGTTGTCATATATCAGATGTTTACCCGCATAATGGCATCGCTGACTGAGATCTATGGCTTGCTGGAACCACCCAGCATCATGAGATAGTACACTACACCATATCACTAGCCTGGAAAAACAGATCAAAATTCAAAGTACATCTCCACTGAAAGCATATTACTTTTGCATCATCATAAAGTTGAAAAACTGTAAGTCAAACCATCATAAGTCAGGGACTATCTGTATACTGAAGTTATTACATACACATGTGTTTTCTTGCTCAGTCAGCTAGGAGTGCCTAGAAGCAAAGTTACCCCAGTAGCAAAGAACACAGAACTCAGATCCTGGTTTCTAATACCATTCTCCATAAATGAAACCAGGAGTCCTTGGTGAAATGACTGATTCTAGGACTGGGGTAGGAAGTACACAAGATAAGTCTAGAACATCTTATAATGCCAGAAAGTAAAGGTGTAACTAAAAAAAAAAAGCATAATGATGTGGTTATGTTAAAGACATAGAAGAGTGAACTGAAAGATCTCCCAATGGCTAAAACTGAAACAATATGAAGAAAAATTAAGTAAAGTATATTATATTATAATCCAAAGTATAAAATAAGTATCTATGAATCCATATTGACAAAGAAAGAAAGAAAGAAACAGGCATAGAGACAGAGAGAGAGAGGGAGAAAGAAGAGCCAAATTTATCATGCAAATGAATTCTAACTACTGTATGCAGATATTCTACCCTGAAGAGGGTGGAGCATGAGTCTTCACTCCTTAAATGTAGGTTGTGTACACCAACTTCCTTCCAAAGAGTCGGGCTTGGAATGTCGAGGGCCGGGGGCAGCGGGGGGAGCTTTACAGTAAAGAAATCTGACAAACACTACTTCAGTCAAGTACTGAAGATGAACACTAAAAGTGATGTTATATAGATAATAGGTAAATTTGAAACAATATGGTGAGAACGTCACTTTACTTCTGTTGTCTTCAAACCCTAAAATATCAGTCTGAGGAAAACATCAAATCAATCTCAACTAAGGAACATTCTATAAAATACCTGATCAGTATTCCTCAAAACTCTCAAAGTTACCAAAAGCAAGAAAGCCTGAGAAACTATTCCAGCCAAGAGAAACTAAGGAAGCATGATGAATTAACATAATACAGTATTCTGGAAGAGGTTCTGAAATAGCAAAAAAATCAGGTAAAATAAAAGGAAATCTGAAAAAAATATAGACTTTAGTTAATAATAATATATACTGATACATGATTCATGAATTGTGACAATTTTACTATATAAATACAAGAAAAATTAAGGGAAACTTGGTGAAGGGCATATGGGATCTCTGTGTAGTATCTTTACTATGTTTTTATAACTCTAAAACTAAAATAAAAACATTATTAAAATTAATTAAAAAGGGCACACATAAATACCCACATAATGATAATATGCCTCACACATAGTCATGCGTATGTCATTCAACGTTCTAAAGTAACTTATGACATTGCTATTATATCATGTAATGACATTAATCTAATAGTAACTAAAATTCCAGACTCGTAAGGTCATCTTATAAACAATGAATAAAACAACCCACTCAACATAGATTTTTTTTGTACAGTTTAAATTACTGCCAACTACTCATCTGCATATTATTAATTACAGAAAATTATGAGCTTTTGAATAAATACCAAACTGCTGATGGAGAGGAAATATATCTAATTATGTCCCCAGTTTACCCAGTGATCTTGAAGTTTATTAACTTTAACTGCATATGGATACATATTTCAAATCAATACCTTACCATAAGGTGAATATTGAAGATGAACTGAAATGACTATTTTGTTAATTCAGTAAAGACATCTGAACTGTGTTGAAGAAAAAATTATTCTGACACTTGTTAGTATTGGTAAAGAAGACTTATTCAGGCCTATTGTGACAGGTGTCAAGAATATTACACTGTGTGAGAAAGAACAGGCTCAATGACTAAGACAACAAGGAAATGTAGGGATTTACAGCAAAGGTGCAGAGTGTGAAGTCAACAGGTAGAAAATTACTAAGAAGGAACATCAAGGATAGGAAGATTCTTGTTAAAGCAACTTAACAAAACCCGTGCTGAAGGCAGGCCAGGATGATGAGGTTTCAAGGGTAATGATCAGGAATCTGATGCAGATATTCAGCATAAAGCATTCTGTCTTTTCTTTCTTTCTTTTTTTTTTTTTTGTGGTAGGTGGCAATTTAGAAAAATTTAGAAAGCAAAGGAATTTACAAACAAGGCTTGTCTCAGGTAGCCTTAAGACAAATAGATCTCCACATCCGTCTGCCAAAAATCTTTAAAGTTTATATAGAGGCCTTCTAAAGGTTCAGTCACATACACTGTCCAGATGGTCTCAACAACACATTGCTCTCTCAAGACTATGTCCTTGAAAACGGTTTCCACTGTGGGAACAGTAGGCAGAGCGTACATCCAAGGACAGAGGAGGAGCCTCTGATTGCTTGGGTATAGCTTGCATGTCAACTGGAAGTTACATCCTCTCAATTACCTCCTTCAACAAGATGTTGAAATAGATATGGAAAGAAGCAATCCACTGGATCTGCCACACAGCCAGGCCAGACAGAGGAAACAGCAATAACAAAGACAGGAATGCATAAAGCTACATACCACGTTCAATAAGAAAAAGCTCTGCGGCTTGGATATTGAGTGGGTATTGGGGAATTGTGGGTGAACTCACAATAGGAGGGGTGCACTGGAATATGAAAGCCACTTTGTGGCCTACAAAGGATTTTGGATTTTACTAGTAGGCTCATAATTATAATTTTATCTAGTGTGTTCATACTTCAGGCATTTATATACCATATTTCATCTGTATAACTTTTGCCACCACTATATACTATTATTTACTTGATTTATTTATTTATTTTTTTTTTGGTAAAGGATTCTCTTTAAACTGACTTAGCAGAATTGTTGTTACAAATGAACTAGGCAGGCCAAAGGCCCAAGGACAAGACAGGTTAAAAGAGGGTTCAAAAGAACCTGTCTTAACAATGGACTCTGAAAAACAAACTGAGGGTTCTAGAGGGGTGGGGGTGGGGGGATGGGTTAGCCTGGTGATGGGTATTAAAGAGGGCACGTTCTGCATGGAGCACTGGGTGTTATGCACAAACAATGAATCATGGAACACTACATCAAAAACTAATGATGTAATGTATGGTGATTAACATAACAATAAAAAATTTAAAGAAAAAAAAAGAACCTGTCTTAAGTTTATTGAATAAAAGAGTGTTTCTCAACTGTAACAACAATTTACATATTCATATTAACTTAGTTAAAACAATATCTGAGCCATATTTGTTATTTATGAGGTGACTTCAAAGACAATTTCATGTTTTCAATCTAGGTAACTACAGCCACCATCAGTCTATTTTTAGACACAAATAACTGCCATTAGGTTTATATGGTTTAGAAATATACATTCCTTTGAAGAATATAACTTCTCAGAAGATATTAGAAAACCATGTAATCATCTATTTTAATCACTAAAACATTCCAAGGAGAGCCAGCCACCCAACATTTGTCCTGCCCTTCAGCCTGCCCAAACCACACACAGGACTCTAGCTTCCTGCCTAGGGATGCTTTTCCAGCTCTTAGTTCTGGCAGTACTTGTAACAGTGACCTGACTCCCTTCAAATGCCTGCTGCCCGCCTCCTTTGATATATGCCACAGGGGATTGTTCCAGCCTTGCCTGATGACTATCGAGTCGCACTACTGAACTACCCAGTAATCTTCTCTGTAACCCAGTGGGCTGCAACCACAGCGTCTTTAAGAAGGTTTGAAATCCCCCTCTTGTCCATTCCCAGGTCCCCTCCTTCAGCCTTAAAGTATCTGTTATTTTTATTTTTTAATGGAAGTATAATTGGTTTCAGGTGTACAATATAATGATTCAACAATTCTATTACTATTTCTCAGAGCTGACCAAAGTAGGTGTACTCTTAATCCCCAGGTATTTTTCAGAGTTCTCTTTCCATCTTAATTGTTACTCTCCTATCAAAGCTTAATAATCCTTTAGTGTTTCTGTTTAATGTAGTGCATGTTTTCTCTTTCTGTCTAAACCAAGATTGATATGCACTGTGAGACTTTCTCCCTCAGAATTTACACAAAATAGAAGATGAATGAATGGGTGGATAAAAGAATGGACAGATGATGATGACAAATAGAAAAATAGACAGATATAGATAGGTGATATTTAAATATAAATTTTGTCACTTTGTATTCTGCAAATGAAATGCAGTATTTATTAAATTGAATCAAACACAATGAAATTCATTTTGATTTCCCACTTAATTCCCTAAGCACCTATATAAATAATCCATACAATTCAGCACTATAAACTAGATATAGAAAAGATTTAGTTAGAAAATTTTAAATGTCTGCATAAAAAAATTCAAGACTAGAAAATATCCAAGGTATTTACCTTTATTGATTAGAGAAAATTCCTATTATTGACTCTTTTGGAATGAGAATTTATTTTTCTTTGTGATTCAAAATCATAGGTAGTACATATTTAAGGACATATTGGTGAAGAATAAAAAATGGCAAAAGGTAGACCTTCCCCTAATCTCCCTGAGATCCAAGAAATGAATGTGCCACTATACTGTTTGTTCTGTAGTATGCAAAAGCAGATCTGTTCTTCGTACCAATGCAGGAAATGTACATATCTTAATTACCTAAGTATTAAAAGTACATTCATTTTAATGTATTCAATCAGAGCTGATTATTAAATTCACTTATTTATGATATTTATTCATCTTGAAGAAAGTTTAATATAAAGAATACACTCTAAGGAGAAAACATTCCATTAGAGGATTTATTTGGAGAGCAAGTAAAATGAATCCATACAATTAAAATCTAATTACAACTATAACAAAACCTTCATTACTACTACTTACCCATATTAGCATAATCAAATTTTTTAAGTAAAAGTTTATTCTCTTTTTAAATTTTATTTTCAACACACCAGTGGAATTTAATTCAAGCAGAACCAAATCTTGATTAATGATTGTAAAGTATCTCAAAATTTCCCAGAAGGGTCTAATATTTTTAAAGTTATAAATTAATTATAACATTATACAGTATTAACTATCAAATGTATTACCAAATTAGAAAGAAAGGATTAAATTATTCTTGCCTAACGATATGAAGCATACCTCGAGTTAGGAAAATTTTTTAATGTTATTTAGAACAAAAATTTCTAAACATCCCACATTCTCTAAAGTGGGTACTGTTATGTCTGAAACCCCTTATGATGGGAATCTTTTAATCTTTGTGATAACAAATATTCATGAAAATACTATTAACAAATTGTAAATGTTAATAGCAGGAATTTTTTTTAAATTATTATATGTGTTCTGTGTAATTATAGTTTACACAAATAAGACTTTTACAAAGACTGCTGATGAATGTATTTTTGCAGGTGATAAACCAAATATCTGGGAGTGAGATAATTCGGGGAGAATTCAAATATACAAAAAATTTACAAATAGTATCCACTGACTCCTGGCCAGTAATAATGCAGAATCTGTTTCTAAAAACTTTAGCAATAAAAGGTCAAGAAAGCAAATGTCATGAGTTACCCAATTTTTTTCTACTACTATTAGCTATGATTCAGTATATATACTGCAAGAAAACTTTACAAACCATGTTTAATGAACACTGTATTATGTTGATATAATTCAAACTATCTTTTGGGAAAAGGTTAAAAAATATATGGCTTAAAGTTCCTTTCAATTTTGTTAAACTGAGATAGATTTAGCAACTGAAGTATTTAGTTGCATTAAATTTAAATTTAATAAAAGAAGAATCAAGCAGCTGAAGACAACAATGACATATAGATATCTCACTCCTTAGAACAGGAAAAAGAGATCTAATGAAGTCCGAATGAGAGGTGAAGCCCTGTGTGATTTTCCTATTCTAGATAAGTGCTCGACTGGGGATAAACTATAACTGTAAGGTCTATGTGATTTTCCCAAGACTGACCATCAAGAATGGTGAAGTTGAGGTTAGGGTAGTTTGGTCTTCCCCTCACTGCATTATAATAAGATTCATCACTTTATGTTATAGCCAAGGAAACTGAATGAGATACATTTCTGATTAAGAAACTTTAAAGCCAGTATAGAGAGCCATGTAAAATATCTATATAAAACATAAAAGACAGTTAATATTTATTTCATGTATGTGATGTGCCCACAAACAGCCAATGTATATTTATCCCAGCATATTTATGAGACAGTCACAAGTAATATTTTGTTAAACTCTATTTTCAGTTAAGGAAATTAAATTTATAAAGCATTATATTAAAATTTCCAGTAAATAACAGAGGTAGAATCTGTTTAACTTCAAAGCCAATTAACTGAGAATTTACAGTTTTTATTTCTATTTCAAATTCATTGAGGTACAATCACATACAATAAAATTTAGTCTTTACAAAGTATGAGTTTTAATTTCAGCTTCCTATTGTTCATGACAGTATATAAAAACAGTTAATTCTACTGACCCTGTATTCTTCAATCTTGCTAGAATGACTTTTTAGTTCTAAGAGCATTTTTATAGCTGCTTTCTCCTCCTCCTCCCCTCTTCTTTGATCCCATTTATATAATAAAGTACAAAACAGGTGAAAATAATTTATGGATTTGGGATGCCCATTTTGTTTTATCCTTGGTGTGAACAGTGATTGGAAGGGAGATGAGACTGCCAGTAGTGTTCTGTTTCTTCATCTGGGTGCTGATGGTCAGGTGTCTTCAATTTGTAATGACATCCATTAAACATTATACTTACTTATGTTTCTCTACATGCATACTATATTTCAATAGTTTTAAAAATAAAAAAATTGTGAAACTTATATAATTTTTCCTCCAAAACACTACCAGTAATTACTGGGCATACAGCTTCATAAACACTGACTTCGTATTCATAGTGTTACCTTTAAAAGCCACAAAAAAAAAAAAAAAAAAGCTGCAAGTAAATCACATGGTATACACTGGAATTAAAGTAAATAAAAGAAAAGAATAAATAAAAGCTGCAAGTAGGCTTCATACACTGAAAAAAATTAAAATAAATTTTAAGACAGAGTTTAAAAATCATTTCTATTCATTTCAAAAAGATAATGTATCATAGTCTACTAGACATTAGATATACTCAACCATTTCTCAAATTTCTCAAGTATTCAATATTTTTCCTGATCAACAAAACTGAAACTAGACTGGATGCCATGTAAATAGCACTGGACTTCTAATTTGTATATTATGTGACATGTGAAGTATGGAGCACTTTCATCATATAGATTAGTTTTAAATATAGTAAAATAATCAGAAATAAATTTCCAATAGATGCGAGGCTTGGAAATAGATAATATTTGAACATGTGGTTAAATATAAAGGGCGCCATTTAAAAGAAAAGTGAGTATTATAAAAAGAAAAACTATAATTAGAAATAGGTCATGGCTGTGAAAAAGGATGGTCTCCCTTATTAGTTTTGTGGGTTTTGACTTCTCAGTGCTTCTTCAGTTCCAGTTGGCAGTCTTTCATTCCTGCTTTCTTACCTACAACAATTTAGACTACCTTGTCTACTTCTGGAATCCATGGTAATATCCAGATTCCTGAGAACACCTTATGTAGTTATTTATGTTGGTATTTACCTGTGTCTACCTGATGTAATATTTAATATATGCCATGTTCAACCCAAGTATCAGTTTGGGCTCACCTACCACTTGACAATTTAGGGAAAACTAATTTTAAGCATCAATTTTATCATCTGTGCAAATACGGAATCCTTTCCAGAAACTTTTTTTTTTCTGTCTGTGCTCGTGTTTGTTCATAGTGATGTCTTGATTTTGCTCCATGAAAGCCTGTAAACATATACTGGCTCCTTTGCTGGTTTACAATTTAAAAAAAAAAAAAAAAAAAAAACAAACTAGCCTAAAAGTCAGTTTGAAAATCTCCCAAGACTCAAAGAATTTCAGAACGATATTAGGTCACAAAACAGCCTTCTACAATTTCACTGGTTTCTATTTCACATTCTAATGATACCAGGATGAGATCTGTTACACAAGCATTTTGTCAGGGGAAATGCTTGGGAGAAAAATGAGGCAGAAGCCATCAGAAGTTTGTGGAGACATCAGACATCAGACCACAATGTAGTTCTAACCATTATGAAGAAGAGGGAAAGTAGAAAGATTGGATGGAAGAATCTTAAATCACACTGCAGTCTAAGAAAGTCAGACAAGACTGACCAGAAGTTATTGAACCAAAATTGCCCATCGGAGCAATCCTCCCTCTCCCAGGAATAGGGCTGCCTTAGCTTTCCCTGTTACACTCAGTCACTCACTTGTAGCAGCCCATGGGAAACACTAAAGAAGCAGAAATGCAGTGATGCATTTCAGAGGAGAGCACCTCAGGTCATCAGACATTGGCACTCCATGTATTAAAAGATCTAAAGGGCACATTTTCCTAACTGCCAGAGCCCATCCAGAGTACTACACAGGGTATCCACACATGTATGGGAATGATCTCATTGGCCTCGCTTCCTAAAAGGAATATCAGAAGAGGGAGGTCAGTGAGATTGACTACATCTCCCCTCTCACTATGGTGTATTTCAAAACCACAATTGATGTTTGTCCTCTCCCTGCTCCACTATCCATTGAAAAAGTCTCTCTCCTTGAGCAGACTTAGTTAAGCTCTAAAAACTCTTCCTAACGAAGCATCAAACATGGGCTTCTGTTTCTAACCTTGTCAAGTCTAGCTTTAGCCAAGAATTCTGCGATGGCACCCTTGCTATCTATCACCCTTGATAATCTGATCAAGTTCCTCATCTGTTACCTTTGATGTATAAGTCCCTGACCTGCTTTCAGCAAGAACCCTGCTGTTGCTTTAGCAAAAATCTCCCTACTTTTGATATCTACTGGAGTAATTTTCCATCTATTGACCCTCCTTATTCTCTTCCTTGGCTATAAATCTCCAGCTGTCTTTGCTATATTGGGAGTTGCAATTAATCTCTCTCCTCTATTGCAACAGACTTGAAGAAAGTCTTCCTAACCATTTTAACAAGTGTTAGAATAATTTTTCCCCCTCTGCCCCTCAGCTATCACCTGGATACGTCTTGGTAGCTTACCTGATGGTAAACAAAACCTTCATCTCTAGGGACATTTCATTATTGCAAACTTCTCAGGTTGCAGTTGCATGTGCCCATTCATAATTATACTGGGGCAAAGGAGTACCAGGAGGTACCTACAAAATCACTGAAGTTTCACATGTATCCATAACCTCCATTTTGTAAAAAGAGCCTGACCTCTCTTAATAACCAGCATCAGTTGCCTTTGCCAGTATTGTGACCCTCTTCTCACCTACAAGTCTCTATAGGTTCAAGAACTCCAAGGGGCCCTGGCAGCATCCCATGGAACCCTTGCAGAGTTGCTTGCTTAAATTTTAACTCTCTTGCTAGGACAAAAATTCCAACCCCGCAGAAGCCAGAGCTGGGATATAGTGTGAGACAGTCAGCTCAAAAAATATTCCATGTTCTTTCCTTTCTTTTTTATTTTTAAAGATTTTACTTTTTATTTGAGAGAGATAGAGCATGAGCCGGGGCAAGGGCAGGGGAAGAGGGAGAAGCAGACTCTCCACTGCCCACTGAGCAGGGAGCCCGACACAGGACTCAAGCCCAGGACCCTGGGATCATGACCTGAGCCAAAGGCAGACGCTTTATCGACTGAGCCACCCAGGTGCCCCTCCAAGTTCTTTCGTATTAAAAAACAAAACAAAACAAAACACAGCAAAAACTTCCAAGTTTTCAGACATTTGACAGTTAGTTGGGCCCACGTAACTAATTCTGACCAATGAATGTCCTGAATCTCTTCCAGGCCAAACCAGTGAAAGAACTGCCTACCGCACTGATGCTTCAGATGGTTCAGATACGAAGCACTGAACAGCAGGGTCAGTGAGGGACTATGGATCTAATTCCTCACTAAAATGCATCAAATTTCTTGAGAAAAAGAAAAAATTTTAATGAATTAAAGTCATATTTGATATGATGATTTGATGATATTTGAGGTTCAATTTGTTACATAATCAGTAATATATATATATATACAATATATATCTAAAGATTTTAAAACAGAATTTACTATCAATACTTTACAGTTTATAAAAATGTATATCTATAGGCATATATATGCATATATATACATACTTACATAACTAAATATAAAAAATGCACTGAAATGTTATTTTTCCTCAGAAAATTTTGCTTTTCATATCAAGCTGACATATGGTTGTTCATATTGTGTATATCAAATAGAAATAGTATTGCTTTTTTTATGTGTAGAGTGAAGATCTGGGTTCTCAAAACTGCAATTTCAATATCCAGAATGGGTGAGTGGGTTGACACCCTCCTTATTTCAAGTTCCATTCATGGGCTCCCACTTACACTGTGTCTTAATATAATTTTTTGAGATAGAATCAGATTGTTCCTGCTTACCTGCATAAAACTGAACTGTCCTTGAGGCACCTGGGTGGCTCAGCTGAGTGGTAGGCTCTTGATTTTTGGCTCAGGTCATGATCTCAGGGTCCTGGGGTCCAGGCCCCTGGCAGCCTCTGCTTTAGCAGGGAGTTGGCTTGAAGATTCTCTGTCCTCTCCTTCTGCCCCTCCTCTCACTCTCTCTCTCTCTCTCTAATAAATAAGTCTTTTTTAAAAAACACATGTTATTTACTTGACAGAGAGAGTATGCTAACAAGTAGGCAGAGCAGCAGGCAGAGGGGCAGAGAGAGGCAAGGCTTCTGCTGAGCAGGGAGCCTGACATGGGACTCGATCCCAGGACCCTGAGATCATGACCTGACCCGAAGGCAGATGCTTAACTGACTGAGCCACCCAGCTGCCCCATAAATAAATAAGTCTTAAAAGAAAAAAAAAAAAAACTGGACTCACCTTGATTCAGGTGTCCACACTGATCCAACCACATGTGACCAATAAAAAGGTGATGTGGTATAAAGCCAGACTGGCCCTTCAGTAATCACTGTGGATGGGGCATTTTCCCAGAAAAAAAAAAAAAAAAAAAAAAAAGGTCTAGACTAGCCAGGAACTCCCATTCTCCTTCACCATTCAACTGAATAAGCTATTCAGCAGAACATTTTATCCTCCAAAATAATGTGGGGAGATTACCATTTATGGTCTCACCTCTCACTTTTCCTTACACATGATTGCATTTCAACCACAACCCTCAAATACCACCCCTATACTCAGCAACTCAAAGTTTTTTCTTTAATTTCTCTTCAAATTTTCCAGCTACTTTTAGGCATTGCCATCAAGTATTGATCAATGCTTTCTTTCTGATTTTATCCCAGATACCTTGCTACCTACCATTAGCAGTCTTATTTGTCAAATGAACAATATATATTTATTCCAACTACTAACGCATAGTTTATAAGTATTCAGATTACTGAAAGCAGATGAATTTTTACTAGCAAAACTCTAATAAATTTGATTTCAAACAGTTAACACTGCTAGGAGCTATCAGATCTGAAAGCAATTATCTTACAGAGTACTTTTTGTCTAAATCATGCAGTATATCATGCTACCTATGTGATGCCAAATAACATCCAAACACCACCCAGGACAGAATACCAGTGTGGCATACAAATGTGTCCCTAACTATAAACTAAGTAACAGCATGTTTTGCCACAATAACCATTTTAGATTCAACTAACCATAAATAATAAATTGGCAACAAGTCCTCCAAATATGTTCATGTGAATGGGATCATATTGTGTGTATATTTATTTATTTACCTGTCATTTTTCCTTGCCCCAAAATATAGCATCAACAATTTTTGCAGAAAAGAATGCTGAGTAATTTTGACCAAATATCATGTGTCATAATATTCAGTTGAGAAACCACTGTACAGTTTCAGGGCAAAAAGTAAAGTCATTAAATCTCTGAAAACTCTGCAAGATAATTCTAATTCTGGTGTTCCCTTTGTTGTACCCAAACAGAAAATAGGCTTCATTATTAAAAATTCATCTATCAGTAGCAATACTTTTTAATTAATAATTTTAAGTTAATTATGTATTATAAAATAAAAAGTAGACTGATGTCACAGGAACTGACAAGCTGGGCTGCCAGCCTTCTTTGTGTTATTATGCAAATCATGCACTTGATGCTAAAAACACACTGTATAGTAATCTTAGAGATAAAATTTAATACACAGAAAGTTACCTTGACATTTTACATTCAGCTCCCTTCAATTTTTATTTTTTTTAAAGATTTTATTTATTTATTTGACAGAGAGAGACACAGTGAGAGAGGGAACACAAGCAGGGGGAGTGGGAGAGGGAGAAGCAGGCTCCCCGCCGAGCAGGGGGCTCGATCCCAGGACCCTGGGATCATGACCTGAGCTGAAGGCAGACGCTTAACGACTGAGCCACCCAGGCGCCCCTCCCTTCAATTTTTTTTTTTTTTTTACAAAGGTAATAGCAATTCTGCAATTGGTTTAAAGCATGTAACTGTAGGAATAGACTAAATACTCCTCCCCTCAGAAAGAACTACATGGAATTAATTTCAGGAGGTGAAATATCCCCTACTTTTAGAAACTAACAAAGGAGCTTCTACAAGCTCTTTAAAAACTCTGACTTCCAAAGATCCAACCCTCTTTGTCCTATCACTCATGTTTCATATCACTGATTAAGTCTATTTTCTTTTATTCCCTTTCAACACACAAAGGAGTACTTTAATTTTAAAGAATTGTATTTTTCCCCAGCCAAATGATTCTAGTTCATCTGTCATTTTGCACGAGCAGGCTAATTCCTAAGTCAATTTGAGTTGTTTAGATGACTCCAATCTTTGGCAAATGCTAAGAACTACAGAAGACACAAACACTGCATATCACAAAATACTTGACTTTGAGAAGTTAATACTCTCGTTGACAGTAATATGTATGCATATGTAGTAATAAAGGTTTTTGAAGCAAATAAAAGACCTATAATATTCAATATAACCAGATTCCAAATATATTTTAAATAAAATAATCTCTATGAAAAGTTAGCAAGATGAGAAACATGTTGTTGGGAATTATAAAGCCAGGCTTCCTGGAACCTTTGGACCTGGAAATAATCCTTCAGTAACCAATAAATTACTTTTAAGTGAAGAGGGGGAAAGGCAAACATTTGATGTATGAGAGGAAAGCAGATATACACTTCAAGCTCTGCAGAGATAAAGGGTGATTCATTTGAATTTATAAACCATCACGTCTAGAAGGTTGCTGAACAGCGGAAAGTACAGTAGGCTAGCTTCCGAGGAGTGTAGTATGACTGGAATGCAGAGTTTGATCTCATAGGAAATGAAAAATAATGCCAGGTTCTTAAATGAGGAAGTCACTCTTTTATAGCAATGCTTTTGGCATCACTTTATAGATTTCATTCCAAATAATTTCCTTGTAATTAAAATTGGGCCCTAGCTTTTATTAATTTCTGGTTATGAAAAATACCCCCAAAAGGAAAATTAATTTCTTCTTCAATTATCTATTTAGAGTCATCTATTTCAAGCATACTTGAATAAAATGAAAGACATGAGGTTCTATGCCAATTAATCTAGTATATAATCTTCTAAAGAAAGCTAAAAGTTCAAAAATTATATAATGAGATACAAGATAACATTTTTCATAAAATTGACAGAAAAAAATTAATATGTATAAATGTCAATGTTCTGAGACAGAGAGAGTAGAATCAAAGTAAATAAAATACATATCCTTAGGACTTCTTAAAGGAAGAGAACAGTTTCCTTTAAAAAGTTATATAAACAATGAATAATCAAATAATATTCTGAATTACCTTTAGATGTTACTATTTGTGTTTCTGGAATTAAAACATTTTTTGAAGATTTTATTTATTTTTTTGTGAGAGAGAAAGAGCAAGCATGCACAAGCAGGGGGAGTGGTAGAGGGAGAAGCAGATTCCCCCGCTGAGCAGGGAGCCTGATGCTATATGAGCCTAGATCCAGGGTCCTGGGTTCGTGACCTGAGCAGAAGGCAGACACTTAACTGACTGAACTACCCAGGGACCTAAAACATGGAACTAAAACGTTTTTATTGAGAAATTATTTTAATGGAATGATTATCCTGAAATACTATACAGACTATTTTGGAGCTTTGTGTTGTTGTTGTTGTTTTTTCCTTTACAAACTATAATCACCTATTTTAAGCTTTGTGTTTTTTTCTTTTACAAAATTATATTCACCTATTTCCTATCACTATTTTAAACAAGTAATTTATTACTTATTCTAGCTTTTTTAAATGATAGAAAGCATACTAACAAATTTTTTTATATAGACATCAGAAATACATTTTTAACACATTGCTAAATGGCGCAAAAAGAAAAATATCTAGGGCACCTGGGTGGCCCAGTTTATTAAGTGTCTGCCTTTGGCTCAGGTCATGATCCCAGAGTCTTGGGATCGAGTCCCGCATTGGGCTCCCTGTTCAGTGGGGAGTCTGCTTCTCTGCCCCTCTCCTGGCTCATGCTCTCTCTCTCTTGCTCACTTTCTCTCTCTCAAATAAATAAAATCTTAAAAAAAAAAAAAGAAAAATGAACTGGCTTTCAAGATATGGTCCCATGACCAGCAATATCAACCTCATCTGGAAATTGCTGAATGAAAAACTATGGGGATAAGACCCACCAATCTGATAAGCCTCTAAGGTAATTCAGATGTAGTTAAAATTTGAGAACAACTTACATTAATGTGTTATATCTAAATGTTGTTTTACTAAGATACCCATACTTTACATTAACATTTTATATTTTTTGAAAACTTATTAAATGTGGTTGCAATCTATTACTTTTTTTTTCTATAGTAATGCATTTTATCTCCCACACAAATAACCCTTTCATGAAAAATTTAAATTGGCATGGCACTGAGTTGTTCTAAGAGTTTATGAGTAACAAATTTGCTAGAAGTACAGGAAATGTGTAAGTTTTAATACAAAAATCTTGATTACAATTACCTACATAGAAAATATATGATTGGTTTATACTAGAAGATAAATGTTAGCTTAAGCCACTATGCCTAACAAACATATATATGACAAACATACATGATAGTATTTGTCAAAATTATTAAATCATATAATTGTTTAATTTTATTATATGTAATTTATATCTCAATAAAAGTGATAAAAATTTAAAGTATTACTTTATCAGTACACAAAAACTCCCCTCTCCCATATTTACACATCTCCAAGAAATTCCTTTTGTCCTGAGTTAAATGTTATTTCTAAATTATATCATGATTTGTCAGCCTAGATGAGCCAAGCAAAGGCAGTCCTGGAAACATTCCAAATTTGGTAATTTAGCTTTGAATATGACAAAAGTAAAGTAAACTGATCTAAAAAAGTTAAACCTAGCCATTTCAGAGGACTCAGGAAAATTATTCTATCTCCTATTGATGCTAACATAATGAATCCATGAACAGAGAGATCAGCATTTCCCTTAATAAGGATAGAAAAGTTCTTATAATACATACTGTTTAAGCATTGTCATCCACTTTGTGACACTAAAGATGGGCCTATAGGAAATGCGTGGGCTTTTAAGTCAGATGGACATGATAGCTAATACACTCTTCACCATGTAATAATTTTGGTCAAATTACTAAATCTCTTCCAGCCTCAATTTTCATAATTGTATGTTAAGACTAAATGGATTAACATCAGTGTAGTACCTAGCATAATAGTAGGTATTCAAAAACTGGATAACATTGCTATTTTTCTTTAGCTGATGCCATGTGACTCTATAGTTTCCCCCATCCTCATTAATTCTGATATAATGTGATTGGCAATTGCTTCTATTCTTCTCCCACATCCTCAAATAGGGATGACCCCAAAACTTCTTAGTTTTTATCTTCTGGTGAGGACTGGTAGGCTTGAAGCAAGAAGGGGAAAAAGCAGGTAGGTGAGGGCAAGTTCTCTGCCTTCAGTATTTTCTGTACTCAAATTCCAGTATTGAGCCAATGAAATGGATGCCAATTCATGGGGTTAATGCTGGAATTGCTGCTGGGCCCCTGGAAGTCCCTGGCAGTCACTGGAATTAGAAGAATTTCCATGCATAAAGAAATAAACCAGAGTGGAGAGCTACCTCCAGGCAATGCCCACAGTGGTAGCTATAATCTGAATGGATTTAATCTGCCCAGCCAGACCCCTGGAAATTCCAAGAGATGAATGTACAGGCTCACTCGGTCTTTTTATTAACCTTGCAATAACTGCATCTCCGTATTTTTCATAATGAAGCTTTGTGGACTCTGCTTATTGCATTATGATAGGGTCTTACTCTATGTGATAATGTATTAATCATCCCTTTTTATTTTCTGTTTTTCTGATGCTTTCACATCTTGGGGCCTGGCTGACCCTAGAGAGACTGTCCCTCCCAGGGCTAAATTAATTCCTAGAAATAGTAAAAGACTTGCCTTGGAACATGGCTTTCATATTCAAAATAACAAATTCTGAGCTCATACCCAAAACTCCTTTATAGAGTTCTTATATTCTAAACCACTATTCTGCTCTGTTCCCCCAAGGGCCAGGTACCAGACAACTAGGGACACCTCTATACTGGGAGCCCGGTGACATTACTTAAATTAGCCAGTGCTAACCCTGCTTATCCTGCCTGCCTTGCTTTTCCCACGGAAACAACAATAATGGTTCTTGCCCACATTTTCCCCTCATTCCCTGTGCCTCCTGACTCACCTTGGTGCTTCCCTGTGCGGTCCCTTGTATGGCAGCTATGTCACCTCATCTTTGGAACTATGAGTAACAAACTATCAAAAGGCAATGGTCTCAAGATCTGTTGGCCTCACCATACCTGAATAATAATAAAATCTACATTTTAAAACAAAAGTGACAAGATATTTAACCAGTATTTCTCAAGCTTTAATATGCAAAAGAATCACATGGACATCTTGTTAAAATGCAAATTACGAATCAATAGATCTGAAGTATGGACTTGCATTTCCAACAAGATGATGCAAAAGCTCCCAGTGTATGGACCACACTTTCTATAGCAAAGTACTAACCTAGATACACCCAGTTTCAATATTCTGTCTTATGTGAATTTTGGCGAATTATTTTACCTCTTCACAAATGGTTTCCTTCCTTATACAATGAAAATTTTTAAAAAAAGCCTACCTAATAAGGATAACACATGAGGCAATATGGATAAAACAACAAATTTTCTTTAAGCTCTAATTATATGTAAAGCTATGAAAAGTATAAACTGCATGTAAATTATTTCAGCATATAAACTACTTGTATTTCACCCCTAAAGACTATGGAAATAGCAATTTACATTTGGAATGCTTGTTATGGATTTTTTTATATGTTTATTAAAGTAAATCTCCAAAGATCACTTCCCCTTAACTTCATTAATATTATTTCTTATCTTCAATACAGTTGAAAGTAATAAAATTAAAACTCTCTAAACACAGATACTATTGGTAACCCTCAACTTCAGAAAGATCTTCAAAATTAAATGCTGTTTTGAAGTTCTGTTGCCCAGAGCACAAAGTGACTCAAAGTATAACTACAGTTAGCCCTTGAACAATGCAAGGATTAGGGGAAACAAACGTCCATGCAGTCAAAAATCCAGATATAATTTTGACTCCCCCAAAACTTAACTACCAATGGCCTACTGTTGACCAGAAGCCTTACCAATAACAGAAAGTCAATTTACACGTATTTTGTATGTTCTATGTATTATATACTGCATTGTTACAATAAAGTTTTAAAAACAACCAATCTTTAAAACATTTATAATACCACAAATGTTTGAATGTATAAGTTCAGAGGCACAAAGAGATTTTAAAAATATTTTGCTCACTATGGGGTTCTCTCCAAAATGTGTGAAGTTCTGCATAATGAAAACACTTTAATTTTTATGTTCTAGGTAGCAAGTATTTCAGCACTACCCTACACTAACTATAATAATTTAATTTTCCTGATTTGTTTTGTGACGAATTATAGTAGTAGCAGTAACATGCTGCTCTTCAAAACAATGGGAGCATATTTATGACACAAAACTGTTTAATTAGTCTCCTTTTTCAGATTAATTCCCTGTCAATTAGTTAAACCATCCTTCTGAAAACACATTTCTTGTGGTAGCCATTTAAATTATAAGTGTACTCTTAAAGATACTAGGTGCTATAAATCTTGAAAAAATTCACTGTCATATTTGTTATTTTGAAAAGAAAAAAACAGTCCACATTTCAAAAAAGGTACTGAGAACCTATATTCAAGAGAAAATATTATGGAAAGGGTTTGGGGGTCACTTATTTTGATTAAGTTGTACATTAAGTGTTAGTTCTTAATTAAAAGCTGAAATATTTCCTCTATATCATTGGGCTATTCATTTAATATTGCTTAAAATATTGCTGTTTTGAGTTTTGAAGGGTTTTTTTTTCTTTTCAAATAAGAGGCCAAAGAGAGTATAGTGACTGAATATTAATGTTGTAATAATGTTGTAACTCAAAGTAAAGATGAAAGCTATTTTTAGATCTTCCATTTTAGTTCTGCTTAAAGTGATTATAAATTTTCATTCTGTGGGGACTTCTGTGTGGTAAGACTCATTCATTCTGTCACAAAAATAAATTTACTTCTAGAAAATATAAAACATAATTCAATAAGTACTAATAGCATTACTAAAGCTTAAGTAAGGTATTTTCCTTACTTCATTTTCCAATAATTCTTTATGCATCAATCCAGCTAAATCTAATGGTCATTAGGTTCCAGCTGCATAAACTAAATAACAAATACCATTTATCCATTATGTTTTGTTCTTTTAGATGTTTGGAAAAAGCTCTTAAATGATACAAACAGAAAACAAAGATAACAAAGTCAGATAAGAATATGACAAGAAAACTACAGGTCAATATTCCAGATGAATACAAATGCAGAAATTCTCAACAAAATACTAACAAACCAAAAAAAAAAAAATACTAACAAACCAAACTCATTAATACATAAAAGGATCATACAGCACAATCAAGTGGGTTTTATGCCTGAAATGCAAGGATGGTTCAACACACCCAAAATAATAAATGTGATATACCACATTAATAGAATGAAAGATAAAAATCATATGATACTCTCAATGAATTAAAAAAAAAATTTGGCCAAATTCAATAACCATTTGTGATAAAAACTGTCAACATAGTGGGAAGAAAAAAAACATACCTCAACATAATAAAGACCATATATAACAAGCCCACAGCTAACATCATAATCAATGGTGAAATACAAAATCTTTACCTCTAAGATCAAGAACAAGGCAAGCGTCCCCACTATCACTGCTCCTATTCATCATAATACTGGAAGTCATAGTCTAAGCAATTAGGCAAGAAAAAGAAAGAAAAGATAGCCAAGTTAGAAAGGAAGAAATAACATCTTAATTTGCAAGTGACATGATCTTAAGATACAAAAAATCATAAAGACTGCACCAAAATACTCAGAACTAATCAACAAATTCAATAAAGTTCCAAAATACAAAACCTGCATACCAAAATCAGATGGAGCCAAGGCTTACAAATCCTCCAGGAAAGCTGGCCTTGTAGTTGGCTTATAAAATCCTAGCCTTAACAGTGATGAGAAAGGTCATTTGCACACAAGACAGGAATTTAACAAATTCTGGAGGCCTCATAAAGAATATAATTCATTCATATTTATAAGTACTGCTCTTAAAATCTAATGAAAATAGTCCCTTGAGGGGTGCCTGGGTGGCTAAGTCGGTTAAGCATCTGACTCTTGATTTTGGCTCGGGTCACGATCTCAGGGTCCTGGGATTGAGCCCTGCACCTCTGAGCTCCGTGCTTAGTGGGGAGTCTGCTTGAGGATTCTCTCTCTCCCTCTCCTTCTGTCCCTCCCCCCACTCACACACACTCATGGGTGACCTCTCTCTCTTCCTCAAATAAATAAATCTTTAAAAAGGAAAGAAAGAAAACAGTTCTCGGGCGCCTGGGTGGCTCAGTTGGTTAAGCGACTGCCTTCAGCTCAGGTCATGATCCTGGAGTCCCGGAATTGAGTCCTGCATCGGGCTCCCTGCTTAGCAGGGAGTCTGCTTCTCCCTTGGACCCTCCCGCCTCTCATGCTCTCTCTATCTCATTCTCTCTCTCAAATAAATAAATAAAATCTTTAAAAAAAAAAAAAGAAAGAAAACAGTTCTCTTCAGCGAGTTTGCTAGCAATCTGACTGACTAAAATAAAGGCTTTAAAAAATCCCATACAAGAGTTCTGAAGAAAACTTCTAGAAAGAAATTCACTCTGTGGCCTTAGAAGTTGATCAATTGTTTATGGTTCTATCCTTGTAAAACAAATTCAAGAAAAGGTATATGGATAATTAAGAATAGTAGTGCATCTATGAAATAATCAGTACAAATCTAATGAGAATGGCATTTTTATAATCAAAAATAATCTTTGGAAATAATTTATGATGACAAGGAGGACCCTGGCAGGAAAATTTGTTGAAGATTTTGTAAAGAACAGAAGAAATTACTGATATTCTTTCAGTGTAGTTCTAGAACTTCAACAGATGCTCTTAGGTATTATCAGAATATATAAAAATGTGCACCACGATTGCTTCTATGTTGAGTAGGCTAATTTACCTGTTGGGATTTTTTAAAAGATTTATTTATTTTTGCGGGGAGAAGGAGGGACAAATGGAGGGAGAGAGAGAAAATCCCAAGCAGACTCCTTGCTGAGCTTGGAGCTGAGATCCTGACCTTAGCAGAATCCAAAAGTCAGATGCTTAACTGAATGAACCACACACATGGCCCTATATCTTTTGTGATTTTCTTTCTAATTCCAAATTCCAATCGTTAATTGCTGGCCTATAAGAAAACAATTGATGTTTGTATATTAACCTGTATCCTGCAACTCTGCTATGCTTGCTTAATACTTAGGAGAGTTCCCTATAAATTATATGGAGTTCTCTACATAGACAATCATGTTATCTGTAAATAAAGACAGTTTAATTTCTTTTCAATCTCTGTACTTTATCATACTTTGTATGATTTCTGTTATTGTAATTTGTTATAGTGTGTTTTCTGGCTCAGAATGTGCCTTATCTTGGTAAATATTCACATGGGTTTGAAGAAATTGTATATTCTTCCACTGTTGAAGTATTCTAAGAATACAAACTAAATCAAATTGATTGATAGTGATGTTCAGTTCCACTATAGCCTTACTAATTTTTTACCTGTTAGATCAGTCAACTAACCAACAGAAGAATGTTGAAGTCTCCTATAATAGTGAATCAACCATTTTTTCTTCTCAGTTCTACACATTTTTACCTCATATATGCTGATTCTGTCTTATTAGTTGCATATATATTAAAAAATTATGTCCTCTTAGAGAATTGATCCCTTTATTATTATATAATGCTCCTCCTTATCCTTATAATCTTATTTGTTCTGAAATCTGCTTTGAAATTAATATAGCTATTACAACTTTTTGATTAGTGTTACCATGCTATACATTTCTCCAACTCTTTACTTTTAATTTCTTTGAATCTTCATATTTTAAGTGGATTTTTTGAAGGTAATATATATTTGTCTATAGTCAGTTAACCAACTCTAATTAAATTGGTGTAGACAATTCATATTTAAAATAATTATTGCTATATATAGATATATAGCATATTTGTAGTATTTATTTCTTGCATTTGATCTCCCCACCCACTTTATTGATGTATGATTCACAAGTATATATTGCACATATTCAAGGTGCAAGATGTTTTAATATATATATACATTGTGAAGTGATTACCACAATCAAAGTAATTAATATATCCATCATGTCACAGTTAACAGTTTTCTGTGTGAGAAGGACATTTGAGATTTAATCTCTTAGCAAATTTTCAGTATAAAAGTATACCTGATTTCAAGTATTTCAAATATAAAATACATTATTATTAATTATATATACCCTACTGTACATGTCTGCAGAAATTATTTATCTTAGGACTCAAGGTCAACATTTCCTCCCTTCTTCCAGTCCCCAGTCCCTGATTACCACCATTATACTCTCTGCTACTGTGAGTTTGACTTTTTATATTTCACATATAAGTGAAATCATGAATTGTTTGTCTTGTGCCTGGCTTATTTCACTTAAGATAATATACTCCAGATTATCCATGTTGTCACAAATGGCAGGATTTCCTTTTTTATGACTGAATAATATTCCATTATTACTGTGCCTTATCCATTGTCCAATGACAGGTCCTTAAATGGCTGGTCATCTTCTTTATCCACTATCCACTGTCCACTGACAAGTACCTAGATTGTTTTCCACATCTTGGTTATTGTGAATAATGCTGCAATAAACATAGGAGTACAGATCTCTCTTCAAGATACTGATTTTATTTCCTTTGGATATATACCCAGAAGTGGGATGCTTTTTAGTTTGATGTAGTCATACTTGTTTATATTAGTTTTCATTGCAAAAGCTGTTATATCCAAAAAAATCACCGAGACCAATGTCAAGGAGCTTTTTCCATGTTTCCTTTCAGGAATTTTATGATTTCAGGTCCTATATTTAATTCTCTAATCCATTTTGAGTTGTTTTCTATGTATGGTGTAAGGAAAAGAATCCAATTTTATTCTTTGGCATGTGGATATCCAGGTTTCCCAATATCATTTTTTTACAGGGAATATCCTTCTCTCTGTATATTCTTGGCATCTTTTTCAAAGATTAGTTAACCCTATATGCAAGGATTTATTTCTGCATTACCTATTTCATTCAACTGGTTTATGCATCTATTTGTATGACAGTACCACGCTGTTTGATTAGTACAGCCTTGAAATATATTTGAAATCAAGGAGTGCGATGCCTGCAGCATTGTTCTTCTTGCTCTATATTGCCTTTGTTTTTCAAAGTCTTTTCTGTTTCTATTCCATTTTAGTACTGTTTTTTCAATTTCTGAGAAAAATGCCATTGGAATTTTGACAGAGATTATGTAGAATCTGCACATCAATTTAAGTGGATATTTTTAACAATATTCACTCTTCCAATCTATGAACATGGGAGATGTGTGTGTGTATTACTGGAACATGGGATGTATTATTTGTCTTCTGCAATTTATATCAATATTTTATAGTTTTCAACATGAATGTCTTTCACCTTCTTGGCTAAATTTCTTCAAAAGGGGCACGTGGGTGGCTCAGTCAGTTAAGTGTCTGCCTTTGTTTGGCTCAGGTCATGATCTCAGTGTCCTGGGATTGAGCCCTGTGTTGGGCTCCCTGCTCCATAGGGAGTCTGCTTCTTCCTCTGTCCCTGGTCCCACTCATTCTCTCAATCTCTCTCTCTCTCTCAAAAAATAAATAAAATCTTAAAAAAATAAATTTCATCCAAAGTATTCTATCATATTAATGCTGTTGTACATTAAATTATTTCTTCATTTCTTTTTTAGATAGCTCATTATTAGTGTACAGAAATGCAATTGGTTTTTATAGATTCATTTTCTGTGCTCAAAATGATTTTTTTTTAATTTGGTAAAGGCTTTTTAATTTTAAATTCAAAAAGAGAAAACATCCACACTAGAAAAGATTAAACTTATATGCTCTGAAGAAATATATTAAGGAAGATGGAAGGTTAAAAAAATCAAACCCCAAATAATGATGGAAATAGATGTATTCTCTGTAAAAATCTGGACTAAACAGTTGAATGATTCATATCCATACAGTTTTCAGAGCGTGTGGTAAATAGCAGAGTACAAAATTTTTTAAACCCTAAGATTTTGCCGTTTTACTTTCCTCAATCAACTTTACTGAATTTGTTGATTAATTTTAACACTTTGAGTCTCTAGGGTTTTCTATATGTAAGATCATGTCATCAGGAAATAATGTTACCAATGTTACCTCTTTCTTTCCTACTTTGATGATTTACATGTCTTTTCCCTGCATAATTGCTCAGAGATCTCCATTACTACATTAAATAGAAGTGGTGAGACTGGGCACCTTTGTCTTGTTCCTGATCTTAGAGAAAAAGTTTTCAGTTTTCCAACCATTTAAGTAAGGTGTAAGCTACTGGCTTGTCAATATGGCCTTCTTTACCTCATTTGTTGAGCATTTTTTTTCATGAAAGGGTGTTAAATTTTGTCAATTTTTTTTCTGCATCTATTGAGATGATGAGAGGATTTTTATAGTTCATTATTTCATGTGCCATATCACATTTACTGACTTGTGGATGCTGAACCATTCTTTTTTTTTTTTTTTAAGATTTGTTTATTTGAGAGAGAGAGCATGTGGGCGGGGGGTAAGGCAGAAGGAGATGGAGAGAAAATCTCAAGCAGACTCCCCACTGAGCATGGAGCCTGACATGGGGCTCAATCTCAGGACTCTGAGATCATGACCTGAGCCGAAATCAAGTCAGACACTTAACTGACTGAACCACCCAGCAACCCAATGTTGACCTATTCTTGCATCCCAGGGATAAATTCAACTTGACCATAGTATATGATCCTTTTAATGTAAAGTTGACTTTGGTTTGTTAATATTTTGCTGAGAATTTTGCAACTTTGTTCATCAGGAATATTGGCACAGTATAACATTCTTTTCTTAAAATATTCATGCCTAACTTTTGTATAAAGGTAATCTCTCTTCAATTGTGGGGAAGAATCTGAGAAGAAGTGGTATTAAATCTTCTTAAAGATTTAGTGGGATTTACTTGTGAATCCATTTGATCCCGGACTTTTATTTGGTGGGAGACTTCTGAGTAATAATTCAATCTCTTTACTTCTTGTCTGTTCAGATTGTCTATTTTTTTATGATTCAGTCATGGTAGGTTTATCCAACTCTCTAGGTTATCCAATTTGTTGGTGTGTAATTATTTACTTTTACAATGTTTTGTATTTCATGTTGTTAGTCATAATGTCTCCTTTTTCATTTTTATTTTAATTTTTCATTGTTATGTTAATCACCATATATTACATCATTAGTTTTTGATGTAGTGTTCCATGATTCATTTTTATTTATCTAATTTATCTTCTCCCACTTTTTCTTGTTCTAGATTGTTTATCAATTTTGTGCATTTTTTTTCGAAAAAATCAACTCAGTTTCCTTGATCGTTTCTATTGTTTTTCCAGTCCTTATTTCATTTATTCCTGGAATGATCTTTGATATTTCCTTCCTTCTGCTAAGTTTTGGCTTAGCTTATTTTTATTTTGCTAGTTCTTGAGGTGTATAGTTAGGTTGTTTGAGAACTTTCTTCTTTCTTAATGAAGGTATTTATTGATATTCATTGCCCTCTTAAAACTGCTTTTGCTACATTCCATATATTTTGGTATGTTAGGGTTTCCATTTCCATTTGCCCCAATATATTTTTTGATTTTCCTCTCAATTTCTTCTTTGACCCATTGGTTGTTAAAGTGTTGTTTAATATCTTCATATTTGAGAAATTTATATTTCTATTATTGATTTCTACTCTCATACCACTGTGGTCAGAAAAAAATACTTGATATAATTTCAATCTTCCTATATTTATTAAGTCATGTTTTGTGACCTAACAGATGTTTTACTTCGGAGGATATTCTATGAGCACTGGAGAATGTACATTCTGCCCCTGTCAGATAGAATGTTCTGTATATTTATTGGGTCCATTTGGTCTATAGTTCAAATTAATATTTCCTGATTAATTTTCTGTCTGGATGAGCTATCCATTGTTGAAATTGAAGTATTGAAGTCTCCTCATATTACTTTTTTCCCTAACATTATTTTATATCACTGTTTATCTCTTGTAGGCAGCATTAAATTGCATCTTTTTTTAACCATCCAGCCACTCTATACCTTTTGATTGGAGAACTCAATTCATCTACATTTAAAGAAATTATTTTTAAATAAAATAATTATTAATAGGTAAGGACTTAATATTATCATTTTTTAATTGATTTTTGTCTGCTTTGTATTTTTTCTTTCTCTGTCTTTTGAGATTTTGTGATTTTCTATAGTGATATGCTTATATCCTTTCTCTTTATCTTTTATGTATCAACTATACATTTTCACTTTGTTCTTACTATGAGGCCTACATAAAACATCTTATAACTCTGTTTTATGCTGATAACTTCATTCATATACAAAAACCCTACACTTACACTTCTCCCTTCTACACTTTATGTTTTTGTTGTCACAATTTACATCTTTCTGTATGTGTATCCATTGACAAATTATTGTTGTTATTTTTAGTTCTTTTGTCTTTTCATCTTTATACTAGAGTTAAAAGTGGTTTAAACAAAGTATTCTGAACTTCACTATATACTTATATTTACTAGTGATTTTTATACGGTCATATCTTTTCATGTTACTACTTAGCATACTTTTATGTCAGTTTGAAGAACCCCCTCTTGTGTTTCTTGTAAAGTAGGTCTAGTTGTGATGAACTGCATCAGTTTTTGTTTATCTGGGAAAGTCTTTATCTCTCCCTCATTTCTGAAGTACAACCTTGCTGGGTAATGCAGTTATTTTTCTTTCAGCACCTTGAATATATCAATCCATGCTCTCCTGTCCTGCAATGCGTCTGCTGAGAAACCTGTTAATAGCCTTATGTGTGTTCCCTTGTATGAGAAATGTTTTTACCTTTTTTCTCTTACTGCTTTCAAAATTCTTCGAGTTTGAATATAATGTCTTAGTGAAGTCTTCTTTGGGTTCAACCTGTTTGAGGATTTTTAATAAACAAGTATCTGGATTTCTATGTCTCTCCCACAAATGGGAAATATTCAGCCATTATTTCTTTAAATACGTTTTCTGCTCTTTTCTTTCAATATTTTCCTTTGGGTTCTCCCACAAAGCAAACATTAGCTCTTTTTAGGGTGTCCAAGAAATCCTGCAAGTTTTCTTCATTTTTGTTCTTTTTCTTTTTTTTCCTCTAAATAATTTCAAAAAATTTCTCTTCAAGTTCACAGATTATTTTTCTATTTGATCAAGTTTGATGTAAAAGCTCTTTATGGCATTCATAATTTTATTCAGCTACAAAATTCCTGTTTGGTTCCTTTTTATGATTTCTATTAAGCTTCTTATTTTGTTCATGTATTGTTTTCCTGATTTTACTGAGTTATCCGTTTTCTCTTATAGCTCTCTGAGCTTCCTTAAAACAATTATTTTCAATTCTCTGTCAAGCAATTGGTAGATTTCTACTTCTTTTAAATTGGTTACCAGTTATTTGGTGGTGTCATGTTTCCTTGACTTTTCATGTTCTTTGGACTCTTTGCATTGTTCTCCTCACGTTTAAAAAAGGAATGAATCTCCTTCTCTGAGCTGTACTAACTGCTTCAGGAGACAAACTTATTTACCAGTCAGCTCAGATACGGTTTCTGAAGCCTTCTCAGACCTTTTCTGTAGATACACCTGCTCCAAACCTCTTGCTCCTATTTAGAAGGGGGAGCAGGAGGGGTGTGGTTAAGGTCGTATGCCATGTCTCTATCCTGCAAAGCCAAGCCTGGAGCTGAGAGCCTCTAGTTTATTACACTAGAATGTGCCCTGAAATACTCAAGCTCGTGTTGCATTCTCTTAACCTCACAGAGTTGGTCTGGCAGTCTGTATATGCTCATGAGCCATTTGCAAAGACTGACACCCATTATCCATGAGATTGCGTTTGGGAAGGCAGCCACAGGTGTGTGGTTGAGGTGTCTGCAGAGTTGAGCGTGCCATGGGCCAGTTGCAGGGTCCACAGGTATGGCATCCGAAGGCTTACTGATAGTGCCTAAAAAGTAGTTAGTAGGATCTCTGGCCCTTTGTTGAGTTCTGATCTTTGGTTGCTGTAACTTCCTATTTCCTTGCTCCCAGTATCTCCCTGTCTTTCAGTTATGCCAATCATCTGGGTATGATGAGAAAGATGTGGGTTTTGTGGGCATCATCCCATACAGTGTGGGAAAACAAGTACTCACTACTACACTATTGCTTACCCACATGGGAGCAATTATGGGCCAAGGAGGTCTTTCTTGGCACTGAACTGTGGCTGCCTTGGGGTAAAGATGAAATGCATAAAGTAAAACTGTCCTTCTTATCCTTTTCAATACATGTATTCTCAGATTTTCTGTTCCGGTGGTATGCTGGAACTTCTCTGCTGGAATCCCAGATTCCCAAAAAGGTATTCTTGTCTCTGAGTTGTTGTCAAAAATCAATGTTCTGCGGAGGGACAAAAGTAGAGAACTCCTATTCCGCCATCTTGCTGAAGTCATTCCCTTGTTACCCTTCCTTTTCCTTTTAACCTCTTTTTCAGCCTTCTCCATTTAATCGACCATTTTGTGGGCAAAATTAAGATATATCCTGTCCTTGTTTGTAAATACTTCTTTTTAGCATTTTTTAGTGGATGCCCTATAGTTTACAATACATATTTTTAACCAATCTAATCTTTCAAGTAGTAGTATACTGCTCTAAATACTACAATGTACCTTTTATGCAGAACCTGTTTTTAGAGTATTTTTAATCCCTCTCTTGTTCATATCATATTGCTATCACTCATTTTATATATCCATATGCAAGAATCATTTAATATGCTGTTCCTATTAATGCTAAAATAATTATGTTTTAGATCAGTGAAAAATAACACAAAACATAATTATTTTCTTTTAGCTTTATTTCTTCTCTGACGCTTATCCCTCTTTCATTCAATCCAAGTTTCTGACCCATATAATTTTTACTTTACCTGACAAATTTAACATTGTGAGTGAGGTCTGCTAGCAATGGATTCTCTTTGCATTGCATTCCAGTTTAGAATGTTTCTATGAACCTGTCTTCAAATTCATTAATTCTTTACTTGGCTATGTGAGGTCTGTTGATCAGTACATCTAAGACATTTTTATTTTCTGCTACAGAGTTCCTGGTTTCTAGCATATCCTTTAATTCTTCATAAGATTATCCATATTTTTTCTTACCTTGACTATGTGCTTTTATATGTTCTCTACTTTTTTCATTGGAGCCCTGAATATATTAACCATAGCTTTTGAAATTCCCTGTCTGATAATTCCAATATCTATGTCATGGTTCTCATGCCTGGTTCTTATTACTGTTTTGTATCTTCAGAGTGGTTTTGTTTTGTTTTGTTTTTCTTGTTGGTTTTGTGTGTGTATGTGTGTTTTGTTTTGTGGCAGGATTTACTTTTTGTTGAAAGATGAACCTGCTGTATGGGTAACAGGGACATAGGTAAAAAAATATTTTTCTAAAGCTGTATAAGCTGTAGAATGTGATGATTTTATATACACACACACACGCACACACTGAAATGATCACCACAATCAAGTTAATAATACATTTATCACTTCACATAGTTATAATTCTTTTATTTTTTTATTTTTTTTAAGATTTTTTTTATTTATTTATTCGAGAGAGAGAGAGAATGAGAGATAGAGAGCACATGAGAGGGGGGAGGGTCAGAGGGAGAAGCAGACTCCCCGCCAAGCAGGGAGGCCAATGTGGAACTCGATCCCGGACTCCAAGATCATGACCCAAGCCGAAGGCAGTCGCTCAACCAACTGAGCCACCCAGGTGCCCAGTTATAATTCTTTTAATGTGAGAATTTACATTAATCCAGGTAGAAGGTGGGCGATGTTTAATGTGTATTTTAGCATTATGTTCCAGAGGCTTCAAGTTCCTCTTGTGTCCTCACTCTTATTTCCACTGTTAACATCAGGCTTCCCTTTGTACTCTCCTCAGAAAGAGTATGCATCTTGCAGCTCTTCCAACTGCAATCCCCCATTATGATGTTAGAAGTCTATTGGTGTGGTAGTAAGTTGTGGGGGAAGAAAAGCATTCAATATTCACCTAATTAAATCTCAGTCTTTCATTGGGCCTCTATCTTCAGATCTGACCTTCACAAGTATCCAAACGTACTGCTTTTATTTTTTCCTAGCCTTCTGTTCGCTCTGTGGCCCCAGCATTCCAGATTTGGATTCTTGAAAACCTGACCCCTCTTACTAACTAGAGACAAGAAGACTGGAGAGAGCTGAACTGGGAAGGAATTTCCTTGTGATTAATGGTCAGAATTGGGCTCTGACAGAGTCTCATTTTCTGGAGAGTAGGGACTTTCTTTTTTCTTTTTTTTTTTTCTTTTTAATGGAGAAGGTTCTTGATATATGTTTTAATGGTTATTCCTCTTGACTACCATAACTACTATTTTGGAGACCCCTAAAGATTTCTGTAGATTACCTTTCAAATTCTTAAAAAGCAAAAAGCTCTTTATCTGCTCAAGCATCAGCATCACAAAAAAATTAACAAATTAATATGTTTCTACACATGCCTCATATAAGACTTTGAGCTCTTCACGTTTAAAATTTGTATTTTACAATCATATGACCACCACCTAGACCTCATGCTAAATTAGTATTTCTCTGGGCTATACTAATAAATAAGTATCCAATTTCTTTCATGATGTTTAACAAGCAAATACCCTATATATGGTCATATCAGATTACAATACAATGCAATAAAAAAAAGCTAAAATATCAAAAGAGGTTTTAAGTACTGAATCATGAAAAGGGTTCACTTCATACATTATTAATGTGAGCTATATTCTTTATGTGGAAATATATGTCTACTTAGACTACAAAAATTACATAATAGCAGATGAAGTTCCAGGTACCATGAACATTATCACAAATCTAAATCATGTTGAATTTGATCTTCACTAGCACTGTTATAGTTTATTATTATTTATAAAACATGTAACCTATAACATTTTGGTTAATAAACACTTTTATGTTCTCCTTTATAAAGTTAAATTATTTCTTAAATGTAATTGCAAAGTGAAACACATCATTCATTAAAATTATATATTATAACCTTGAGGCGGAACACTTCATACTTTTAATACAGACCTAGAGAAATAACTAATAAACTCAATGTGCAATACAAATAATTGAAGATAATATAGTGGACCGAACAGAATATTTAATTCACTCAATATTAAATAATGTACTGCTAAAATATCCTTTGGCTTATAGATTTGTTATACAGACTAGAAAACAAAGTGCAGTAGTGCCATCTCCTGGAAGGTATGGAACAGGAGGTATAATTTAATATGAGTTCTTTAATAAGTATTTCATACTAATCAAAACAATAAAGAAGAGATAAGACTACAGATTTCTCATCTAATAATTATTTTAAGATCAAGTAAATATGAGGTTAAATATTTCACCCTCACCACATTGTCTTTATCCTTTTGAAATTTACATCAACATATATCATTAATTCCTTTAATGTTATATTAACATGTGCTGAGCTTAC
The DNA here is from genome assembly GCF_003265705.2 of Callorhinus ursinus. Taxonomy (NCBI): domain Eukaryota; kingdom Metazoa; phylum Chordata; class Mammalia; order Carnivora; family Otariidae; genus Callorhinus; species Callorhinus ursinus. The sequence goes on along the minus strand of NW_027397074.1, from coordinate 60,356,823 downwards.
AAGCATATAAAGTTAATCATCTCAGGTTATGAGATTAACTTCCGGTCTAAAGTCAGTTAGGACTCTCATGTTGGAGAAGCCTAGCCCTCCTTTTTTAATCCTATAGCAATTAAAAATATTTTAAAATAAGATTGGCCATCAAAGTAATTAGTCATGTACTGAGAGTCTGCGGGTTTACTGAGAATATTTCTTTGTACCTCCAGATCATTCCCAAACCTGAGCTTTCTCTTGTTAAAAAAATGTTTTTTTAAATAAAAAGCCTTTAATAGCTAGTTTGGAAACATTTTTTGTATCCTATCAGAAAAGTCATTTATCAGTCCTTGAGTCCTCCATGCTCAACGTTTAACCCAGTTCTTCTTAATTTTTTACCAATGGAGTCATTATTCAGAAATGCATTTTATTTTTTTCTTGTCTTTAATGTCTTCTATAATTTTTGCTGTTCTGTGTTGGACTTTTTAATCTTTTACATTATCTTGAAAAATTTATCAAACTACATACACAACAAAATTTCCTTTCGCAAATTACTATTTATGTTTCACTGTCGGTTTTTTTGATGTAGGTATATTATTCACATTAGTCTTATGACATTGTTCTTTGATATTATTTAAGGAATGTTATAAAAAAGTGTATCAAACTTATGAAGAAAATCACATTAATGATAAGACTTATTAACTCCTTATTATGATTTCATAGTTGACACCAAGGAAAACTACAAATATACAATACACAATATACTTATAATAAACTAGAGTAAATATATAAATAATCCCTGTTTTCAATATAATTATCTACCAAACAACCATAAAATATTAAAAGTACACTATTATCATTAATTACTTGATATTTACTTGTTTCTGTGTCAAGAAGCTATGGCAATGATGGCTGAATAAGAATAAATGGGATTTACACTCCACATCAGGGAAATACAAATCAAAACCACAATGACATACCAACTCACACCAGTCAGAATGGCTAAAATTAACAACTCGGGAAACAATAAATGATGGTGAGGATGCAGAGAAAGGGGAATCCTCTTACACTGTTGGTAGGAATGCAAACTGGTGCAGCCATTCTGGAAAACAATATGGAGGTTCCTCAAAAAGTTATAAAGAGAACTACTCCATGACCTAGCAATTACACTACTAGGTATTTATCCAAAGGATACAAACATAGTATTCAAAGGGATACATACACCCCAATGTTTATAGTAGCAATGTCAACAATAGCCAAAATATGGAAAGAGCCCAGATGTCCACTGACAGATGAATAAAGAAGATACGGTGTATATATACAGTGGAATATTATTCAGCCATCAAAAAGAATGGAATCTGCCATTCGCAACCACATGGATGGAGCTAGAGGGTATTATGCTAAGTGAAGTAAGTCAGTTAGAGAAAGACAAATACCGTATTATTTCACTCAGATGTGGAATTTAAGAAACAAAAGAGATCAACATAGGGGAAAGAAAAGAAAAATAAAATAAGATAAAAACAGAGAGGGAGGCAAACCATAAGAGACTCTTAACTATAGGAAACAAACTGAGGATTGCAGGAGGGGAGGTAGGTGAGGGATGGGAAAATTGGGTGATGGGCATTAAGGAAGGTACTCAATGTGATGAGCACTAGATGTTATATGAATCACTAAATTCTACCCCTGAAACTAGTAAGACACTATATGTTAACTAAATTGACTTTAAATAAAAAAAAATTTTAAAAAGAAAAATACAGGTTTCACAGAAACATGTCATTAACGTAAAAAAAATTTTGATCACTTTGGTTTGTTACTGTTATGTGTAATAGAGTAATAAAGTTTTTAATTTCTCAATTAAAAAAGAATAAATGGGACTAAATGGGGCTTTGTTTTAAATCTTTTTTAAAATGTTGTCAGGTTTCTTATGGAATAATTTATATGTTATATACTGCATCTATTTAAAGTAGACAATTCAATGAGTTTTGACAGTTGTGTACACTATAGGAGCTACTAGCAAAATTAAGGTAGAGAACAACTCCTTCCACCCAGTATATTCCATCCTTCCCTCTACTGTCTGCCCTAGGAAATAACCATTGACTTTTCTATCACATAGATTACTTTGTTACTTTGTACAAATGTAATCAAGCAATATGATCTCTTTTGTTTTCAGGTCCATTCACTCAACATAATGATTTTGACATTCATCTATGTATTCATGTTTACAGCAGTTTGTTCCATTTATTGTGCTTATTTCTTTTATTAAGCTATCCAGTGCCTTTTTCCTGTAAGGGGTAAATTTCATTTCATTTCATTTCACTTTTTATTGTGAAATAAATTTATTTATTTCACAAATAAATTATTATTTATTTACTTGAGATCTACCCTATTAACAAAGGTTTAAGTGGACAACAGAGTACTATTAGGAATGGGCATGATGCTGTACATCAGATCTCTAGAACTTACTCATCCTATATAACTGAAATGTGATTAGGACTCAGCACTCTCATTTACTGTTAATGGAAATTTGCACCAATTTTAGTTTTGGGTGATATAATTACAGCTGTCGTAAACAACAGTCTCTATGGTTCTGTGGGGACAAAAGTTTTTATTTTCTCTTGGATCAGTATCTAGTGGTGGAATAGATGGGGAGCATGTTTAATGAAACTGCAAATTCTTACTTAGATAAATCAGCAAAAAGACCTTTCTCCCCCCCCCCCGAACTCTCATGGCCTGTTATGTGTATCTAATTTTTGGAAATACTCAAATTCAGTCTTGTATATTAGTTATGTCTGCACATGTTTTCGTTATTCTACAAAACTCTACTAAAAACCATATGAAAACAAGGACCTTTTCTCATTTTTTCTATTTTACATCAATTTCATGTCCATCATGGATGTTTAATAAACATGTGTTTCACAAACACATAATTTAAATTTTAATACAGAAATACTTTCATATATCTCAGTTTGGCCTCTCTCCCATCTTAGTGACATGAGGTTCTTACCAACTCTACTTCCTGCTATTTTCAATACTTTCTGTATTGCTTTAAAGGAAAATTTATCTTTGCTTTTAAAGGACATGTGAATGCTAAAAAGTACAAGTTGTTTTTCCAATGAAGAGAAATGAGATCATAACATGTCACCAGACCAATGGAATACTAAGATAAATAAACTCGATAGTTGGAAAAATATTTTAAATGCCAGTTTTGAAACAACCGGCTACGTAACAGAATTTATTGTGAGACAGAAATGACACTAAAAGGAAGGTTCTTACCTGATCTAAATCATCACTGAAATGTCAGTATTCGTTGTCCTTACTATCTGCTTTGAAGGTCAAGACCGCATGCTGACCAAGAAGAGACAGTCTGAAAAACAAGAACACATCCACCAAAAATAAGTTTAAATGTGTTTTCATGATTATAAAACACCTTCAGAAAAGTCAGTGTACTAATTATAAGTATTCTTGGACATGAAAAAGCCAGATATATATCTCAGCAAAATAATCCTTGCATTACACAAGCCAAATGATATATCCAATATACTAAGAATCTTTCTTTCCTCACCAAATATTATGAATAGGAATTATCAACCCCCTTTGGAAAATGTATTCCTCATGATCAACAATAAGCAATTTTCAGTCTACGAGAGGTTTTTAAAAGGTATTTTGAGGGCAAAGACCATAAGACACTATGCTTTGTTATACTGTCAGAACAAAACAAGTTTATAATTATTTTAATTATAACTAATTTCTAAAATGGATTCATTTCTACTATTTCAAATAGCTCTCTGTTTAAATGTTTTAATGGAATGATTAAAAATCTGCTGAAAATCATTGAAGTTTATTTTTTATAACACAAGGGGGATTTTAACATCTTTGCTTACAAATTTTTTTAAGTAGAATATGAGAAATACAACTATTTTCAAGTATATAAAAACATTTCTAATAGGTTTGCCATGTAATATTTTTTAAAAAAGTGACTGAAGGTTTGCATCGACAAGTATTTAAATTCAGAAGCCAAAAGGTTAATTAAATTTTGATTATTAAATATGTATTCCAGATAATAAAATTAATCTTAATTAAATATGTATTATCAAAAAAGACACAGGTGATGTCAGAGAACATTATTCCTATGAAAGAGATGAGAAAGAAAGATTTCTATACATCCAACATTTCAGAGCACTGATTTAGATTAGCAAAGTGAATAATTTTAAAAGGCAAATTTCTTTTGCAATATTTTAATCAATCTCAATTTAATATAACAGTCATTTACACCTTAAGATAAATTAGATCAAACACAAATAATCTTACCCTTGACTTGGTGCCTATTTTTATTACCTAGTTATTATCCCTATATTTTTCTATTTATCATTTTTTATTCTTATTTATTCTATGAAAATTTATACTCTTTCAAGGCAATGACTTCAGGTAGTTTTCAAGAATTCGTATTTGTTGGGGCGCATGGGTGGCTCAGTCGGTTAAGTGTCTGCCTTCAGCTCGGGTCATGATCACAGGGTTCCTGGAATTGAGCCCCGCATCGGGCTCTCTCCTCAATGGGGAACCTACTCCTTCTTCTCCCTCTGTCTGCCCCTCCCCCTGCTTGTGCTCTCTCTCTCTCTCTGTCAAATAAATAAATAAAATCTTTTTAAAAAAAGGAATTTGTATTTGTCCTGGTATTATGGTTAATTTTATGTGTCAACTTGAATGGCCACAGGTATATCCTACTGGTTCTATTTCTCTGGATAACTCTAACACTCCTGGCTTGAAATGTATACGAACCCATACCTACATAAAATTTTAAAGCCTTTAAATTCACCTATTGCTAAGAGACCCTCTCTCTTCAGAAACAACAACATCACATTGATCACTATACACTATCTGTATTCAAGCTTAAAAGCAAATCAAACGGGGCGCCTGGGTGGCTCAGTCGTTAAGCGTCTGCCTTCTGCTCAGGTCATGATCCCAGGGTCCTGGGATCGAGCCCCGCATCAGGCTCCCTGCTCCGCGGGAAGCCTGCTTCTCCCTCTCCCATTCCTCCTGCTTGTGTTCCCTCTCTCGCTGTCAAATAAATAAATATAATCTTAAAAAAAAAAAAGCAAATCAAACAGCCTGATAGATATCAGTTCAAAGCCTGATTTGAACACTTAATTATGTGATCTTAAATAAGTTATATCACCTTGAGACAGTTTCTATATCTATAAAAAGAGGACATTAACCATTGCTTTATATGGCTTTGTTGAAGATTATATATTATTTATTTAAAGAACCTGAAATCCAATAGTGGTCCAATAAATAGTTTTTATTCATTTTTTTATTCATTAGTTTAATGATAGAATCATTACATTGCCAAAAGTACAAAGTCCTAATTTAGAAGGACAGCATTTTTTTTTATCCACAGAGAGTATCTATCATCAGATTTTTAAATTTTTTTTAAATTTTTATGTTATTATCAATTTTTATATAACATACACAGAATTTATGTGCTAAGGAATTTTTAATAAAGAATTATTGACACTGATTGAAGATTTTATCAGATATTTGTATTTACCAGATCGTATGCATCTCAAGTAAAACAGAACAATGTTTATAATTTATTGTTGTAAATAACCTGACAAAATTTACTTTTCCCAATAATGAATCTGTTGATCTAAAGGAAAGAGCAACAATCAAGTAGTTCCATTTAAATATGTGATAATATTCCACAGGAAATACTGCAGTTGTTATAATTAACCCTTATTCTACAGGGTAATTGAGAATCTCTAATGTTTTCCAAAACTGCTAAATGTTCAATTTTTACATCAGAAGAATCTTCATTATTTACCCATTGTGCTCAATGTCTAATCAGCCTTCCTCCTAGATTTATGACATTAATTTGAGACTTAAAAGCATAAACAGAGACCACCTATGTGAACTGCTTTAGTGCTAAAAGTGTGGTGAAACAATAGCACATATTATGTACACTTTAGACCGTCTCACCCATTTAGCTCTGTAAATTAATTGTGTGGCACCCCCTCAGAAACAGTAGGTAGAAATATTCTGAAAATCTTTAAGGTTGGTCTAGATTTTCACATATCTAAATCATGCGTGATTTCCCATGTTTTCTAATCATGTCTCATTCCCATCTAACTAAAACATACGTTGGTGGTATATTTTCATCTATCTTTTCTCCTTAATTTACTTCAGAATAAAGCTTAAACTACTTCTCCATTACTTTCATATGTTAGTTTAGGCAATAAAATATTGAGTCCTTGATAGTTAATGATGTTGACCTCTTAGGGTTAGAGTATATTAGAAATCCAGAGACTTCTAATAAAAATATATAAACAAATATTTATATGTATACAGATACCTATATATTAAAACATAACTTGTAAACATCAAGACTGGCATATTCAATTGATTAATGAATAAGACCAATTTGGTAACTCCTAAGGTTTATACATAACAATTATTGTATAATCAAATATGTTCACCTATTATGCAAATTTTGCTATATATAAGATACTATAATAGGCCCTTGATATATGTAAAGTTTAATAAAATTATTTAATTTCTATAAGTCCATAATGTGAGGGAATAAACAGAAATCTTAATAAATAGCAAAGAGTCAGTAACAATCAAAAAACAAAAATTAGATTATCATCATAAATCAGAATGCATAAGAAAAATTCTCACATACTCTAAGTGTCTCAAAGACTAACAATGTGCAATAAAATGAGGTAAGAAATCTTGAAGGAAATCAAAGAAGGGGACCATATTTTTTGGGAACCCTGATTATCCTGTTAAGCTAGGGTCTATGAATTAGTGAAAAAATTTCAAAGGTTTATAAAAACAAAAATAACATGGCCAGAGCTGTATTTAACAGTATTAATCTTGCATAAGAATGGAGTATCTTGAATTCACAGAGGAGACAAGAGTTGAGATCAAAAACAAGGACATCATTAGAGGTCCTTTTAATTATCTAAATGAGAAGCAGTAAAGGATAAATTATATAGTAAAGCAATACAAATCAAGCAAAAAATATAGATTTGAGAGATCATATGAAGATAGAATTGAGAGGTTTTGGCAATTGATTACCCACTGGCTATCAGGCAAATACTAATTCTATAAGAAAAAATATAATTGTGGAAATATTAAATAGCAAAGCTATCTATTAAAATGCCTACCTTGGTTGAAGATACATGTTATAGCCAAGTGTATTCTGAAGAAAGAAGATTATACAATAATTTTAGGAATGCATCTTCTCTATTAGGGTTTATCTACTTTTTTATGCTGATGATTCTTACATTCACTCAGGTATTCCACACTTCTATCTAGAGTTTCCCAATTGTTTTCCAAACATTTAAAGCTGGACACTTTGCTGATATTTTAAACTCAAGAGACCCAAAATTAGCCTTTCATCCCTTTACAGTCTGCTCTGATGACTATGTTCTCTAGCCCCATTAACGGTTTCACTGTAAATGTGCTTCCCAGACATGAGCAAAACCAAGTAACAAAACTTCCGGCCATCAGTGATGAAAACTACAGTACTCTCTTAGACTTGGCCTTCCACCTTTAAAAAAGAACTTTTAAGGAACTGAGATTTTACCCTACTTTTAAGCTAAAAGAAAACATGTTTCACAGTAACTTTCATGACAACATAAGACAACACTGCTTAGAGGCAAGGACTTCATTACTCACATCACAGGAAGCAGCATGAGCTTTATGTTCACACTGGTTGCCTCTGCTCTCCAAATACAACAGGGGTGACATGAGTGACTCCATTGAAAGCTGCACACACAGTAAATCTGTGCCATGGCTAAGGAACTCCAAACTTAGGAAATCCTAGTGTTTTAAGGAACTGCTAGAAACCTTCTTCATCTTTGCATTTGAGCAAGATATTATCTTCATTATCATGGTCAGGAATCAAATCTTTCCTCTGTCCTGGAGGGAGAGAGTACCTCTACTTTCTAAGGCTGCTTGCTCTACAAATATCATTGTAAAGAAAGTCCAGAACAAAAGCTGATCCAAGACATGCAGAAATGTCATGAAGAATTATTTCCCAACACTACTTATCTGCTATGTCTGGTTTCCAATCCTGTCAATTAGACTTTGAAAATATAGTTTCCTAATTAGGAAGGAAAGGATTAAGAGAAATATGGCAAGAGAAGATGAAGAGGTTCGTAGGGAATATCATCTACCAGCTTTTGAATCCTACTTAAGCCTTCAGAACCTGCCTAAATATAATATATCCCAATTTAATGATAAAATACCTCTTTGCTGAAACTTGTGGCTTGGTATATTAAGTAATATCCAGTTCACCTATGGGATATTCAATATGCAGGTTTCACTGATGTTCTATATAAAGGCACTTAGTTTCTACCAGATATGAACCACTACCCAAAAGCTTTGCATGGAAGTAAATATTGGTCATAGCTTGGAGGAACATACCTACTGTAGTATAGTGCTGTTAAACATTGAATCTCAAGACTAATGCTCTTGTTCTGATTCCATTCATTCTAAGAATATTCAAGCCATTTGATGTAGCATGCTTACTACTAGTGAATGCACTGGTTTGAGCAACATTAATATCTAATTCACTTTTATGTTTCTTATTATAAATGAACAAATTGAAATCCTGATTTTGTTTTTCTAATTAGGTTTTCTGAGCTTTGATAATAAGTTAGCTTCCTTGAACACAATTACTTCTAAGCACACTGATGTTATGGAGTATCTGAATCTTGACACCTAAGAGCCCATAACCAATATAGTGAAGACATTGCAAGGTGAACACAACCTTATGGACAGAGGGAATGAAAAGCCAGGTTTCTCCAGGAGACACACCCCTTGGCCTCATCACAGGTATTCTTCCTCTCACTGCATGTTCTCTTTAGTCTGGAACAACCTTCATTCTGCTGCCTTTAAGGCTCAGCTTAAGAATAAATTGATTAACCACCCTTCATATTCAAAATCACTTTTAAGAGTGTGACTCTGTATAGGCTTAGTACTTTATGTTTACATCTATTTCTCTGTTTATATTACAGCCAGTTTTGGTGAAGAACTATATCATATTCAGATGCATGATCCAAAGAGCATCTTGAAGAGCACCTTGCAAATAGAAGTAATTTCAAAAATATGCTGGATCAATTAGAAACAATTCAAGCTCCATTACTAAACTCTGACCCACATGAAACTATAGAGTAACTTGAGATCAGGCATGCTCTCAATAGTATGTATTATTCTTGGGGCGCCTGGGTGGCTCAGTCATTAAGTGTCTGCCTTTGGCTCAGGTCATGATCCCAGAGTCCTGGGATCGAGCCCCACATGGGGCTCCCTGCTCTGTGGGAAGCCTGCTTCTCCCTCTCCCACTCCCCCTGCTTGTGTTCCCTCTCTCGCTGTGTCTGTCAAATAAATAATTTCTTTAAAAAAAATAGTATGTATTATTCTTACCAATCAGGAAAAAATGAAACACATACAAAATGTATAAATCCCAAAGATGCAACCCATATATGCACAGAAAGATTTATGGAATATGTAAACCTCGATTTAAATTTAATTAAAATTAAAAGGCACTGCTTTTCACCATAACATTGGCAAACTTGAAAAAAGACTCAATACCTTGATTGGGGAAAACAGACATGCATATGAAATGATACTCATTCATATTGTCTGATAAGAGTGTAATTTACCATAATCTTTCTGGACAGAGTGATGTATGAAAAGCATTAAAATATGCATATACAATAATTATACTTCTGTGAGCTTACCTAATTGAAATGTGTGCAAAAATATCTTTATGGCTATTCAACAGAGCATGCTATATCCTTCTCTTCTCATATAACATTATAGCATGAACATTTTCCATCTCAATAAGATATTCTTCACAAATATGTTTTATTAAAAGCTACATGTTATTATTTCATGTTGGAATTCCATACTTTAGCCATCGCTCAAGTATTGAATATCCAAATTATTTCTGCAATTTTATCATTAGAAATAATGTTACAATGGATATCTTCCTCTGCATATTTCTTCAGCCTCAAGCCTTAGAAAAGAATCAGTAGGTAAAAGAGAGGGTGCACTTCAAATATTGATGCATATTTCCAAATTTCTTTCAAAGTAACTTTGAGTGTTCTAATTTAAACTTCCATTAGTAGTATATACAAAACTATCTCACCATGACTTCATTAGCATTATTACATTTTTAAACATATTTTTTAATTCAATAGAATTTTAAAATCTTTCTTTTGCTTTTATTTTCTGTTGTTCATTTTAATCTTTTAACATATTTGTGGCAAATTTTTATATATTTATTGTTAATATATATTTCCATTTTCATAATTTTTCTATTCATTGTCTTTACAGTCTCTCTATTGGTCCTTAAGAGGTTTTGTCTTATTGATTTTTTTTCTTTCTTTAAATTTTTATTGTTATGTTAATCACCATACATTACATCATTAGTTTTTGATGTAGTGTTCCATGATTCATTGTTTGTGCATAACACCCAGAGCTCCATGCAGAATGTGCCCTCTTTAATACCCATCACCAAGCTAACCCATCCCCCCACCCCCTCCCCTCTAGAACCCTCAGTTTGTTATGGAATTCTTAATGTCTTATTGATTTTTATGAACTTTATATATTAAAAATGTCAACTTTTGAAGCACACTGCTTTATAACTTTATGTAATTGCAACTACATATATTTTCCCCCTTGAGATAAAAACAAATGATTACATATTTGATTTTTTTTATTTTTTTTAAAGATTTTATTTAATTATTTGACAGAGACAGAGATAGCAAGAGCAGGAACACAAGCAGGGGGAGAGGGAGAGGGAGAAGAAGGCTTCCCGCCAAGCAGGGAGCCCGATGTGGGGCTCAATCCCAGGACCCTGGGATCATGACCTGAGCCAAAGGCAGACCCTTAATGACTGAGCCACCCAGGCACCCCCAGATGATTACATATTTTAAAAACACTTACTATCCACAGATTAAATAAGCATTCATCAATATTAGTTTGTTGCTTTACATTTATGTTTTTATTTACTTGCAATTTACTTTCATTTGCATGAGAGGTATGATTCCAAATATTTTTCCAATTTTCTTACTGTCATTTATTTTAAAAACCCTACTCCTTCCATTTCCAATTAATGTACAACTCTTCCTTTATTTTATATTAGTTTCCTATACTTAGCTCTATCACAAATTAACTTTCTATACACACCAGGGTCCATCTTAGGACTCTTCCATTCTACTGTCAATCTGTCCTTATACAAGTTCAATAAAATATTTCATTATTTTTTCTTTTTAGTATTTGTATGTATCTAGGAGAATAAATAATCCTTTACTGCACCTCCTTTTCAAAATAGGCACAGCATTCATGTTTCTTTTATCTTTAAATAATCACTTTGGTGATAGTCCATATTATCTCTTGGGAAGGAATATTAACCTAAAACACCAAGAAATTCCCAGATGCTATGCTTTTAGATATGAAAACATAATTCTTCCCCCAGGATCAGTCTTTAAATCAAAAAGTCATCTGTGTCTGGTATGGGAGGCCTGTTTAAAGATACCGTAATGAGTAACATCTGAGGCCATCGGAAGGGAGATGGAGTGATTTAAGATTTTTTTTATCAGGTATGGAGTTAATGTCTACTGAAGTGCCTCCTATAATAATAAGAGATGAATGATAAAGTTCCTAGGACAGCAAAATCCTAAGGACCAATAAAGAAACAGTATATACAATAAGAGTTGTTAATAACAAGGTTTAGTAGACTTCAGTGGAATCCTTGAAGAGCTAACTTTACTAGAGGTTTGGAAAGACTGGAATCTTCAAAACTGAGACATATCAAGGGCTTAAACTATCAACCTTACTTATTCACTAAGCAAGGTTCTACTTCCTGAGATGAGACTAACCTCGAGAAAGTAGAGGAAAGAGTTATAAATTCTGTAGACTCACACAAGTATGATGATAGTTCACCTCCCAAGGTTAAAGGCATTCTAGCCTGAAGCTCAGGAGTTGACAACTGGATTGAACGTCAATCACATTTTATTTTTTTATTTTTTTTTTTTAGAAAAATTCTGCTGAGATGAACTATAAAAATAAACACAAATGGGATTTATGATAGTTTTTAGGAGATGCCTTAGGCCAACTTTCAGGATCAATGAATTTGTTTCTGACTTTAATACTTAGAATGACTCCTTTATATACCTTGGAGTAAGTACCTTGTCTAATGTTAGCTTTTTAGAACATAAAATAGGTAGAATTTTCTTCATCAAAACAAAGTATTTATTATTAGAATCAAGTTAAAGTTATTGATTCTTCTCCACAAAGTTGTTATAAATCCTAAGATAATACTGAATCGTGTAGGTCACAAAGGACTCCTTTTTTGAAATATCATATATCTATTTCTCTACTGGAGCCTAATTTCTAGAAATAACCCTTTAGGTGTCAGGAAGCAATGACAGAAGCTATACAATCTAGCAAAGTGATGGTAAATGGGAGTGGTTTAGAAGCATCCAAAGGAGAACAAAACACAAATGCCAAAATCCATTTTTACTTGATAAAAGATTCCTAAAATCATCTTATATTAAATAAAAAGAGCACACTTGAAAAATACTTTTAGGGGGACTGAATTAAAATTAGCATTCCTTCATATATATGATCACTAACACACATATATACAACCCACACATATTATTCAGTTGGTGCATATTAATGTAAAAACCAGATATATTGTTCAAATATCATGTATGTGTATAATTGCTGGGTAGTGAACTTGGTACTGTTTACCTAATAATGAATCACAGCCAAAGTGTATCAATGATGCATTCATAAATGTATTCACTTACTTAGAGGAAATTACTAAGACCTCTTAATAGAAAACTGGGAAGATCACAGAGTTTCACTACAAATGAAATATATTTATTTATTCACTCTTTCATTTAATGTGTTATGTACCCACTATGTTCTCAGGCACAGAGCTGGTCCTATGAATAAAAGATGCATATGAAACAGCTTTGGATTTTTTTGAAAGAGTTTTTTTAAAAAACTCACAGCCCAGGCTAGTCTCGGTGAAGCTTACACTACTGAGAACTAAGATTATTTTTTTAAACTGGGAAAATTTATTTTCTTATAAAAGTAAAGTAATTCTTGAAAAACTTCAAATCATGGTATTAAAAACTGGTAGTAACACCAAGGGTCACTTTATAGAGGAAGAAACTGAGTGCTTACTTGATGACCTAGAGGTCACAAAACAAATGTAACCAAGCTAGGTCAATGGTTATGTCCTTTCAAATGTTCTTTCTGCTGGTTCCTACAACCTAGTCAGTACAACACACTCAGTTTTTTCCAACCACTGTGTTGTGTTGAGGTTCATTCATGAAACTTTTAGAGGTATGGTGCTAAACTTCTATCAACATTTAGAATTTAATTTTGCTAATATTGAAGAAATATACTGACACAGGATAATACAGGTAAAAATAATAAACAAATCATTACTTAACATAGAAAAACATGTTAAATGTAGAAGGGTATACAAATTTCCGTGAATAAAAAAAGTAAATAACAGGTATAGGGAAATCATTTGCAGTCTCTTGTTAGAGACTACAAATTAAGTAATAAAATTCTGAGTGGAACATTTTATGCCATCACAATATTTCAGCAAAGAACAAAAACTAAGGGCAGAAAGTACAAGCTATCTGCATATTCTAAAGAGAATGACAAGACATTTCCACCAGGATTTTTAAAAAATGACTAACATAGTCCTGCAACTTGCAACCACCATCCATAACTTAACTTCAACCTACATAAAAAGATGATTTAAATTTACAAAGTAAATGAGGGAATTCATAGTAGCAAGGTATCAACCCAAAAAGATTATGGTGGTATTTGCCTTCTCCTACATGAAGAGGATTATTCCCCACCAAGTGAAAGTTGGGAGACTCCAAGAAAATCACTCAGAGGTTGAGGGCCCTTGTTCCTTCTTGTAAAAAGAAACACTTTACATATTTTTCTTAGGGCATAAGTAAAAAATATAAATGTGGTACTTTCTTCACACCTGGAAATACATAAAGGCAGATAGCAAACCAAAATGTTCTACAATGGAAAAAAAGAGGCATCATTATGGTAGACCGAATTTATACCATTTGCTTCACAAGGGTACATTAATTTCCTGTAAGGCAAGTTAATGCGGATAACAGCAATGCTGGATCACCTAGAAGGTAACCAGCTCAAAATTGTCCTCTTAAGGGCAGTGAAGTGGTAAGAGACACAAGTGTATAAAGCTGGAAGCAAGAACTGTAAATCTGTCCCTAAAATTTAGGATTGTGCATTGCCTATGCTGACAGTGCAGAGTTCCCCATGGGGAGACTAGGTAAAAATCAATTATGCCTGGGGCGCCTGGGTGGCTCAGTTGGTTAAGCGACTGCCTTCGGCTCAGGTCATGGTCCTGGAGTCCCGGGATCGAGTCCCACATCGGGCTCCCTGCTCAGCAGGGAGCCTGCTTCTCCCTCTGACCCTCCCCCCTCTCATGTTCTCTCTCTCTATCTCATTCTCTCTCTCAAATAAATAAATAAATCTTTGAAAAAAAAATCACTTATGCCTCACAGAAGGATTTACCTTTAGACATCTGCTAGACTGATGGTTATAGCAGGTATCAGCTTAACAGTGAGATCTTTGCCCCTTTCTGCCAATAGCCATTGTCCAAAGCTAAAGGGGAAAAGGAGAGATACATTGAATTGCACAAGACTGATGTTTTGAAATAGACTGGACTAGAAATTTTAATAGCTAGAAGTATGTCATAATTGTCAAAATAAGTTATTCTTATAATCCAAAGTCACTAAAACCTACAGAATCATAAACAATCTTATGTCTTTTTCTTACTATATTTAACCAAAATCAAACTGTTCAATTAACTAGACATACTTAAGTAATATCTTTACACAGCAATCAAGAGTTTTCCCGACATTTTTAAACATGAAATTCTCTATTATTTGTAGCATATAAAACCTATGCATGTGAGCAAGATGATACAACTCTCTGGGAGATATCAAAAAGTTTTCCATTTTCATTTTCCAAATAAGCAGCTAACAATTTAAATGAGTGTCTAGAGCCCAACATATGTAGTAAAAATGGACAACTACAGAATAGCCCCAGCTCCACCAAAATGTCATCTGTGGGCTACTAAAATTTTCATTGAATTCCAGTTTACACCATTGTTGCATTTATGTTTTCCTTTCTGAAACTACTCTTGAAAACGTATGAAAAATAATATATTTAGCAAACTCTTTGTATCTTAAAGTACAAAAGGACAGGGGCACCTGGGTGGTTCAGTCGGTTAAGTGTCTGCCTTCAGCTCAGGTCATGATCCCAAGGTCCTAGGATAGAGTCCCGCATTGGGGGCGGGGAACGGGGGAGAGCCTGCTTCTCCCTCTGCCTGCCACTCCCACTGCTTGTGTTCTCTCTCTTTCTCTCTGTCTCTGACAAATAAATCTTTAAAAAAAAGATACAAAAAGATAATTGTATTTCTAAATACTAGAACAAAATTTAGTTATTATTTACAAGATAAATAATTATTATTTATCAAGTCTTTAAGTACTTACAAAATATGTGAAAGACCTCCATACCAATAAAGTAGATTTTATTTTCCTAAATGAATGCAACAATATATCCAATACTAAAGTACTTTTACAATGTGATTTTGACCACTCCTTCCACTAAGTGATAGAATTGTGCTTCCTTCCTACAGGCAGTGAGTTGAAACTGCTCTAATAGATAAAAATGATACTATATGACTTTCAAAGCTAGGTCATAAAAAGGATTAAACTTTAACCTAGCTCTCTCTTGAAACTCAGCCACAAGTTAGTGAGGAATCACATAGTACATAAACAGAACATGTGCCAGTATTCTGGCTGACAGCCACAGATGACATCAAGGTGACTGCTAGTAGAACTGCAAGATCTATAGTGATGAGCCTTCAGATGATTTCACCCGCTTGCCTTTGAGATACCACAACTCTTATCGAGTAGAATATTGATAAACTTTCCCCTCTAAGCTTTGCTCAAATGCACATTCATGAACAAAATAAATGCTGATTTAAAACTTTAAACACTGAGGTGGTATGTATAGCATTAGAACAATGAACAACCTGAACAACTGAAAACTATAAAACATTGATAAGACAAATTAAAGAGGTTCTAAATCATTGGAAAGATACAAAATCCATGAAATTGTGCAGTTTCAATTGTGGCTAACATATTAATTCTTCTGAAAATTCATATATTGATTTAATATACTCCCAACCAAAATTTCAGCAATTTTTTAAAGAAATTGACAGACTCTTTCTAAAATTATATGCAAATAAACATTACCTAGAAAGTCAAAATAATTGTGAAAAGGAACAGAGTTGGACTTACAGTACCTAATTTTAACAATTTAAAATTTATAATAGTCAAGACACGTCACGTGAGGGTACGGATAGACATCCACATTAAAAGAACATTAATGAGTCCAAAAACAGATGGACACTTAAAAGTTTATTCATTTTGAACAAAGATGTCAACGTAAGGGGAAAGAAGATTACTTTCAAAAAAGTAGTGCTAAAATGGCTGGGTAAACATAAGAAAACACCAAACAGAAAAAATATATTTAAAGAGAACACAGACCTAAATATAAAAGCTAAATCATCTAAACATCTAGAAGAAAACATGAGAAACCACCTTCACAACCTTAAGTTAGACAAAATGCACTAACAATAAAAGAAGAAAAATTGATAAATTGGAAATTCTCAAATTTAAAATTTCTGCTTTTCAAAAGACACCACTATAAGAATGTAAAAGAAAACCACTGAGCAGGAGAAATTATCTATATTGTTTGTGAGAAGGTTATAATCACTCCAAGAATTTCTTCCTTATAAATTTAAACATATACTTACTATATATGACCCAGTAGTTCTATCCCTACATACTTGCCCAAGAGAAAGAAAGTATATGTATATACAAAGACTTGTAAATGGGGGGGAGGGTGGACCTTGGGTGGCTGAGTCAGTTAAATGTCTATTCAGCTCAGGTTGTGATCCCAGGGTTCTGGGATCAAGTCCCACATCAGGCTCACTGCTCACGAGAGGGGAGTCTGCTTCTCCCTCTCCCTCTACTCGCTTGTGCTCTCTCTTGCTCTCTCTCTCTCAAATAAATAAAATCTTTAAAAAAATTGTAAATGAATATTCACAGCAGCTTTATTCATAAACAGCTCCAAAATGGAAACAACCCAAATCCAAAAGGTGAATGGAAACACTGGTCTATGTATACAAAGAGAGACTATAGAACAACAATAACAACAGAATGGAATATTAATGCCCATAATAACACAGACGACGCTCAGAAACACTCTTGAGTATAAGAAGTCAGACACTATATGAATCCATTTATATGTAATTCCAGAACAAGTAAAACTAATAGTGACAAAAAAAACAGATCAGTGGTTGCTTGGGACTGGGGGTAAAGTAAGATGACAAAAAATGAATACAGGGGGACTTCTGGGGATGATGGAAAGGTGTGTAATGTCTTGATTGTGGGGGGGTCACATAATGTTGTATAATGTGTCAAAACTTATTCAGCCATATATATATATATATATATATATATAAAATCTATGCATTTCATTCTATGTAAATTGTACCTCAGTAAAGTCTGATAAGAAAAAAAATACACCTGGTGGTAATATTAAACTATTAACACTTTGAAATGTGAGTTTACAAAATGCCCAGAGAAGTTACATGGTGACACTCTGAATAAAGCTTACTATTTAACTCTAACAAACAGTGAATGACATTATCTCTTTGCTCTACAATATCCTACTATCTTGTGGCCTACTTTTAGCTCTGTGGATGTAATTAATTAAGAGGATTAATGAAGAGGTTTTAAGCAAGCGAACTGCTACATACTAATTGCTGATTTCTAAATGAGGGTTACCTGCTTGTCCACAGAATGTCTAAATGAGGTGAAAACTGTATAAATAATTCTATGACTATTCTTGTATATGTGCATGTGTCTACAAGTCACATAGCTTAATGAATTAAGAAACTGAACTTTTTGGGAGGTTTTTATCTAATCAGGATATTTACTTTCTCATTATAATCACATTAAATCTTAGTGTGTTTGAGGGAAGGCTCCATAGCTCAGTGGTTAGAGCACTGGTCTTGTAAATCTTAGTGTGTTTGAGCCTTGTGTGAATCATTGTTTCTAAATAATATATAAAATCATAATACCACCTCACATATACTTCAAAACTAATGATAACTCATTATATAAAGAAATAGTAGCATGTAAAAAAAAAACAATAAACATTACTTCTGTGGCTTGCTATGTGTCAGGAACAATATTAAGATTACGTTTATTCACTTATTTTATCATGACACTATGAAAAAATTATCATTATAATTATTTACCAATTGTGTGAATGAGAAAATAAATGCTGATGTTCAATAACTCCATGCACATTTTTTTTTGTGATTAAGAACCACCATAGTTATTATGTTTTGACTTCTAAAATGTGTACTACATATTTTTAAGAATAATCCTCTGAGACTAGAAACTGGTAACTGTTAATTCTGTAAGAAGATAAAAGAAAAGATATTTATGTCATATTTGCCTGGGTTACCTAGCCATGTAGCTTATCAGATTTAAAAGTGGAGTCCTCAACATGGCACTTTTTATGATCTGTCTCCTAAAACTCCACTCCCTGCTGCTTTTATCCCCTAGGATATATGGATTTTATTAGTTCTTTCCTTCTGGTCACATGGGAAACAACATTCACCTGGGGAACTTTCCCAGTAGGGCAAAGGAGCTATAGCTAACGCTTTCATTTCTACATTAGTTCAGAGAGACTGAATTCCATATAGTTTTAGTATAACCCCTGCACCAAGAATAAGAAAAGTAGGCTAAATATATGCCAAATAAAAATATGTAAATGACAGATTGAAAACATTTCAGACTGCAATGCGGCCTTTAATGTTTTGGCATATTTACTATAATTCGGATAGCATCAGTGAAATCCTAAGAAACTAATTTTGAAAATATTTGGCAACTTTTGCTTCAGGATTATATTAAAAAAAATTCTAAGGTGTTATAACATGTAAAAGACTAAGAATCCTACATCAAATTATGCTGTGGATATATTTGGGTTTTGCTTATTTTTTTTCTTACTTTTCCTAATAGTATAATCAGTTGTGTCAACATTTTGTAATGTAAGCTGATGTAACACTGACTGAATAAACTTGAATGTGATCTTATATAAAAATTGCTGTTTCCAATTCAGAACAAACTTGTAACAAACAACTCTGTGCCAAATATAGTTTTAGGTGATTTGTTCATATGTTCATATATTTACCATCTAGTTTTTTTTTTCTTTTAAGTATTTAAAGCCCCAGTTATGGTCTATTTCCAAACAGATCACTAGTCAGCAAGCCCACTCTAAAATAATGGCTAAAGGAAGTTTTTAAGAAATAGGGTAAATGATACCAAAACAAACAAATAAAAACAGACAAAAAACAATCTTGGAAAATCAGGAATTAAGAAAGTATAATAGAATTGGTAAAACTATGATTGAATATATCTCCTTGGGTTCTTTAAAATACATTGAATGGTTGAAGGCAAAAATTATGAAAGTGTACAATGTGGTTTTCAATGTATGCACATGTAATATATAAGACTAAAGGACCTAGCATACGGTGGCAAGTATATGTAATACAAAGGACTAAAGGGCCTATATGATGGTAAGATTTCTCCACACAAATTAAGGTGGTAAAATATTAGTTCAAAGTAGACCGTGTATAGTAAAATGTGAATTTTGTTATTACTAGAGAAAACACTAAAAATTACAAAGAAATATAGTCACAATCTCATAGGTAAATTAAAATGACAGAATAAAGCAAAAAAAGGAAATAAAAGAGTGATGGAAAACAGAGGGAATAAATAGAAAACAAGTAGTAAAACAATCAACCCTAATTCAAGCATGTCTATAATTATAACATAGTGGTCTAAAAAAGAAACCAATTAAAAAACAGGGATTATGAGAACAGCTTAGAAATACAACCTATGTGGGCACCTGGGCGGCTGTTGGTTAAGCGACTCCTTCGGCTCAGGTCATGATCCTGGAGTCCTGGGATCGAGTCCCACATCGGGATCCCTGCTCAGCGGGGAGTCTGCTTCTCCCTCTGACCCTCCCCCCGCTCATGCTTTCTGTCTCATTCTCTCTCTCAAATAAATAAATAAAATCTTAAAAAAAAAAGAAAGAAATACAACCTATGTGCTGTCTGCAAGAAACTCACTTGAAGTAAAACCATAGGGTAGGATAAAAGAATAAAAGAATGAAAAAAAGATACATCATCCCAATACAAATCAAAAAAAAGGAGGGGTAGTGCTTACAGTCAACAATACTTAAAATTTTATTAAGAGGGTAGATCTCATATTAAGTGTTCTTACAACAAACGTGCACACAAAAATATATAAGGAAACTTTTGGAGGTGATGAATATGTCTATTACCTGGCTTGTGGTAGTGGGTTCATGGGTGTTTGCATATATACAAACTCTTCAAATTAAATATGTAAAATATGTGCAGTTTTCAAAATATCAATTACACATCCATAAAACTGCTCCTTAAAAAAAGGCAGTAGTAGTGGTCATTATGTAAATATATGAGAGCTGAAAAACTGAAAATTGCAAAATAAATCACTTAAAATAATCATAACATAAAAGAATGTGCAGGTATAAATCTAATAAAATATGTACAAGATGTATATGCTGAAAACTATAAAACACTGATGAAAGAATTTTTTTTAAAAGATCTAAATAAGTTGAGGTGCATACCATGTTCATGAGGTGGAAGACTTAAAATAGGAATCATAAACTATCCATGAATTGATCCATATATTTCTTATAATATAAATCAAAATTTGAGCTTTTTTTGTATAGATAATTTGATTATAAAATCTTCTGGGTTAAACTTAAAGGGCAAGGATAATTAAGTCAGAAAAGCAAAGGAATTAAAGTAGCTTATGCATTTTAATAAAGAAAAGTTCATTTAAATTAGTCATATAACCCAGCATTACAACATACTTTAAAGCTACAGTAATCAATTCACTGTAGAACTGGTGAAAGGACACACATATAGATTAAAAAAAAAAATACAGAATACAGAAATAGGGACATATAAATATGGCCATTTGATGTTTGACCAATACACAAAAGAAATTCAATAGATAAAGGCAAGTCTTTTCAACAAACAGTGTTGGACCCAGCTGTACATCATTTGCAAAAAACTGTTTGTCAAACTAAACCTTATACTTTATATTAAAATTAACTCAAAATGAATCATAGATTTAAATCTAATACAGAAAACTGTAAAACTTTTAGAGGAAATCATTTAAGAAAATCTTAACGATTTGGGATTGGGTGAAGAGTTCTTAGATACAGCATCATAAAAGTAAAAAGTAAAAAGAATACTGATAAAGAAAATTTCATCAAACTTAAAACTTTAGCTCTGTGAAATACCCTGTTTAGAGGAAACATAAGCATCTGACTGGAAGAACATATTTACAAAGAGCTCAAATCCAGTGTATATAACAAGTGCTCAAAATGCAAAAACAAGAAAGCAAACAACCAATTAAAAACTGTAAAAAGGCCATGAACAAAAATTTCACCAAAGAAAATATAAAAATGATAAATAAGCTGATAAAAATGTTTAACATGATTAGCTATTAGTACCATGCAAATTAAAACCACAATGAGATACTATTATCTATCAGATACTATCAGAATGGTGTATAAACTGACATAAAATACTGACAATATCAAGTGGTGGTGAAAATACAAAGCAAATGGGATCCCATATATTGCTGGTGGCAATGAAAAATGTTACAGACACTCTAGAAAACAATCTGTCTTTTTTCTCATTTAGTTAGATATATTCATACTATAAAACCCAGCAATCCATCTCTTAGATATTTACCCTAGAAAAATAAAAACTTATTGTATTAGTCTTTTATGACTATCATAAATATAAAGACTGGGGGCCTTAAACAAAAGAAATTTATTTATCACAGTTTTGGAGGCTGGAAGTCCAAGATCAAGGTACCAGCAGGGTTGGTTTCTTGTGACATCTCTCTTTTTGCTTTGCTTATAACCCCTTCTTGCTCTTTCCTCAAATTGCCTTTTCTCTATGTGCATTTGGATAGAGAGAGTTCTGATGTCTCTTCCTCTTCCCATAGAAACATTAGTCCAACTGGATTAGGGCACTACACTTATAACCTTATTTAACCTTAATTACCTCCCTAAAGGCCCCATCTCCAAATACAGTCATGTTGGGAGGTTAGGGATTTAACATATTAATTTGGGGGACTCAATTCAGTCCATAACATTCTACCCTCTGACCCCCAAAATTCATGTCCTTCTTGCATCCAAAATACATTCATCCATACCAACAACTCCAAAAGACATAACTCATTCTAGCATCAATTCCTAGTCCAAAATATCATCTAAATATCATCTAAATCAGGTAAGGGTGAGGACTCAGGTTATGATTCATCCTGAGGCAAAATTCTTCTCCAGTCATGAATCTGTTAAATCAACAAGTTATGTATTTAAGAAATACAATGGTAGGACAGGCATAATATAGACATTCCTGTTCCAAAAGGGAAAAATGGGCAAGAAGAAAAAGGTACTGAGCACCAAGGAAGTCTGAAACCTAGCATGGCAAATTCCATTAGGTTTTATGACTTGAGAATAATCCTCTTTAGCTCAATACTCTGCCCTCTGGTCCAAATGGGGTGTCAGCATTACTCCTATGGCCCTAGGTGGTGACCTGTCCCCTTGGCTCTGCAAGGTGACCTTTCATCTGAGGCACTGCACGGAGGCATCTTAGTCTGCTGAAACTGACGAGGTAACTTCTTTTGGATGTAATGCAATGAATTTTATAATTTTTACAGTCAGCAACAGAAATCCTCTTAATGGAAGACCATACATGTTTTGGAAAATACCCTAAATATTTGTCTGACTTAAGTGATCAAAATGAAAAAGCAAGAGATCTAAGGACCTTGTCAGTGTACAAGAAAACTAAGCTGTTCTGACTTAAATCTAAAAAAAAAAAAAAAAAAAATGGGATGTTGGAGGAGTAGGAACAAGAGAGCCACTGAGATGACACAAAACTAAGTACTGTTGGGAATAAAGCATTAAAAATATGCCAAAATCTGAAGGAATTTTAACAGTAATTGGGTGGATACTATGTTGCTACACTATAACTTTCTTTGCAGTCCTCGCATTTCCTCAGAAAAATCTGCTAAAATCAAATGCCTTATGGGGAGAGTGTTTTGGTGAGGAAGGAAGTGAGTTTCACTTTAGACTCATCCTGGCTTGAATGAGAAAAAACAGCTACAATACTGAAAGCAACCCTCTCCCCAGACAAACTTTTGGGAACTCAATCTTGAAACCAGGAGTGACCAAGAAAAATAAATCAAAGGTCAGTGGGTAAGCTCAAAGAAGTTCTGGGAAGGCAAAATAAAGTCAGCGATGTTAAAAATAAATCCATAGAAATGACTCAATGAAAACAAAAAAGCAAAGAGGAAAACAATTGAATAAAAATAATAAAATCTCAGAAACCAATGGGAGAATATAAAAAAGACAAATAGAGTTCAAAAATGAAAAGGAAAAAAGAAAGCAGAGAAAAATATTTGAAGAAATGATGTTTGAAAGTTTTCCAAAGTTAGTGAAATAGAATTTAGCATATAGATTCAAGAGACTCAACATACACCAAAGAAAAGAACCACAAAGAAAACCATACTTAGGTTCATCAACATCCAACTTAGGAAAACCAATGATAAGACAAATCTTGAAAGCAATGAGAAATAATGATATCCTACAGACAGGTTTTGTGGTTTTAAAATGTTCACAAATTATTTTTAAGATTTATTTATTTATTTTAGAGAGAGGGGCGGTGGCAGAGGGAGAGAGAGAGAATCCCAAGCAGACTCCTCACTGAGCGTGGAGGCTGATGCATGACTTTATCCCAAGAACCTGAGATCATGACCTGAGCCACAGTCAAGAGTTGGATGCTTAACCAACTGAGCTACCCAGGCATTCCAAATGTTCACAGATTTTAATTTAATATTCCTCCCCTTTAGGAGTAGCAAGAACTAATTATCTCTCCTTGAGTGTGGGCCCCTAATGGATAGGGACCCCTATTGTATAGAATAAAGTGGAAGTGATAGTATGTGACTTCAGGGATTAGGTCTAAAGGGGCTGTGGTTTTCTGCTCTCTCTCTTCCTCTCATTTTCTCTTCCTCTCTCAGATCATTTGTTTTGGAAGATGCCGGATGCCATGTCATAAAGTTATTCACTTGTGGAGAGGCCCATGTAGTGAGGAGCTAAGTCTTCCCTCTAAGAGCCAGCATGGAACTGAAGCTTCTTGCCAACAGCCACATGTTAAGTTTTAACACAGATTTTCCAGCACTAGTTAAGCCTTCACGTTATTTTAATTATAGCTGATCTCTTGATTGCAACCTAATGAGAAAACTTAGCCACAACTACCCAGCTAAACAGCTCTAGAGTTCTGATCCTCAGAAATTTATTGAGATAATAAATATTTGTTGTTTCAGCCATTAAATTTTGTTATGGTTTATTACATAGCAATAGATAACTATTATAGATATTGATACATGGAAATGGGGTGCTTTAAAATGAGAGAGTAAGTAGCTTTGAGACTGGAGAGTAGGGGGTTGCTGGAGAACTTTAAGGCAAATTCTTCTAAAAAGAGACTAACAAGAATGCTGGAAATTTTCGTTGAAAGGGTCAGAGAAAATACAAAATGAAAAGAAACCTATAGAACCCTAAAATTCTGCTGGTAAGAAGCTATCTTACAGTAGCCAAGATATGGAAGCAACCTAAGTGTCAATCGATAGATGAAAGTTTAAAGATGATGTGGTATATCCAAATATGGCTACACTTGGGGTTTCATGTTCATCTTTATATCACCCATTTTCTACAGAAATCCTATCAAGTCAGTTTAGCAAGAATCCCCACCTTCCACGTCTGGTCAAATTCTTCATGCCCAACCATCCCCAGGTATTATCTTACCAACCCGCCCTGTCTTCAGAAAGAATCTTGTTAGAACAGCCCCAGCTCCTTGGCTATAAATCCTCACTTTTCCTTATTGGAGTATTTGGAGTTGATCCCAATCTCTTCCCTCCTTCAAACCCTCCACAGCTACAGTCCCCTAAATAAAAGTCTTTCTAACGGTTTAAAACAAAATAGAAGCCCTCTGGGAATTCTCAAAAACCTAGGGAAGGGTTTTGGAATTCCACTGGCCAAGGAATGGGAAAAGTGGTATTATCAGGCAATCTCATCTAGGTTCCAAATGGCAGGAAGGGAGACATCCGGTCAGTTATGGAAATAACCATATTCTCTGTAACATGACAATTGCTATTTAAATTATGGCTCACTTGTAGCACATATGTGGTTCATTAGTTTCTATAGTTTAAATCCAATTTTTGGTTCCACTTTACAACACTATTATAGATTTTCCTTCTGCTAATGAGCTACTCTTTATTATAATTACTTTTAAACTATGCTAATCCACCTGACATTGTGATTCCAACATGACTGGGAAGGAAAGAAACAAGAGAAAGAGGGAAGAAGGGAGGAAAGGAGGAAGAAAATAGGTTTAAAAAAATTTTGACCTTATTACCTCTTCGATTTTTCAGTTATTTTATTGTTCATCAGTTTGCCATCAAGAGCTCTTTGCCATCTCTATACCCCTTGCAACATGCATATTTAAAATTCTTACAGTAAGTGAATTCACATCCATTCACCCATAAAGATTATATAACTGGTCTTCAGTGTAAGTTGAATGGATTTTACTGATCTCTCAACACTCTATAGCCTTTCTTACAAACAAAAACACACACTGATGATGATTTTCTAGGATTTGGAGTTCACTTTTTAGCTAGGAAACCAAAAGTGATTCTGACCAGAACAGGAATAAAGTGTAATCAGTAATAACACAATCTAATCAAGAAAGGTCATTATTCTTACATTGCTCAGATAAATACAAAGTAAAGTTTATTTTTATTGCTTTCTGTCTTTTCCTTTTGAAAATCTATTCAACGTACTGGTGTCCTAATGACTGTTTACAGTGTTCTAAGGTTTTCCATCTCCAAATAACTAGTTGTCTAGTGAACCCAAATGTGTAGCCCTCTTGCCTTGGTCCTTCATTGCAGACCTCATCTCCACTGGACTTAACCTGTCTCCTTTCCCACTGACAATATATGCCTATTTTTCCAAGTTCTAAGATCTCAATTCCATTTTTCTAATTCTGAAAGAGAGAAGAGTGAAAGGAAAGGCATCTTCACAGAAGGCCAGCATCAGAATTACAGCAGTCTAAGTGCCTCATTTCCTTCATATTATCTAGCACTCTCAGTAATTCAAGGATAAAAGAGCCTGAAATTCACATCCTTTGACCCTCTCTGGACCTAAACCATCAGACTTTGGCAGCCAGGGTGTAGCTAGTCCTCAGAGTTGTCAAGCAAAATGTAATAGCATTTTATAATTGGAAGGCACCTTGACTGCCATGACTTGAAATGCTCTTTATTCAGTAGAATTTACATCATCTTTAACAAAGATTCTCTGCCTTGATTTCTCTTCACTCAGTAATATAACATCTGCATTACTCTCCTCTGACATCCTAAGAAGGTCTCCATAAATATGCATTTTCCATTGAATTTATGATACAACCACACTGAATGCATTCTTGACATCATGTCACTTACTTAGTCATGCACTGACATTATAATGTTATTTACTACAAAGTCGCATTGACAGCATCTTGGGAACACTGTGACAGCATTTTAGTTGCCATGAAAATGAATACGAAAAGCACACTTGAACAAAAAATCACTTACAGGGAAAAAAAATACCAAAGAGGACCTAGATATATTTATCATAGTTTTTTAAAAACAATTTAACCATCTGAACACTCACTGGAAGTTTGTTCTAGTTCAGTGGCACATTACAGACCAAACACTGCTCCTTTTCAAAATACTAAAAGGAATTTTGCCTGAAACAGAGAACAGAATCTAGAACTTGATGATAGTTTTTTAAATGCAAGATACTTTTATTATCTACCTATTGTTTTTTATCAAATGACTGCATCAGTATGAAATCAATCTACATTAAAATGGACATCTTACAAGTGTATATTTAAAGATATATTCTAGTACAAGCAGTATAGACCATCTTTAACCCAGTGATTCATTTTAGATGAAGTTTTCGTGCATCAGCTATTAGGTTTATCTATTACATGTATTTTTAAGTGCCTTGATAGACTATAATAGGTGCCTCTAGGTAATATTTGCAGGAAAGGGAAAGAAGAAAAAATAAATAATAACATTTAATAGTTCCCACTCAGTGCCAAATACTGCTAACCAAACATTTTTTATACCTAGGTTCATTTAATCATGACAAGAACCCCATAGGGTATGTATAATTATAATTTTCTACCAATAAGAAATAGCCTACAAGAGGTGAACCATTTTTTGAGGGCACAGAGCTATGAAGTAATGGAGTTAGAATTTAAACATGTCTGACTCAGTGACCATGTTACAATGCTTCTTGAAAGAAGATAAAGGGAAAAATGTATCCAAAAGTGTGCGTATGGTGGGGGTATGCCTGAGAATATCTACAAATGCTTCTAGTTCATGAAGACAGTGTTTTCATTTGCCATTCCTGCAGGGAGACTCATAGAAGCCAAGGGTTTCTTACATACAGCAATGACTGATAAACCCAGAGTAAGATGTCCAGTAGGATCATGTCTGATAATAATTGTTGAGGGTCATTACCTCAGGAGTATGAATGGGTTTCTCTAGAACCATACATAGTACCACCACATCCTTTGAGTTTTAGGCTGCTACTACTAGTACTCTAGTAATTAATGGTAAATAATTCTATTTTATAAATTATTTAGGTTTACGGTTCGGCATACTGGAGTATCTAATCCCAGCTTAGGTATTAGCTATTACGTATTCAGAATTTTTAAAGTCACTTTCATACTACATTATTACTTTAGCTACCCCTATTTATGGCTTAAAATTTAACTTCATATTTTGATTCCCTTAAACACACTTTTGCTAAATGTTATTAACTTGCATTAATCATATTATCAAAGAGGCAGACAAAAATTTTAGTGACCCTTAAATATAGTGCTTCAAAAGATACCAGTAGAGGAAGGGAGCATGTAACACCTATTAAAAACCTCATGTGTGATTTAAGAGCCAGAAAAATGTGGACATCTGGACAGAGATCCCCCTAGATAAATACCAGAGACAGTAGCAGTCAGGTAATTTGTGCAAATTCATTTAATGCTCAATGCAATTTAAATGTATTTTATTTTAGTCACAATTTTTTAATCATTAGCCAATATATTTGTCAGAATCCACTGTCCACAATGAAATCTTATCAAATAGCCTTCATGTTCAGTTCAGGACATCAATGCATATTTTTCCTAAAATGTCATTCTGTCTCTGCCTAATCCTGCAAGCAGCCCTAGCAGGGCCTAGAGCAACTCCAAAGTGACTCCTGCCCTTGGAAGAGGAGAAGACAACCACACACATACCAGTTTGGCTGCAGCCCCAGCAGCAGAACCCTATAACTGGCAGCGAGAGAGAATGCCATCTGCAGCCCCAGCTGATGAATGAGGGGCAGACATCTGCTCTGACTACCAGCCCTGGTCACCAAACAAAGCCTCTCAGGGAACAAGGCAGGGAGAATACCCTGCAGAACAGTACTACTAGAGCCAAAACAGGGAAACTAAAGTCTGGCATCTAGTTTCTCTGCAGGCCCTGCCCACCAATAAAAGCCTCTCAGGGGACAAGGCAGGGAGAGAACCCTGCAGTTCAGTGCCACTGCAGCCCTGGCAAACAGGCTGAGGGCTAGCATCTGATCTGACAGCTGACACTGCCCAACTCCAGGGCAGCCAGACTGGCCCTTAATGGCACAGAAACCAAAGCCAGCCCACAGGAGGTAAAGTGTGCCATTACAGCTGACTGGACTGAAGGCAAATGAAGCTCAGCCAAAACAGGAGAGCATAAACAACCCACAAAGAAGACACCCCTAAATCACCTGGTTCTGGTGAACAAAGGACGTTGTACTATAGGGCACCCAGAGCCTTTTCTTCATACACCCACTACTTTCAGGAGACATAACTGACTTTCCTAATATGTAGGAACAAACACAGAGAGTTAGACAAAATGAGGAGACAAAGGAATATGCCCCAAATGAAAGAATAGGACAAAATCACAGCAAAAGACCTAAGTGAACTAGAGATAAGCAATATACCTAAATAAAGAATTCAAAATAATGGTAATAAAGATACTTACTAGACTTGAGGAAAGAGTGGAGGATATCAGTGAGACCATCAACAAAGAGACAGAAAATACTTTAAAAAATCAATCAGTATGAACTACTCAATAACTGAAATTAAAAATAAATAGAAGGAATAAATAGTAGCCTAAAGGAAGCAGCAGAATGAATCAGTGAGCTGGAAAACCAAGTAAAGGAAAGCAACCAAGTTGAACAGAAAAAAGAAAAAAGAATAATAAAAAATGAAAATAGGTTAAATGAACTCAGTGATATCATCAAGAATGGTAACATTTGCATTATAGGGATCCCAGAAGAAGAAGATAGAGAAAAGGAGACAGAAAACTTATTTAAAGAAATAATATCTGAAAACTTCCTTAAATCTAGAGAAGGAAACAGACATCCAGATCCAGGAGGCACAGACAGCCCCCAACTAAATTAACCCAAGGAGGTATACACCAAGACACATAATAATTAAAATGGGAAAAAGTAGTGATAAAGAGAGAATTTTAAAAACAGTAACAGAAAAAAAATATTACATACAAGGGAAATGCCATAAGGATATCAGGTGATTTTTCAGCAAAAACATTTCAGGCCATGATATGATGAAAGTGCTGAAAGGGAAAAACCTGAAACCAAGAATACTCTACAGCAAGGTTATCACTCAGAATAAAAAGAGAGATAAACAGTTTCTCAGGCAAACAAAAGTTAAAAGAATTCATCAGCACTAAACCTTACACTAAACCACTAAGCCTTATAAAAACGTTAAAGGGAATTTTTTGAGGGGAAAGGGAAGGCCATAATCAAAAGTAAGAAAATTAGGAAAGAAAAAAATTTCATAGGTAAATGTGAACATAAAAATGTAATAAATTAATCACTTATAAAAACCAGTACAGAGAGTAAAGCACAAAAGAAGTAAAATCTTTTTTCCCCCCTCCCTTCCCCTATGACCCTCTGTTCTGTTTCTTAAGATGACATCAGAGAGGGAAACAAACCATAAGAGACTCTTAACTATAGGAAACAAACTGAGGGTTTTTGGAAGGGAGATGGGTAGGGGTACTGGGGTAACTGGGTGATGGGCATTAAGGAAGGCACATAATGTAATGAGCACTGGGTGTTATGTGCAAATGATGAATCACTGAACTCTACCTCTGAAATTAATAATACTGTATATGTTAATTAGTTGAATTTAAATAAAATTTTTAAAAAAGAAAAAAGTAGTAAAATCAATTCTATCTGTTAAAATCACTCTAGAGATTCACAAAAGGATGTAAAATATGACATTATATACATAAAATGTGAGGGGGGTGAGATTCAATTCAGTGCTTTTAGAATGAACTCATACTTAAGCAACCATCAACTTAATATAGATTGCTATATGCATAAGATGTTATATATGAACCTAATGGTAACCACAAATCAAAAGCCTACAACAGATACACAAAAAATAAAGAGAAAGGAATGGAAACCTATCTCAAAAGAAAGTCATTGAACTATGAAGGAAGAGAGCAAGTGAAGAAAGCAACAGAGAAAAACTACAAAAAACAGCCATAAAACAAGGAACAGAATGACAATAAGTACATATCTATCAACAATTACTTTGAATGTAAATGGAGTAAATGCTGCAATCAAAAGACACAGGGTAACTGAAGTCAAAGACTGTAACAAAAGACAAAGAAGGACACAAGATGATAAAGAAAACAATCCAACAAGAGGATATAACAACTGTAAATATGTACCCAACATGGGAGCACCAAAATACATAAAGCAACTATTAACAGACATAAAGGAAGAAACCATCAATAATACATTAGTAGTAGGGGACTTTAACACCCCACTTGCATCAATGGATATGTCATCCAGACAGAAAATCAGCAAGGAAACAGTGGCTTTGAATGACACATTGGACTAAATAGACCTAACAGAGATATTCAGAACATCCCATCCAAAAACAATGAAATATACCTTTTTTTCTAACTATACATGGACCATTCTCCAGAATAGATCAGGTTAGGCTACAAAATAAGTCTCAAAAAAATTCAAAAAGACTGAAATTATACCATGCATCTTTTCTGATCACAATGGTATAAAACTAGAAATCAATCATAAGAAAAAATCTGGAAAGAACACAAACACATGGAGGCTAAATAACAGGCTACAAAACAACAAATGTGTCAATCAAGAAATCAAAGAGGAAATCAAAAAATACATAGAGACAAATGAAAATGAAAACACAATGGTTCAAAATCTTTGGGATGCAGCAAAAGCAGTTCTAAGAGGGAAGATTATAACAATACACTGAAAGACATTACAAGGATAATAAAGGAATACCACAAACAGCTCTATGCCCACAAATTTGAAAACCCAAATGAAAATGGACCAATTCCTTTTAAGGTACAATTTGCCAAATCTCACAGAAGAAGGAATACACAATCTGGATAGCCCTATGTCTATTAAAGAAATTGATAACTAACAGACAGCATACCAAGCCTTCTAAAACAGAAAGCATCAGGTCCAGATGGAGTCACCAGTGAATTCTACTAAATATTTAAGAAATAAATTATACCAATTTTCTATAATCTCTTTCAGAAGATAGAAGCAGAAGGAGTATTTCCTGACTCATTCTGTGAGAACAGAATTACTTGTGTGAACAGTATTACTCTAATACCAAAATCAGCCAAAGACATTAAAAGAAAAAAAATGATAGACCAATATTTCTCATAAACATAGATGCAAAAGTTCTCAAGAAAGTATTATCAAATCAAATCCAGCAATGTATAAATATATAAAAAGAATTATACAGCACAATCAAGGGATTTATTACAAGTATTCAAGGCTGATTCAACATTTCAAAACCAATAATGGAATCTATTACATTAATAAACTAAAGAAGGAAAATCAAAAGGCCATGCTAACAGATGCAGAATAAACGTTTGACAAAATTTAGTACTCATTCATGATAAAAACTCAGTAAACAAGGAATAGAGGGGGTTTCCTCAACTTGATAAAGTATATCTACAAAAACACTATAGGAAACATCATAGTTAATCAACAGACTCTAGAAACTTTGTCAATAAGATCAGGATACAGAAAAGCCTGTCTTACAGAACAGCTAAAAATTCCCAGACTCTAAAAATAAAACCTGCCCAAACCCTCAGCTGATTCTCAAACCAAACAAACTCAGCAATGACCCACTGGACTAAGGTAAAATAGTAACAGCTGGATTCTGCCAATACTAAGTAGAAATAGCTGCTGTACACTGTAGGAGAATAGACATTGCAGTTTAAGAACAAGTTGACTAACTAGATCAAAACAGTAACAGTAAGTTTTCAGAATACAACCAAAATCCAGGGTTGACACAATCTATCATCTAAAATATCAAGTTTTGAGGAGCACCTGGATGGCTCAGTTGTTAAGCGTCTGCCTTTGGCTCGGGTCATGGTCCTGAGGTCCTGGAATCGAGCCCCACATCAGGCTTCCTGCTTCACGGGAAGCCTGCTTCTCCCTCCCCCACTCCTCCTGCTTGTGTTCCCTCTCTTGCTGTGTCTCTGTCAAATAAATAAAATCTTAAAAAAAATAAAAATAAAATACCAAGTTTTTAAACAAAAAGTACTATGGATGAAAAGAAACAAGAAAGTAGAACACATACTCAGAGAAAAGTGTATCAGTTAATAAAAACTGCCTACAAGCGGTTGTATCTGACACACTAAGACTTCAAAGTAACTATATACCGAAAATAATGTCAAAGAATTAAAAGAACATGTTTTCAAATAATTAAAGGATAAAATAGTCTTACTGTGAACAGTAAAGAAACAGTAACAGATAAGCTGTAACTGTACAAAATGGAAATTCTAAAATTGAAAAGTAATACTGAAATTAAAAATTCACTACATGTCATAAACAGAAGACTGGAAATGTCAGAAGGCAATGAATTTGAAAATATAGTGATATAGGTTACTCAATCTGAAATACAGAGAGAAATAAGACTGAAGAAAAACTTAAAGCCTTATAGATATGTGTGGGACAGTATCAAGCAGTTCAACATACATGTACATTTAGTTACAGAAGGAATGAGAAGAGAGAAAAAGAGCAGAAAAATATTTGAAGTAATAATGGTCCAAAACTTTCAAAAGTAGACTGAAAATATTTACTTATAGATCCAAGAAACACATATGCTAAAAGGAGTATTCATTTAAGGTTAAAAATTATGGTAATTTAATGTTGGGTTTATAACATAAAAAGATACAATGTACGTCAATAGCAGCTCTGAGTATAGTAAGAGGAAATACACTGTGGTGAGATTCCCATATTGTACCTGGTTTAGAATATTAACTCAAAATAGACTATAATAAATAAGATAATGAAGTGTACTGCAATATCCAAAGCAACCACTAAAAATAACGCAATGGTATGTAGCTAAAGCCAATGGAGATATTAAAATAAAATACAAAATTGTAATTACTTTTATTGACCCATAAAAGGCAGAAAAGGAAGAACAAAAGATCAAAAAAATGGATGAGGCAAATAGAAAATAAATAACAAATGACAGACTGAAATACAATCAAGTAACAATAAATGTAAATGGGCTAAAATCTGTAATAAAAGTACAAAAAGATGTACTACTTTGGCTAAATGAAGTAAATATAAACTGGGTAGAAATTTACTTACTAGTACAAAAAGAAAAATAAGTTTAAAATAAAAGGATGGAGTAAGACTACACAACCAGTAAGCCTAAGAAAGCTCAAGTGTTATATAAGGGGGAAAAAATCTTCAAAACAAGTAGTACTACACAGAGACTCAGAGTCCTGGGATATGCTTGCGTCAGGCTCTGCACTCAGTGGGGAGTCTGTTTCTTCCTCTCCCTCTGCCCCTCCTCCCGCTTGTGTGCATGCTTTCTCTCTCAAATAAATAAATCTTTAAAATATCCATCTCTCTGTCTATATGTATATATGATTATTATTTTACAAATAATGCCAACCATAATCTAGAACCTATTATATAATCTAGGACACTTGAAACTTCCAAAGAATAGTAGAAATATTTTGTTAAAGTCCATCTGCTTCTTAATAAAGTAATAAAGTGGGAAAACAATTAACTCAGCCATGATTCAGAAAATTAAAATGTAGCAATTTCATGCGTATATAACAAAGGTAAGTCCATAAAGTTTTCTGCTGAGTCCAACACATCATTTTTATAAAAGTCAGTTTGACAGTACATAATTTACTCTCAGGAAAATACTTTTATCTTAGACCTTGAAATCAAGAGAAAATTACCATAGATGAAAAAAAGAGTCCACTAAAAGATGAGAATAACATTGATGGAGCATGCTATATGACAAGCAATCTGCATGTTATTTCACTACCTGTATAGCAATTTTTTAAATATTGCAATTTCACTGCTTTGGAGAGGAAAGGAATTGAGAGTCTTATAGAATATATTTGTATTTTGATATTAATTTATTTTAATATGTACTACTTTGGTAAATGAAGTAGATATAAACTGAGTAGAAATTTACTTACTAGTACAATAAGAAATATCTACCATTCAAAAGTTTTAGTTAGGAATATTATTAAATTTAATCTTCAGAAACAAAATAAAACAGTTGAGCCAATAACAGACCCTTGCTTCACTGAAAGAGTCTTAGAGGAAAAAATAATCCAGTAGAAGACACCACTTCTGACATAAGTTTTAGAAAGATTACACTGTTTTGGTTTTGGGTTTTTTGTTTTTTTTTTTTTTTTTTTAGAGCATGAGCGGGGGGGGGGGGGGGGGGGGGAGAGAGAATCTTAAGCAGGCTCTAGGCCCAGTGCAGAGCCTGATGTGGGGCTTGATCTCATGACCCTGAGATCATGACCTGAGCTGAAATCAAGAGTTGATTGCTTAACCAAGTGAGCCATGAGGCACCCCAGAAAGATTACACTGTTTTTGATGGTAAAAGAAAGGAGGTAAGGAATAGCATAAAATCTAGTCAGGAATGGAGAATAATGCACTTGGCATATACTTCCTATTTAGACAAAACTCTGAAACTACCCAAACTAGTCAGCATTTCTTAGATAGTGTCTTTGGCAGGGAGGAACTGAGGTTAGTATAGTCTTCATCTCAAGAGGAGTTGAAAACATACCAGTCACAGTAACCTGTAGGAAGACATTCAGGCCACAAACTACCTTGCTTTTGGTGAAGGATAAGAGAATATGGGCAAGCAGGTGGTTAGTCCCAACTCTTTCTCTGTCTACAACACTCAATAAATACATCCTTATCCTTTTTTTTATCTAGACACACATAAATTATATAAGTTAGGTTAAAATAAGATCTTCCCAGAAACCTTAAAATTTACATCTAATGATTAAGAACTCCTTACAGTCACAACTTCTGGACCATTACTCAAAACCGTCCCTAAATTAACTTGCTAAGGTAATTCTATAGGTAAAGAGCAAGACCAGGAGGGTATGGAACCCATGGCAGCTTAACTCCAAAGTTCATGCTCTAACATTCCCTGATGAACCTCAATAGAACAGAAAAATTATGACATTACTTAGATAAGCAGCAAATGCCTTACTTTCCCCTGCCATCCCCCTGAGAATCTCATGAAATGCTCCTTTTCATGTCCACTTGATCTTATATCCTGCAGTGTTACATACATCTTCTTTTAAAATATATATCATGCACTCAAATTATCAACTATGGTTAAATTCTCCAAGGGAGCCCTTCCTCTGCATCCATGGCTCCTTTTAAACTCACTGTTAAGTCTTAAGCAGAGGAAAGGGCAGAGAGGAATTTCCCTATGGGACTGAACTGAAATGTCAAGACACATGCATGGACAAAGATATAGAAAAGCTAGAATTGAGATAACAAGATGATAAATATCTTTATTTTTTATAAGTATCTTTTCTAATAACTTCAAAGTACTAAAACTTCTATACATTAGATGTTACATTAGAGAAGAATGGCAAATCCTTAAAATTAATCTCTCATCGCTTTATGAAAAATGAAATACTGTAGATATGCATCATAAACTTATGTATTCCAGTATTATATGGTGAATGCTTGTTGCAAAGAAAATGGAAAACAAAGGAAATATAAAGCAGTACAAAAATGGCTAGAAAAGGCATGGCATTATTAAAAATATCTAATGATACTTTACTCTCCTAGATTCTGGGATAATGGAATTTTATAGTAAATCCTTATCTATATCTAGTATACTTAATTCAGATTTTAAATTTAAATCCTGGATTTGTGCCAATAGGACTGACGAGTCTCATTGCCATTCATCACCACTCTCATCTTGGCTACAAAAACACAGTATTATTAAAGACAAGATGCAAAAGTAATATTCAAGAAAATTTATTTACTCCAGTTAGCAACACTGACTTTGGATAAATGAAAAATGCATAAACCTTGAGATCTTTGAATATGAATCTTTTTTCTAATTACTTATTTTGCCTTTTGTGTGAATTAAATATTCAGAAGTGATCGGTGGCACTCAATTGACCGCTAAAAGTATCGTGGTGCTATTTCCCTTCCACTTACAAATGGCTGAGAGAAGTGGAAGATTACTCATCAGAGATTACCGTGAAATGTAGGAGAAGCCGCCCTCCTATCTTCCCTAAGAGAAGAAAAGTTCATTATAGAGCTATTGTACATTAGAATGAGTATGATGTTAATTTAAAAACATACTAATATTATTTTCCTATTATATTTTAAAGGTGATAAATCTGGTAAACATCTAACATTTGCTGACTTCATATTATGAACCATAACAGTGCAGAGTCTGAGAAATCAGAGATAAGCAAAGAGGAGCCCTGCCTTTTCAGAGAAAGCAATCTAGTAGAAGACAGATACTGTAATAATGATAATAATAATGGTGTTAATATTATATGTTTAAGTTGTGTGATGCACTATGCCAAAGTATTTTTATGTTTTTTGGTTATTATTTTTTTTTTTTTAGAGAGAGAGAAATAGAGCATGAGCAGATGGGGAGGGGCAGAAGGAGAAGGAGAGAGAGAATCTTAAGCAGGCTCCATGCTCAAAGCGAAGCCTGACATGTGGCTTGATCTCAAGACCCTGAGATCATGACCTGAGTCAAAATCAAGAATCGGAGGCTTTACTGACTGAGCCACCCAGGCATCCCTAGGCCAAAGTACTTTACAAGTATTAACTCACTGACTCCTCTATGCAATAAGTACTACTATTATTATAAATATCCCCAGTCTACAGATGAAGAATGGGAAGCTTATAGAGAGGTTAAGGTTATCCAGATAATAAAGGGCAGATTGTAAAATCAAACCCAGACCAGGCTGAGGCCAAGACTATCAGTCATGCTTGTTGTCCGGCCAACCAGAGAAATACTGAACCCTGTTTAAGCATAGATCAGGGGTGCTTATCCCAACTGGGATTCAGGAAAGGTTTCCTAAAGATGGGGCCCAAATGAATTAAGCCAGGTGAAGGAAGAACAAAGATTTTTCCAGAGTAAGGAAAGAAAGAGCAAGAGGGTAGAAGTGTGACATAATACCAGTGGTCTCTCCTTACTACATCATGAATGTTGAGGCTACTAGTGAGAAATGGGGTAGGTCAGGGGGTGTTTGTGTCCTGTGCTAAACAGCTTGAACCATGATCTGAAAGCCTTCAAAAGATTTCTAGTTTAAAATAAACAACAAATTCAGTTTTGCCTTAAGAGAGATCAGCTAGGTAGCCATGTGAGTAGTGATGTGAAGTGAGTGAAACTAAAAAGGTGAGGGATAACCAGTACAGAATTGGGACAGCAATAGAAGACAATGTTAACTTTCATGTTTATAGTGGCAGACATGGTAAACACTAAGAATGTGTTAAATTATTACATATCCCCCCTTAAATAGCTCAACCCTTAATAAATTGTTCATTAATTTAAACATAGAACATTTGCTACCTCTGAACAAATATCTACCTAACTCCAATATAAGGATCTGGTATTCTTTCAAATGGACAGAAAATATGAGATTTTTCTGCCATTAATTTTTAAGACTGAGGAGAAAAGCAAAAGTCTAGAAGCCCAATGCCTACTCCGTTATCTCAGTGTTAGTACCTGCCTCCTCGGCAAGAAACAAAGCTCATAAGTTTATAAGCACAAGGCTTCTGGATGAATGACAAACTACATTAAAATGATTAGAAACTTAAAGTTCTAAATAAATACTGATATTTTACACAGGTTTTAGTATTTAGTAAATACTAAATATTTATACTTACCACCTCTTCTTTGATCCACCAAGCTACACCTTAAATGATTAGTGGAAAAAGTAGATGGAAAACTTGTTCAATCAATGTGGGAACCCTGTAAGAAGTGGCCTTCAAATTATAACACAAAAATACTGTAGCTAGCGAGTGTGCTTTTATGCTGAATTTCTAAACCTGCTGAGACAATAAGGTATGTACAGTTTAAGATTCTATTAAAGTTAAATGAAACTTGTGAAAGAAGCCAAGTTTTTGTACATATAATTATTGTTTTCTTTCAATCTATGACAGCAATATTGTTATTAGCTACCTAAAAATTCAAATAACAACAGTGAATTCTAATTATTTCATTCAATGGGAGAGGGGCTCAATCTCACCACCCTAAGATCATGACCTCAGCCGAAATCAAGAGTCAGACAATGTCTGAGCCAACTGAGTCACCTAATGAGTCACTCAGGCACCTCTAATTATTTCATTTTGAAATCACCAGCTCAGCTTGGCTAATATAGGATATCTCCTTTTTGGACTTTTTTATATTAGTGAAAATTAAAATTATTATAAATTACTTAATTTAGAAAATATAATCGACTTAAAAGGGGATATGAACAAAGTATGGACTACATTACTGAAGCTCAAATTCCTTTTAATATAAAAACTAATTAGTATTAATTACACAGGGCTTGAACTCACCACCCTTAGATCAAGACCTGAACTGAGATCAACAATTGGATGTTTAACTGACTGAGCCACCCAGGTGCCCCAAGATAAATAGATGATTTTTAAATGTACATCTTTATGTACATATTAAATTATTTCTGATATATATATATATATATATAATCTGTCAGGAGCTTGGCTGGACCAGGACAGAGAGAGTTGAGCTGTCAGATAGAGGAGGAACCTATTAAAGCAACAAACCATAAGTGAGTGAAGCCTTTAATCACTGCAATGAGTAAACAAGAGTCTAACACTAAATCCTGAAAAAACAACGATTACCCCATCCCATTTTTCCCCATAATAGATCAGTCATACTATTCAAGGATCAAGTGGATTGGCATAGATGTGGAGGTCACCTCACTATTGAAGGAGCCCCAAATAAAAAGTGAAGGCAATTTTATGGGCTGGAAGCAGGGTAGGAGGAATGACTAGGAATGGGAAAGTACTGAGTACTGAGTCAGAATGGGGAAAGGTGTGTTTAAGGTTCCTTTCATCCCCTTTAAGGAAACCTCAGGAGGTAGCTGACGAGGATCCCCTCCCCAAGGTCTCAGATTTAAAAAACCTATGAATGAGGCACCTGTTTTAGCAATTATGTGAAAGAGCATGACCAGCCGGCAGCACCTGAGGTTTTCACTACAACTCCCTTCAGAGATTGCAATGAATGTGCACCAAATGTGATGTCTGGAAGGCAGTTTTCCTCTGAGGCCTGTGAGGTAAACACTTCACAATTGCCTATGGTCAGGCTTAAAAATTACACATATCTTGCTACTAAAATCTGGTGTGGAAAACACCCACATCAAATAAAACATCTGCTAGTTTAATACTTCCACATGGCTAACAAAATGGGTCATTTCTACAACTTGACATTAAAACATCGATATATTGGTAACCTCTTGGATGTATGGCATATAAGAAAAAAACTTGTCTAGCTGATGAACTGATTTCTTTTATTCTGAAACTAGGATGTTATCTTCTTGTATACAGCAATTACCTCTTCCATGCTCCATTTACAATATTCTCACTATCCAAATTCAGGCACAGAGTGAATAATCATCATGAAAGAGAGCGGCACCTGGCTGGCTCCGTCAGTGGAGCATGGGGCTCTTGATTTCGGGGTTGTGGGTTCAAGCTCCATGTTAGATGTAGATATTACTTAAAAATAAAGCCTTAAAAAAAGAAAGGAAAGAGAGGGAAGGGGGTGGGAGACGGGTAACTGGGTGATGGACATTAAGGAAGACACATGGACATTAAGGAAGGAATGCGTGCTGGATATTATATAAGACTGATGAATCAGTGAACTCTACTTCTGAAACTAAAAATACACTGCATGTTAATTAACTGAATTTAAATCAAAAGAATGAAGACCAAAAAAAAAAAGGTAGGATTAATAGGAAGGAAAAGATAAGCATTTTTACTGGTATACCTCTGTGTCATTTGAGATGTTAAAATGAGCATGCATTATTTCATTTCTAAAAAAAAAAGAAAAAAAGGAGACAGACATAGTGGGATATCAGTGAGCATCCACTTATCAGAATTAGATACTCCTTTCCTGTGCCCTCTTCTCTCACTATGGATAATTAATAACACAAATAAATACAACCATCAAATCCCAAAAGTTGCCATATAAAAAAGCAAGAATCAAGAACTTGAGTAATAAAATCAAATCAACAATTTTTTGAACAAATACCTCATAGAGAGGTCTGTGCAAAGAATGCATAGAAGTCGGTGGATGGAAATAAATTTTAAAGTCCAAAATTGACTAATTAAAGATTTGGAGTTAAAAAAAAAAAAAGCAGATAAACATTCACAACTACTGAAAGGTGAAAGCTATGGGCAGTTGGATTCAGTGACAGAAGCAAAAGGGAAATCAGGGTGAGTGATTAAAATATATGAGTAAAAAATAATTTTAGATACATATATATGTATATATAGATATATATATATCTAAAATTATTTTTTACTCATATACTTATATGTAATAGCAATAAGGATATGCAGAGAAATTCAAGTAGTAAGGTCAGGAAGACAGGAAGAAACAAATGTCCCTATGACACACTATGAAAGGAGATGCTAATTTCAAGTCATAATTTGTTCAGCGGGTAGTACTTTATACCCTACCTTCTAAAAATCACACCATTCCCAGGAAATGCCCATTCAATTTTTCTGTTTCAACCATTTCAGAAACTCTTGCATATATATGTGTTAAGTAAATACAAACCAAAATCTAAATGTCACCTATAACTGTGCCAAAAAAGAAAAAAATACTCAGTAGAGAGCTGCCATTAATTAGCACCAAGCACAAAGTACAGCCAATTAATTTAGAAAAGTTGTTCATTAAAAATGCTAAAAACAAAAGTACCCTGGAAAAATTATATAAGGTTTCTATAGTAACTTTTACCTTTTTCACAGTTCTAATACAAAGCTTTATTACAGTTAATTGTTTCAAAAATTGCATAAGCAATGGTGATGAAAACCTAATGTTTATTCCTCCCTTACTAAATACCAGAAACCGTGCAAAGTGTATTATACTATGTCACTCTATTTAAGAGTATTTACTTGAAAACCATGAGGAGACTACATTTCTCACCCCACTAAAACTGAGAGAAGATACAGTGCGAATCATGATTCAAGAGAAACTTGAGGTCATAACTGCTATAGACAATTTTCTTTGGTGATAAATGATTACACTTATAACCAATTTAAATCACAGCTTACTCTCTTTGCTGTGTTTAACTATGTTACTCCCTGTGGTTTTAGCAAGATGATGCAAGACTAAGTAATTTAATTATTCTCAATTCATGTCCAGTTAGTTCATTCTCAACTAATTTATTGTTTACATATTCCTATCTTACATTTGGCTGCTAAGAAATTATGTTCTAAATGCATCCAAAATAAGAGTAGGGATTTAGTAAATAAGGAATGAACAGTTTGCCATATTGGGAGCACACGTAAATATAGAGTTTTTTTACCCATCATTTAACCAATGTAGATACCAAAACTTGTTTGTGAAGTTAAAAGACACTTACCCTGAGCCATCTGAATTTAATTTTTCACTTGTGTACGTTTTAACTGTAGTTTGCAAAACAGATTCATTTTCCCTTACTCCCTTACTTTCTTTGCTGTAAAAAGAATGAGTCTTTAATAATTTTATTGTTTGCCTTTTGGAAGGAATAAACTTTACCTGATGATAAGAAAAGTAAATCAGAAACTATAACTTATTAATCTTACTTTCAGCTGAGTCACTTATATGATGTGTGTATTAAAAGTCTATTTCTTTTTTATCTATTTATTTGAATATGGATAACAATGCCTTACAATAATGTTGGGGAACATAACTTTCCTTTGTAATTTTACCAAGGATTTTTTTTCCAAATAAATTCCACCTAAACTGTTTATCAAGCAAGAGGAAAAAAAACATTTCTTGAACCCGCAGAATAAAAGAAAATGGCTTCCAAGATAGGCAACACATAGGAACCAAAATTAACTATATGGTTCACATTATTCAAGAGATAGGTCATTTCTGTCTCCCAGGTTACACATTCTAATATCAGAGGTCTATTTTATACCAATAGTTTATAATGTAAATTTCCTTCCCTCATTTAAGAGGATCAAAAAAGCATAAGGATGTGTCTCA
Source organism: Callorhinus ursinus (assembly GCF_003265705.2). Classification (NCBI taxonomy): domain Eukaryota; kingdom Metazoa; phylum Chordata; class Mammalia; order Carnivora; family Otariidae; genus Callorhinus; species Callorhinus ursinus. The sequence continues at coordinate 60,313,925 of NW_027397074.1, read as the reverse complement.
TAACATCCCCTTAAAGCTAAAGCTTATAAGAACCATTTGTCCTCAGTTGCCTAAAATGATTTGTCAGTACAAAGAGGGGTCTGAGGATTAGTTCAAGGTTCACTGAATGTAGTGCTTTTCATTTTCAAAGTAATTTGAATAGGAATTTGAGGTGGTGCCTTCTATTTCTTTTTGTTTTCTTTTGTCTTTTTGGAGGGGTGCTTTTGTTTGTTTTTAGAAATTAGTCGATAAACCTCTTTGAGTGTGAGCTACTGCTCCATCAGTACTTCCATTATGGCACAAGCTGTGGTCTGAAAGAAGGTAAAACAAAGGGAAAGCTAAAATGCTCTGTGGAATTAAGAGGAGAAATTTTGAATTTCTGGAAATGACCCAAAAGGGAGGATAACAGAACCAAGCAGAGCAAAAACAAGTCCCTGAAAAAATGGTAAGATGAGAGGAGTATTCCAAGGGACATGACAAAAGAAATACTCTCTGTTGGGTAAATAAAACTGTTAATAACAGTGGATAAAGACTGAATTTAAAACTGTTTTCTAGCTCTCTTATCACCAAAACTTCAACAAAAGGCTGCCAGATGTGACATCCTTGGGGGATATACTGTGGGAGGTAAGAGTGCATTGGGATACAATTATCCATTGGTGCAAGGCACCAACAACCTTTTGTTCTGGACAACTTTTCAAGGGTATTTGTATAATGCATAGCCTTGAAATATGAACTAATATCTCCCTGCATAGCAGAGAGCTGCTTTATTGGCTGCCTAATATAATAAAGATAGTGTCATCTTCTGGGACAAATGCTGTGCATGTTTTCTTAGAGCCCACTGGGTAAGACTGGGATTTCCTAAACTCAGGGTTCCTCTCTTTTAAGGCACCCTATTCATCATGTCACCATGAGAGTTAATGGGGCTTAGGGAACTGACATAAGAAAATGGTGTTACTCTGGTCACTGATATTATTGTGAATAATAAACTAGCATGGGTCTCTGATCCAGGAGTCTTATATATTCTATCAGCACCCATGAAACTGTGGCAAGCTGACCTGTTAGCTTCCAAGTAGAGTAAAATCTAAGACTCTCCATAACCCTTACAAAGGGATGATGTCCTTTGACATCATCATGAGACATCATGAGACATCACCATTTGACATCTTCATCATGAGATGAAGTTGGCCAATGAAAAATGAGATCAAGTGGCAAGTGCTCAGAATAACCGCTAAGAGAAAGAGGCAAACATTGGCAGATATACGTCAAATGTAACCTCTATTCTATGTTACCCAAAAACAAAAGGTATGAGGGAAAACACCAAAGAACATCTCCATGTAAGGTGTATGAATGCTAATACACTGCATTTGGATATTTTTTTAAAGATTTTATTCATTTATTTGACAAAGAGAGACATAGCAAGAGAAGGAACATAAGCAAGGGGAGTGGGAGAGAGAGAAGCAGGCTTCCCGCTGAGCAGGGAGCCCGATGCGGGGCTCGATCCCAGGACTCTGGGGTCATGATCCAAGCCAAAGGCAGCTGCTTAACCAACTGAGCCACCCAGGCACTCCTGCATTTGGATATTTTTTAAATGAGTAGCCTGAATAAATCAGAGGACTAGGAAATACTGGGAAAACCAATTTTATATCTTTTAATTCAACCTGATGGTTTATTTTTCTAGAAGCAATGACTGTTTCAAGATCCACATGGCTGCAAAAAAAAAAAAAAATACTTTGGCAGAAAACCTTTTTTGTGGCAGTGTATATTGTTTTACACAAATTATAGTCATATACTGTTTAGTTGAAGGTTTCTGAATATTGATACATATATTCCATTTGCCATATTCCATTGTTTAATAGATTATTATTCTCCAAAACAAATTTTGGGACATTATTGTAGATGACACATTAGTGAATACTAAGAACAATTATAGTATTATAATAACTGATCATTCTTTTCTAATTTTAGAAGTTTGGAATTTGTGATGAATTAAAAAAGGGAGTGAACTAAAACTTACTTTTGCCACTTCGGTCATAAAGAGTAACCAAGAAATTAGCAAAGAAATAGGAAATAACAAATTTCCTTCTTTACAAAAAAGTACCAAACATTAAGGGAATATTTTGGGTGTTACAAATTCAGAATTGCACCTGCAGTGGAAACTGAAGCCTGATTGTATAGGTTGGTGGTTAAATAAACTGCTTCATGAATCACTTCTATCTAGTAATAAATACAGGTATTTTATTATATTAAGTCAATATAAGTAATTATATGTCTTTAAATAAACAAATTGCCTTTTCTTGATTTTTTTTGGCAATTCACTATATTCATTCATCCAAACCGAAGTTTTACCAGATTTGAGACATTTTATTTTTAGTGAAATGATCAATGTCAATTCTTATCTCCTGCCTTTAAAATGAACTCCCAGGTAATAGAAGAGCTAGAAGTCAAGAAAACAGCAGACTACCAACTATTTAGCTCTTTGGGATTTCATTTCTGGTTTAGTCAATCAAAAAATTCACCCATTAATACCCTCCTTTGATACCCAATGAGTCTCAGTACAACAGCTTCTCTATATGTTGCTCAGGGTATCTACTTATCATATATAATTTCAGGTGATGGAAACAGAGGGGTTGTCCCTGACACCTTCAGTCACCTTCTCTGAACACAATCCTTTTTCTGTGAACTTGAATAAAACAGAATACATAGGTGTTATTAAGAAGCTCTTTTTTAGGGGTACCTGGGTGGCTCAGTCGGTTAAGCATCAGACTCTTGATTTCAGCTCAGGTCATGATCTCAGAGTCGTGGGATCAAGCCTCACATCGGGCTCTGCGCTGGTCATGGAGCCTGCTTAAGATTTTCTCTCTCCCTCTCCCTCTGCCCCTCTGCCCCACTCACTCACTCACTCTCTCAAAAAATAAAAATTAAAAAATTTTAAAATTAAAAAAAGAAGCTCTTTTTTATTCTCTTCAGGAAATCAAAGGGGCAAATGGTTCATGGATTTGTGGTCTTTTAATGATTTTTCCTAGGAGCTATCAGAATGAAAGGGGTGATCACCCAATCCTTGAAGCCTAAAGCAAAATTATTTATCATTAGTGTCATCTAGCCAGTGTTTCCCATGTCCCTCCCATCATGTCACATATCGAATATAATCATATTCACAATATACACTTTGATAACCAGACAAGTCTGTTCACAGCACAAGAGTTTATTCTCAATCACCCAATGGGTGGGAAGCTCTGAGGAGGCCATTCTATTCAAAGTATTAGGGAACACACTGCTTTTGATATACACACTTACTGGATACTTGCTTAAATTTCTCAAAGAAAATAAAAGTGCACACTATTCCAGGTAATACAGGCATGTATTACCTGGAAAACCACAAACTGTATGCAAAAAAAATACGAATACCTTTCTATATGTTCTTTATCTTAGTATGCATTTTCTCCACTCTTTTAGCTTGCTTTCTCCTATCACACTAAGTAAAATATTGGTTGTACACATATACACCAGCACTATGAAAGTTAATCATACATTATACATTAATGTATAAGATCTTTTTTTAAATGCAGGCTGAACTGGCAAATCCATTGCAGTATTACTAATTTTGCATAATGGTAATAAAAACTTTTTTTTTTAAGATTTTATTTATTTATTTGAGAGAGAGAATGAGAGACAGAGAGCATGAGAGGGAAGAGGGTCAGAGGGAGAAGCAGACTCCCCGCTGAGCAGGGAGCCCGATGTGGGACTCGATCCCGGGACTCCAGGATCATGACCTGAGCCGAAGGCAGTCGCTTAACCAACTGAGCCAACCAGGCGCCCTGGTAATAAAAACTCTTAATCAATCTTGCATTAAAATCATGAATCCTGATGAATAGATCACCAATATAGACATGACACCAAAAGGGTTATAAAATGCTATTCAAAGCCAATAGCCAGGTAGTTTAATTCATTCTGTTCTTATTATAAGCTTAGTTCCAAACTTCTTTATGTTTTCTTTAGACAACAAAAGAAGCAGAAAAACCTTCCTTCAACCAGTTTGGGATTCCACAGAAGCTGGTCAATATGCAACTCACCAAATTTACTTGTTTCTAACATAAATATATAATTATAATATGCAAATATCATTCTATATATATAGAGAGAGAATTGTAATTATATCTTCTCCTTTTCTCCTTGTAATAGCTTTTTAAGCAGCAGAACAGTGAAAGGAAGGAAGAGGAGGAACTGTGGTTGAGAGAGAGAAATGGAGAGGGACATGCAGGCATTGAGGGACATAACAAAATTAGAAGGAACCATATGAAATTGTTCATATTCTAAAATATTCATAAGATAGTATTAATATTTATGAACATGCTATTTAGTTATATAAAGTTCTAAATATGTTTACAATGATCTATTCTCTAATAGATCAATCCTACTCAATATAAAATAGTGCTTTGTTTTAGATAAATATATATGAGGAATATATTAATAAAGAATAAAAATGTGTTTAATACATTCACAAAGACGATATTGGTAAGAATTCCCTATATCCAAAAATATGCTCCTCTCCCCTTCAATCTTTCTCTTTGTTTGTCCCTACGTCTCCAGCTACTGCTACATGGCTGGGAGCAACACATTAAATATGACTTTAAAAGATTTTATGAAGTCAAAGGAAAACTAGTCAACCAAAACTAACATATTCACAAGCAACAAGTAAACTGGTCATTGGTAAATTGTCTTTTGCTTAAGTGACTTAGAGCCCGGTTCTGTTTAAGATGGCTCTTCTAACAGAATAATAGCCAAATTTCATTTGGAGAGGGATGGAACTCAGACATGCTCAGTCTACACAGAAAACAGTACTTCCATCTTTTCTCCATTACAGTATCTTAAATATAATCCTCCTTCGTGTCAGTTTAATTTTTCAATGTTCTCTTCTGGCATTTCTCACTTATCATCAACACTGCCAAAACTTGCAGGGAAACTATGTAACTCTGTCTCAAGTGAACAGAGCCCACCCATTAGGCATACAGATCCTTGTTTAAAGATTTAAAATTTATTTTGTTTTTATAACAAAACTTTCCTCATAATTCATTTTCTAGATCCGGTTTGCTGAATATTTGCTCCTTAAAAGATCACTTAGTTATTCAGCAGAAATTCTGCTGAATCTTCACTGCACATAAATTATAGTCATTTGCACATTTAGATATATCCATCTTCATTCCTTCATCTCTGACATTCATAATAGATATGCTCTACCCCACAGCCCTAAAAGAATTTCTTGTAGGATGCCATAAAGGCAGCTGCTTATAAGCTTAAATATACTATATTAATAAAAACCTATTACTTTGATTCTCCAACTAATTTTCATTTGCATAATTATAGTTTCCCCAAGGTTTTAAGTGTCACATATGAAAACCAAAGTGCTTAAAGGTATAATAATTTTTCAATATCCATAAAAAATTAAATTCCAAAATGCGGATGAGGGCTTTTCACATCACAACTATGATTCCACAATAGTGAAAAAATTAACACTGCCTCTGCACTTAAAATTAACCATTTCATTTTCACTTAAAATGTATTTTATATATTATATACATTAAATTGTTAAATTGAAATATTTCTAGTATTCTAATAGAGTGAAATTTCAAAGTACTATTTGATATGTAGCAATTTTAGTATTATGCATTATGAAGTAGTAAAATGCCCACATATTATCTAAGCAATATAAATAACATCTTTATAAAATCAGAGTAACTAGAGCAACTGCATAAAAAATTCACAGAACTCAGAATTATTATCAAACAGGACTGGCATTCTCATGCTTCATTTTTAACAGACTTGAGAAGCAGTGCTTTACAAAATATCCTACATTGACAAAATTATATGTTCAAGTTAAATAAAATGTTTTATTCATAAGTATTTTATAGTTTCTATATGAAAATAAGGCACTGAATGTCCTTGTTGTTTTTTAAGTGCACGACTTCCATCTTGTTTTCATTATGATAAGTTGCCAGCTCATTTTAGAAACAACATAAATGGAATAGTACAAGGAGAAAGAAAGCAAGAAGCAAACAGTAGACAGTTTTGTTAACTTTACAAAACTCCCTGGAATTTTCATAAAGAGACATCTTTACACCTAAGGAACTATTTCTGGACCATTTCACCATCATGGGATGGTATAAATTTCTCCTCACAATAACAGAGAAAATCAAGAACAGAAATCAGAACAAGATGTGGTCCAACCGAGGTGTTTATTGAAGGCAGGTCTGAACCTAACAAATGTGAGATTCCGGGCAGGCTTCCCTCCAAACCAATTGTTCTTTAAATATTTCGTTCAATCTTACTTAAAGTAGAAAACTGATCACTCACTTACTAAAAATGTGTTTTTTCTTTATATTAAAAATAATGGTTATATACAGTTAAATGTAATATTCCATTTTAACTTACTGCATATTTGGAATTATGTCTGTATCATTATTTTTCCACCATTCATGAAATGAAAGCATAGTCACTCAGGTTCAGGGCTTGGATTAGTAGGCATTTACTTGCTTTCACCCCCTAGAGTTCCAGATCTATCAACAACGACAACAATAACAACAACAACAAAAACAAGATGGCCAGTTAAATTTAAATTTCTGATAAACAGAAAATAATGTTTAGTACCAACATATCCTAAATACTGTACATCCTATATTTTAATATAAGTATGCCCCAATTTTTTGAGACAATGTATTCATTGTTTATCTAAATTCCAGATTTAATTGGATGTCCTATATTTTATCTGGTAAACCCATGACCCACATTTAGAAATTGCTGCACTCAATTTGAATTAAAATAAAATAGCAAGAAATGTTTCTTCACGGGATACACATTTTTAAAAGGATGAGACTCAGGCTAAGTATCTTGGGCAAAGAATGCTCCTGGGTAGTAGATGCAGCTGGAGAATTTAGGCTATTCTCTATTCCAGACAGGAGATTAAATAAGACTTCCACTGGTAAGAATAGTGGAAGAGCTGAAGATAGAATTATAGGATATGAAAGTGGTAAAATCAACAGGAAAGGCTATTTGTCTAAACTAAAGGAAGCTAAAGCTTTAGCATGTCAATGTAACAAGGATGTTTTCTGGGAAAACTGGACAGCCTCTACCTAGTCCACCTGCATCATTTCAGCTCCCCTGTCATCAGTCATCAGTCAGCAGCCAGAGCAATCTTTTCAAAAAGCAAATATGAAAAAAATTTGCTAGGACTGATCACAAATTCAGCAAAGTCACCAAAGTCACAGAATAAAAAAATCAACATACAGAAATCTATACACCAGCACTTCTATACACCAGTAATGCAGCAGCAGAAAGAGAAATCAAGGAATCGATTCCATTTACAATTGCACCAAAAACCATAAGATACCTAGGAAAAAAACCTAACCAAAGAGGTAAAAGATCTGTATTCTGAAAACTACAGAACACTTGTGAAAGAAATTGAAGAAGACACAAAGAAATGGAAAAACATTCCATGCTCATGGATTGGAAAAACAAATATTGTTAAAATGTCTATACTACCTGAAGCAATCAACACATTTAATGCAATTCCTATCAAAATACCACCAGCCTTTTTCACAGAGCTAGAACTGTTCTAAAATTTGTATGGAACCACAAAAGACCTCAAATAGTCAAGACAATCTTGAAAAACAAAAGCAAAGCTGGAGGCATCACAATTCCAGACTTCAAGCTCTATTACAAAACTGTAGTCATCAAGACAGTATGGTACTGGCACAAAAACAGACACATCAATCAATGGAACAGAATAGAAAACCCAGAAATGGACCCATAACTCTATGGTCAACTAATATTCAACAAAGTAGGAAAGAATATCCAACGGAAAAAAGACAATCCCTTCAACAAATGGTGTTGGGAAAACTGGACAGCAATATGCAAAAGAATGAAATTGGACTACTTTCTTACACCATACACAAAAATAAATTAAAAATAGATGAAAGACCTAAATGTGAGTCCAGGAAACCATCAAAATTCTAGAGGAGCACATAGGCAGCAACCTCTTTGACACTAGCAACACTAGCAACTTTGACATGTAGCAACTTCTTACTAAACACGTCCCCACTTCCTCTCAAATAATAAGTATCTCTAAATGATACTCTTTTTAGAAAACAAACTGGACTGGACTATAAATCTCAAGAAGATAGGAACTATATCTGTTTTCAATATTCATATCACAATATCTAATACAATTTTGAGCACAGAGCAGTTTCTGTGACCTATAAATAGATGTTAATTGAAATATTTTTTCATTTTATGTTACCTTTTTTAGCCTACATTTTTTATTTGTATTATTTTCCATTTTACTATATTTTGTAACTAGAACAGGAATTACTACCATAAGATGGCATCAGTCAGAAGCTCAAGAGCATTGATTAGTGGGCCAAATGGATTTACTAGTCCTGATTCAACTGTAGTCTAAAGATTTCCCTCAAGGGAAGGTTGGTGGATGAATGCCTAACATAACAGCACCTCAAAGGCAGTGGAATCAGGCAGAAAGTTTCCTCAAATGCTTATACAGCATAAAAAAATTGTGAAGTGGATATTTTAAAGAAATAAATCCAACAAAATGAAATTTAACAAGAAAAAATTGTAAAATCCTACATACAGTTAAAAAAAACAAAACACTTCATAATTTCTAAGTGGAGACCATGGTTTAATGAGGGCTCTTATGAAAAAGAAAAAAGGGATTTCATTAAATCTTCACCAAAATGTATACACTCACTGTTCAGTTTATTTGCCTACAACACAACCTTGTACTCAGTAGATATTCATTAAATACTAGATGAATGCAAAAGTAAGTAAGTGAGTGCACTGTAAGCTCTAACTGCTACAAAAATGTCATTTAAATCTTGGACTACATTAACAGAATTGCAGGCAATAGAACAACAGAGGAGACAGCCTTGTTCTGCTCTCTACTCCTGACCACAACTGTAGGAGGGTTGTGTCTGAACAATGTATTTAGAATGGATGTGTAAAGCCAGATTATTCAAAAGGAGGCTGCCAAAATGATGATGCCACTGAAAACCCAATAAGAATAGCAGAAAACTAGAGGTGAGGCAACAGGGTCACTGTGTTTATTTGTAGTTTGAAGTTTTTGTTTAAATTCCAGTTAATATACAGTGAGTGTAATATTAACTTCAGGTATAGGATTTAGTGATTCATCACTTACATATAACACCCAAGTGCTCATCACAAGTGCCTTCCTTAATCCCCATCACCCATTTAGCCCATCCCTGCCCACCTCCCCCCATCACCTTCAGTTTGTTCTCTATAGTTAAGAGCCTGTTTTATGGTTTGCCTCTCTCTTCTTTCCCCCTCATGTTCATCAGTTTTCATTCTTAAATTCCACATGAGTGAAATCATATGGCATTTGTCTTTCTCTGATTGACTTATTTCACTTAGCATAGTACACTCTAGCTCCATTCACATCACTCTTTTCAATGGCTGTGTTATAATCCATTACATATAGATTATTACATACATATGTAATGGATTATTACACATATGTATATATTACACACACATATATAAAATAGAATATATATATGTGTGTGTATATATATATATAATGGATTACACACCACATCTTCTTTACCTGTTCATCAGTTGATGGACACTTGGGCTCTTTCCATATGTTGGCTATTGTTAATACTGTTGCTATAAACATCAGCATGCATGTATCCCTTCAAATCACCATGTTTGTATCCTTTGGGTAAATACCTAGTAGTGCAATTGCTGGGTCGTAGGGTAGTTCTCTTTTCAACTTCCTGAGGAGCCTCCCTACTGTTCTCCAGTTTGCATTCCCACCAACAGTGCAAGAGTGTTCCCCTTTCTCCACATCCTTGAGAACATCTGCTCTTCCTGTGTTGTTACTTTTAGCCATTCTGACAGGTGTGAGGAGATATCTCCTCATAGTTTTGATTTTTATTTCCCTGATGATGAGTGATGTTGACTATCTTTTTCATGTGTCTGTTAGCCATCTGGATGTCTTCTTTGGAAAAATGTCTGTTATGTCTTCTGCCCATTTTTGAACTGGATTATTTGTTTTTGGGGTCTTGTGTTTTATAAGTTCATTATAGATTTTGGATACTAACCCTTTGTCAGATGTCATTTGCAAATATCTTCTCCCATTCTGAAGATTGCCTTTTAATTTTGCTTACATGTAAAAAGAGCCATTTATTTGGAAAAGGGGTTAAATTTGCTCTAGGTGGCTCCAGTTAATAGAGTTAGAAAAAGTGACTAGAATACAAAATTTAGCTCAAAATAAAGAAAGGATATGCTAAAAGATGCCAGGAAATGTTATAAACTCTTTATCACTTTGAGTGTTTGCATATTTTACCTTTTGGGATGTTTAAGCATAAGGTAGGCAAGCACTGGTCACAGATATTACAGAAGGATTAAGAGCATGAGATAAATTTTCAGACTACAAATTTGTAAAATACCTCCAACACTTAATCTTTTAAAGATTCCCTTTTAAGGTAATACCAAAGGTGGAAAATGTTTTTATGAACTTCATAAAAAGACAAAGGAAAGAAATAAATTCTTTTATCAATAATACAAAAAATATTTTAAGGATATGGAACCTCATGGGTCCAAGCTTTATCTAGGTAAATGGGATAAACTAGAACACTGTAATGATACAAATGTATTATTTTCACCTGTACTTTCCTAGAAATAAACTCAGACATTTATGAATAATTAGCTGAATATTAATATATTATGAAAATAAAATAAAACTTTAAATATAAAAGTATATAAAAATATTTTATCATTTAAGAGGTAATCTAGGCTAATCTCTTATAAAAGTTCATCAGTGTCTCTCTAGTCTCTCATTAAACACACCAGCTTGAGGAATCTACTCTCTCAAGAAGTTGCTAGTTCCACTGTGAGATGTGCTTCAACTGTTGGAAATGATGTAGTGTTCAACTAAATTTTCCCTCCCCATAATTTCCATCTTTCTTCCTAGTTCTATCCTCCAGAACATCACAAGATCAATCCGAACCTTCCTATGCAAGTCCCTGGAATGATCAAAAAGAGCAACCTAGATCCTAATTCTTTCCTTCTTTTTCTTTATTATTATGTTATGTTAATCACCATACATTACATCATTAGTTTTTGATGTAGTGTTCCATGATTCATTGTTTGCATATAACACCCAGTGCTCCATGCAGTACGTACCCTCTTTAATACCCATCACCAGGCTAACCCATCCCCCAACCCCCATCCCCTCTAGAACCTCAGTTTGTCTCTCAGAGTTCATAGTCTCTCATGGTTCGTCTCCCCCTCCGATTTCCCCCCCTTCATTCTTCCCTTCCTGCTATCTTCTTTTTTTTTTAACATATAATGTATTCATTCTCAGCTCTTCCGATGCCTCTTTTTGTCTTGATTTCCAGATAGTGAACCAGAAATGTGCACATTGCTTGCCCCTGAACATTCTTTGATTTGATTAAAAGACCTCCAAAAGTGAACTTTCCAGGAGAAAACACATACCCTGGGTGAAAACACATACCCATACTCTCTGGAGAGCAGAGAGTAAATAAAACCCAATCCTTCCCTCACTTATGTTAATGCAAGATCACAGAATATCACTGACTTACACTGAGCTTGTTAGCAAGCAACTAAAGCTCAGGTTCTTCTCAAAACTTGATATCAATTGCCATGTTAACTAGCAGTGGCACTGATTAACACATAATCAATTTTCTTTACAAATAGTATCACAAAGTTCTCACATATTCTTTTTTAGAAATAAATGGGTTTTACTCAGCAAATAATGAGCTTAAAGTGTTATTATTCCCATTTTATAAATGAGAAAATTAAGACAGATTAAATGACATGTTTAGGCCCATAACCAAATAACAAAAATCATTCCAAGGCCTGTGCATTGCACATTTCTCAACACCATACTACCCTCTCATAAGTGCTTTCCATGGTGATAATCGATAGCACTATTTATAACAAGTAAAATTCTTCATAAAGCAACATGAATGAATAAGGGAAACATACTCTTCATTGCTTTCTTTATCCTCCTGTGTACATTTTTTAAGTATGTGAACAAAAGCTTTGTGATTTGTTTAGTACTTCTGAACAAGAGAGGCTTATTTAAAAATATTTTTAAAAGAAACTACCTCTAATTCAAGCTGACAGGTAATTTTTCTTAAGGGTCGAGCATGATGAAAGTAGAATTTTACGCTAAGACTCTTGAGATGGTAAACAAAATAAGAATTATGTGCTTAAACCAAAACTTATGAACTATGGATTCAAAATTTATTAGCATGGACATAAAAGCTATTTTAAAAATTGAAAATGATACAGTTTTCATCAGCTTTTCAGTTCCTTTCCAGCAGTGAATTGAACAAATCCATTAAAGCTAAAAACATATTTCAGTAGAGAGAGTTCAGTTAGAAAGAATCCTGCTGGACAGACACTGGTTGATGTCCAGGAAGCAGCAGGAAGGTCTTGAAATGGGACACCTGAAGAAACTTGGTATGTGTAATATATACATCACTCGGTATCTTTGGGAAATTCTTACTTTCTTATATCCTCAGAGACATGTAGGGGTAGTTACATCTTCAATTAATTATTTCTGTAAATTACTGTGATATATCACAGGATAATATCATAAGCGCTATTTAACTGAGAACCACATTTTCTCTGAATTCACTGGGAGTTCTGCACAACATTCTGGTGCATCTTGGGGAAACAAGATTCAAGTCTGCCATCTGCAACTAATTATCTCCCATGAGTGGGGACACCTTGGTCGGGCTATGTCAGAGCAATGATCAAGACTTTAGAAATGATGTTCATTTTGTATACTACAGCCAGCTATAACAATTCAACCTCTCACCCTCCCCAAAGATTACAGTCTCCATGGCCACCTGAAGGTTTGACAACTATTCCCTCGTGTTTTCAGGAGCCTCATGTGGCCTTATTTGGCTTGATTCACACTTGACAGCCTAAAAAGGTTTTTTCTATAAAATATTCGTTAGGTCATGGGACAAAATTTTTTCCTGATTGTTTTATTCTCTCTTTCAAGACAATCAAGAGAAAAACTCTCTTCTCTCCCTGGGAAATGTGATCATTTACCTTTCCTCTAAAGACAAAAAGCTCACAGCACATGCAGTAATTTATTTTTTCAATTTATTACAGATTATTACAAAATCATTGAAAGAGCACTGGACTTGAAGATCTGCCAATGAATCCAGACAATGCCATGCATTAGAGTAACAGAGTTACCTCTCTGAGTTTGGATTTCTCCACAGCAATTAACACAATATTTATCTCCAAACGATATTGTGATGATAAAATCAGGCAAAAAAGGTAAAAACAACTAGCCCAATTCCTGGCATTTAGTGGTTTTCCTAAATGTTTGTTAAATCATAACCAAATAATTCAATTAGTATAATACTTTGATGGTTTTTTCTTAGCTGGGCACATAATTCTTTTGACAAAAACTGGTTGTTTTCAAAGCCCCAACCATATTTAAGGAGTTCATCAAACAAATAAAAATCATTAACCAAGATGCAAGATATATTATGGTAACAGAGGTGGTAAGATCTCTGCAGAGTAAATTAAATGCATACTACTAACTACACTTTATATATTGGCAGCATCATCAAAAAGTAACCCAGGAGTATTATTATTGCATGGATTTTATTTTGAAAATGGCCCAGAGCCTAATTTCCAAAGTGATGTGCTTTACATTCCTTGTTTTCTATTCATATCAGAAATAAAGACTGAAAATCTGTAGTAATCAAAAAGACTTAGGTGAAGAGTAACATATGTAGGTCACAGAAATCTGAAATCTGGGCACACCTGGGTGGCTCCATGAGCTAAACATCTACCTTCAGCTCAGGCATGATCCCACATTAGGTCTGCATCAGGCTTCCCACTCAGGGGGAAGCCTGCTTCTCCCTCTCCCTCTGCCTGCCTCTCTTCTTCCTTGTGCTCTCTCTGTCAAATAAATAAATAAAATCTTTTAAAAAAATCTGAAATTTGATTTGTAAAAATAACCATTCTTAGCTCTTTCTCCTGCACCCCACCATTTTTTTACTGACATAATATGTTCCTGATGGATATAAGGGGGCAAAATCAGATTCAAATTTGGTGATAAACTGGCTATGTATTTCTTATACATTATTATATATATATATATTATACATATATTTCTATATTCCTACTGCAACAGAAAAATGACTACTTTTAAGTAATGTCATCAGAGTTTATATATACAGGTATATTTTGATATTTCTGTAGCATAGGAAAAACTAATTCCCAGAAGCTGATAGCAAGTTTATTTTTATGGAAAAATATGGATGGAAATAATTCCTGGGCTCGATTCTGTTAAATTTTCAGAAAAGCCTGAAAATCCTACCTGTTGAGAGTATACCATTTAATGTAAGAACATTTAATGTAAGAATATATAAATAATATAAATAATTATATTAATAAATAAAAGTAATAAAAATGTAAGGCCATTTAATTAAAGTAAGAATAACACATTTTCTGTGTGTGTTCATTTAAGTAACAGAAGACTAGCTTAGAGCAGTAGGCACATATGGACAAGATTGCAGGGCATTTTTCATTATTTCTATAAACTGTCTTTAGGGTAAATTATCATCTTTCTAAAGAAACAAGCAATGAAACCACTGAAAATATTCAAGTCTCTAAAAGGACACACATCAAACTGAATACCTGCTAGAATTTAAATTTATAAAGGAGTTCAGGCTGAAGTTCCCAAACACAACTTCTGACACTGGTAAAGATGACCCAGAGACAGATGCTACCGAAACCTAGAATGGGATTAGCTCCAAGGATACTCTTCCAATACACACCTTGTTCCCTCATTACCAGGGTTTTTCTGGCCACAGGGCTGGAAACCAAATTACCACTAATCTACCTGAACTTTAGTTTTCATTCAAATATAAAAGTAATTGCTTATTTTTCTCCCTAAAGATTCTTGTTACCTTTTTAACTGCATACTACCTGCAGAGACCTATCACTTACTTATCAAATAGCACAGAGAAGACTCTACAAGCTATTGACACCTAACTTTGACAGCTACTCAAAATATATGGTAACATTACTTTGGCTGAAACTCACCATGAACAATTCCTTCTTCCTCTTATTTTAACTTATTTCATTTTATAATACAGCTATATGTGGTCTACTTTCTTTTCATTCTTTGTAACCCATATTTGTATCTCATTCTTATATGTAACTTAATTCAGTTATTTTTCATCTATATTTCCTCACTGTATTATGCTTTTTAAATTTAGCACACATTTTAATTTTTCTATCAAACACTAGCAAAATATCCACAGGGAGGAATAAAATCAGAGTTCACTTAAATTCAAGAGAAATGAGTTGATGGATATAATTTACTGAAACTTATGATGAGTTTGGATACCATTTTTATTACTTCTACTCACTTAACATTTTAGCATTACATTTTATTCACTATTACAAGCTTTATCATGAAAATTAATTTGGAACAATTTTTCTGTTGCAATGAAAGGATTTGATAGTAAAATTGATGAATTGTGTTCTATGTCTGTTCAAATGTTTCAAAGAGGAATAGGACCCATTTAAGGTCTTTCTTAGAAAATGAGTATTATTTCTGCTGATACCATGATTTTCAAGATATTAGACTTTTTTTTCTTCACTCCCTACACAGTCTCAGGTTTCAGAAACCGGTTACATCTAGCAAACTCAATCTCCCATTCATACAACATACTGTAGTCTATTATAGCAATTCCTGGTCACAGGCAACTAGAAAATTTGAAAGAGAGAAACAAAAATCAGCATTTGATGATAATATCAATGAAGATATTTTTTCTTTCCTATTTATTTTGAAAGCGAGCGTGCTTGTGCACGTGCCCATGCATGTGCAAAGTTGGGGTGACGGGGAGAGGGAGAGAGAGAATCTTCAGCAGTCTCCACTGTAATGCAGAGCCCGATGTGGGGCTCAATCTCACAACCCTGAGATCATGACCTGAGCCCCAATCAAGAGTCGGACAACTAACCGAATGAGTCACCCAGGCGCCCAAAGATATTTTTTCTTTTAAATATAAAAAACACAGAATTTAATTAAAGTGCACATTAGAAATACATATATATACACACATATATACATATATATGTATTTGTAATTATTTTAATAATTACAAATCCTCTATAATATGCCCTGTAGATAATATATGTTAATAGGAGCAATTAACATCTCCTGAAACATTTATATTGATCATTCAGTTTCCCCCAATGTAAAAATGAGTCTTATTACACCAACAAATTTGGAGGGTTGGAGAGTATATTACTGATATATCACACTATTCAGCTTCCAAATTTCATATTACTGTTTTTCTTCATTTTCTACTCTGATCAAGTATTTTTGATGTTATCTTTGTGTTTCAACCATCAATCTTTTTGAAATAAAAATGATTAGAAAATGAATTAATTAACAAATACAAACAAGGGCCAACCTATTGTTTAGAGTAGCAAAAATGACTCCAGCTGTCATCTAGACTTGAGACTCTCAAATTCACCAGATTTTCTGGAGAAAATTGTTCTTTTCTCCTCTCAATGAAAGGCACAGAAGGATTAAATAGACTAGGGGTCAGTAAACATTCTCTATACAGTTACAGATGGTAAATATTTTAGGATTTGTAGGTCACATACATTGTCACATATTCTTGAGGTTTTTTTGTCTAATCTTTAAATATGTGGTTTACCCTTCTTAGCTGACAATTGTATAAAAACGGGCATTTTGCCTACTTTGTCTAATAAGTGGTATGTTGAAAAACACTGAGGACAGTGTGAAGGTACTTTGGGAGGCTGCTTCTTTCTCATTCAAGGCTGCCGTGCCCTGGCATGGCATTAACTCTCAAGAAGCCGGGTCTCCAGGACTAGTTTTCTCTCTGCTCTTCTATTGAGAGCCTCATCTACAATTCCCAGGACCTCCTTTCTGGAACACTGAGCAGCAGTCTGCAAACTATGGTCATAAAATGTACTGAGCTTTGGAGTTGTACAAACCTGATCCAGATTCTAGCTGTGTGAAACCCTGCCACACAAGATGTTCAGGTTCCTGGGGCACCTGGGTGGCTCAGTTGGATAAAGCAACTGCCTTCGGCTCAGGTCATGATCCCCGAGTCCCAGGATCGAGTCCCGCATCGGGCTCCCTGCTCGGCGAGGAGCCTGCTTCTCCCTCCAACCCTCCCCCCTCTCATGTACTCTCTCTCTCTCTCTCATTCTCACTCTCTCAAAATAAATAAATAAATCTTTAAAAAAAGATGTTAAGTTTCCTCCCCGGTACAATGGAAACACAAAACCAGTGCTACACAGATGCACTGAAATGAGATAACATTTGAGAAAATGGTATTGTACCATTACATTTATGTAAGAGTCATTGAAGTTGTATTTAATTTCAATATTAGGTCTTTGATAAGGTTTTATACCTTCTTAGATTATTCTCTTGAAGCATGATTATCAAATGCTACAGGGAAGGGCACACACTGTGTAGATCAGTGGAATAGCTCCAAGATCTAAAAAAACAATTAATTCTTTTGAAACTTTATTTCTCTTATTTTGTTATAAAACAGTAGTTTCCACCACTGATTATTAGTTCCCAAGCTACAAAGAAAACTTCCATGCTGAAAACTCCAGTGGCTAGTCTACAATAGTACTAATAACAGGTGTTAATGACTTTAGAAAATATCAGATTCTTCCTTGAGAGTCATTATCCAAGATACAATGTGCTGCACAAGTGTCTTCACTTATGTGATATCTCTGTGCGCAAAATTCCTCATCATAGCTCTTCATTCTATTACTACATAATCAATTCACTAACAATTCATTTAATGAGCCCTCAGCATTGCTAGGCCAGGACTATTGAACCCTGACTCTGCAAATAAATCTCCTATTGGAATCTTTCAACATTATATATATACCAGGACCCTATGCCAGACTGAGTTGGGGTATAACTTTGTTATAAGCTTTTTATTAAAACAATCGCAAGTACTTCTGTAGCTAGGATTGAGAACTCTTGTGCTCATTTTTGTGGGGACAAAGAAGGGCAAATGAAAGAAACTAATCAGGAATAGCCTAATAAGTGCTAAGTCTTATGACAAGTTATTAATTTATATTTTAATTTAATCCTTATCACTATTCTATAAAGGATTTCATTTTTCTCCTAGTATCAAAAATTGTACTCCAAAAATGAAATAGCTTCCAAGATGAGGTCAGACCTCCTACCCCAAAGACCATGGCATTTCTTCTAGAAAAAGGAGCCACAGCCTAGCTGTGGCAGAGTGAAGCAGTCAGTGACTACCAGGATCCGTGTGTCCTGACCCTGCCCACATCTTGGAGGGGTCTAGTGTCCCAGTCGCTATGTTGGCTCCACTCAGCTACAGGTCCTTACGGACAACAACTTGAAGATTTAAGTCCACCCAAGGTTTAAGCAGACTCTGCCTGAATAAACCTCAAGTGATTTAAGAAACCTCATGCTCTAAATGAGGTTTAAAATGTATTTTCCTGGGGGGCGGAGCAAGATGGCAGAGGAGTAGGAGACCTGGATTTCGTCTGGTCTCAGGAATTCAGCTGAATAGGGATCAAACCATTCAGAACACCTACGAACTCAACAGGAGATCGAAGATAAGAATAGTAACAACAACTCTGAACAGAAAAGCGACCACTTTCTGGAAGGTAGGACGTGCGGAGAAGTGAATCCGAGGAGATATTTGGGAGGATAGATGGTGGGGGAGGGGGCCTTCATCGGCCACTTCTGGCAAGTGATAGAGCAGCGGAGCACAAAATCGTAACTTTTAGAAGTTGGCTCTGCTGAGGGACGTCTCTCCAGTGGCTAAGCGGGGGTGGGGGATGGGGGGGTGGAACCCTCGCGGGACAGTGTGGTCTCAGGACCCTAGGGGTCACAAAAAGACCAGGGGTGCCTGAGTGCGGCAGAGCTCCCAGGTATCAGAGCGGGGAAGCCGGCTGCAGAGACGGAGCCTAGGTGCAGGCTCTCAGCTTGGGGTTGACATAAACTGTGATCAGCAACACAGGCCACTGCTCCTCCAGCAGGGACCCAACAAGTGGCAGATCCGGGGAGACTCCCCTTCCTCCCCCAGGAGGAGCAGCGCGGGAGTGCTCCATAGGGATCTGCTGGGTTTGGAGACTCCACAAGGGGTCAGGTGCCAGAGATAGAAACACTCCGTCACAGGCCAGGTGAGCACGGAGTGCGGCCGGGGACCGGGGACACGGCAGTGACTGCTTTTCTCTGGGGGCGCACTGAGGAGCAGGGCCCCGAGTTCTTGGGTCCTCCAGGCGGAGACTGGGAGGCCACCATTTTCACTCTCATCCTCCAAAGCTCTACGGAGGGCTTGCAGGGAACAAAGGCTACCGAGAGCGAACCCGAGCAGATTCCTTAGCCCTGACTGGCAAGGGCAGGGCAATTCTGCCTCCACAAAGACATTTGGGAACCACGGCAACAGGCCCCTCCCCTAGAAGATCAGCACGAACACCCAGCCAAGACCAAGTTTACCGATCCAGGAGAATGGGAAAACTCCAGCACTAGGGGAATACTGCACATAGAATTCATGGCTTTTTTTACCATAATTCATTAGTTTTTCAAAGTTAATTTTTTAACTGTTTTTTTTTTAATTTTTCTTTTTCCCTTTTTCAACCAATATCTTATCAATTCCTTTTTGAAAAAAAATTTATTTTTCATTTTTAGAGTCATATTCTATCCCTTCATAGTAGATACCCTTATTTTTGGAATATATATATAAATTGTTCTCTCTTTAAAATTTTGAGATACACTTTCTTCTAACAGATCAAAATATACCCTAAATCACTAGTGTATGGCTTTGTTCTATCTCCTGCCTGATCACATTCTCTCCTTTTTTTTTTTTTTAATCTTCTTCTTTCTTTTTTCAAACAACTTCCTATCTTATCAATTCCTTTTATAAAATCTTTTATAATTTTCATCTTTACAGTCATCTTCCATCCCTTCATTGTATCAACCCTTATTTTGTACATATATATGTCTTCCTTTCTTTAAAATTTTGGGAGGCACTTTCTTCTAACAGACCAAAATACACCCAAAATCTAGTGTGTGGCACTTATCTATGCACTAGTCTGATCATATCTGATAATATTCTGTTTTTTGTTTTGTTTTGTTTTTCTTTGTTTTTATCTTTCTCTTTTTCTTTTCTTTTTTCTTTCTTTCCCTTTCTTTTCCCCTGGTTTCAGGTCTTTTCTGATTTGTTTAGAGTATATTTGCTGGGGATGTTGTTACCCTGTTAGCATTGTGTTCTCTCATTCATCTATTCTCCTCTGGACAAAATGACAAGATGAAAAAAATCACCTCAGCAAAAACAACAAGAGGTAGTACCCTCTGCCAGGGACCTACTCAATACGGATGTTAGTACGATGTCGGACCTAGAGTTCAGAATCACTAGTTGGGCTTGAAAAAAGCATGGAAGTTATTAGAGAAACCCTTCCTGGAGAAATAAAAGAACTAAAATCTAACCAAATCGAAATCAAAAAGGCTATTAATGAAGTGCAATAAAAAATGGGGGCACTAACTGCTAGGATAAATGAGGCAGAAGAGAGAATCAGCGATATAGAAGACCAAATGATGGAAAATAAAGAAGCTGAGAAAAGGAGAGATAAACAGCTACTGGATCAGGAGGGCAGAATTTGAGAGATAAGCAATACAATAAGATGAAACAACATTAGAATAACTGGGATCCCAGAAGAAAAAGAAAGAGAGAGAGGGGCAGAAGGTATATTGGTGCCAATTACAGCAGAGAACTTCCCTAATGTGGGGAAGGAAGGAGGTATCAAAATCCAGGAGGCACAGAGAACCCCTCTCAAAATCAATAAAAATAGGTCAACACCCAGAAATCTAATAGTAAAACTTACGAGTCTCAGAGACAAAGAGAATATCTTGAAAGCACCTCGGGAGAAGAGATATGTAACCTATAATGGTAGAAACATTAGATTGGCAACAGACCTATCTACAGAGACCTGGCAGGCCAGAAAGGACTGGCATGATATCTTCAGAGCACTAAGCGAGAAAAATATGAAGCCAAGAATACTATATCCAGCTAGGCTGTCATTGAAAATAGAAGGAGAGATAAAAAGCTTCCAGGACAAACAAAAACTAAAGGAATTTGCAACCACGAAACCAGCCCTACAAGAAATATTGAAAGGAGTCCTCTAAGCAAAGAGAGAGACTAAAAGCAGCATAGACCAGAAAGGAACACAGGCAATATAAAGTAACAGTCACCTTACAGGCAATACAATGGCACTAAATTCATATCTTTCAATTGTTACCCTGAATGTAAATGGGCTAAATGCCCCAATCAAAAGAAACAGGCTATTAGAATGGATTAAAAAACGAGACCCATCAATATGCTGTCTGCAAGAGACTCATTTTAGACCCAAAGACACCTCCAGATTGAAAGTGAGGGGGGTGGAAAACCATTTACCATGCTAATGGACACCAATGGAAAGCTAGGGTGGCAATCCTTATATCAGACAAATTCGATTTTAAAGCAAAGACTGTGATAAGAGATGAGGAAGGACACTATATCCTATTTAAAGGGTCTATCCAACAAGAAGATCTAACAATTGTAAATACCTATGCCCCTAACATGGGAGCAGCCAATTATATGAGGCAAATAATAACAAAAGCAAAGAAACACATTGACAACAATACAATAATAGTGGGGGACTTTAACACCCCCCTGACTGAAATGGACAGATCATCTAAGCAAAAGATCAACAAGGAAATAAGGACTTTAAAGGACACACTGGACCAAATGGACTTCAAAGACATATTCAGAACATGCCATCCCACATTCTTCTCTAGTGCCCATGGAACATTCTCCAGAACTGATCACATCCTAGGTCACAAATCAGGTCTCAACCGGTACCAAAAGATTGGGATCATTCCCTGCATATTTTCAGCCACAATGCTTTGAAACTAGAACTCAATCACAAGAGGAAAGTCGGAAAGAACTCAAATACTTGGAGGCTAAAGAGCATCCTACTGAAGAATGAATGGGTCAACCAGGAAATTAAAGAAAAATTTAAAAAATTCATGGAAACCAATGAAAATGAAAACACAACTGTTCAAAGTCTTTGGGATACAGCAAAGGCAGTCCTGAGAGGAAAGTATATAGCAATACAAGCCTTTCTCAAGAAACAAGAAAGGTCTCAAATATACAACCTAACCCTACACCTAAAGGAGCTAGAGAAAAAACAGCAAATAAAACCTAAACCCAGCAGAAGAGAAATAATAAAGATCAGAGCAGATATCAATGAAATATAAACCAAAACAAAAGTAGAACAGATCAACAAAACTAGGAGCTGGTTCTTTGAAAGAATTAAACCCCTGGCCAGACTGATCAAAAAGAAGAGAGAAATGACCCAAATCAAAAAATTCACGAATGAAAGAGAAGAGATCACAACCAACACCAAAGACATACAAACAATTATAAGAATATATTATGAGCAACTCTATGCCAGCAAATTAGATAACCTGGAAGAAATGGATGCATTCCTAGAGATGTATCAACTGCCAAAATTGAACCAGGAAGAAATAGAAAACCTGAACAGACCTATAACCACTAAGGAAATTGAAGCAGTCATCAAAAATCTCCCAACAAACAAAAGCCCAGGGCCACATGGCTTCCCAGGGGAATTCTACCAAACATTTAAAGAAGAATTAATCCCTATTCTCCTGAAACAGTTCCAAAAATAGAAATGGAAGGAAAACTTCCAAACTCGTTTTATGAGGCCACCATTACCTTGATCCCAAAACCAGACAAAGACCCCATCAAAAAAGAGAATTACAGACCAATATCTTTGATGAACATGGATGAAAAAATTCTCACCAAAATACTAGCCAATAGGATCCAACAGTACATTAAAAGGATTATTCACTATGACCAAGTGGGATTTATCCCTGGGCTGCAAGGTTGGTTCAACATCCACAAATCAATCAACATGATACAATATATTAACAAAAGAAAGAACAAGAATCATATGATCCTCTCAATAGATGCAGAAAAAGCATTTGACAAAGTACAGCATCCTTTCTTGATCAAAACTCTTCAGAGTATAGGGATAGAGGGTACATACCTCAATATCATAAAAGCCATCTATGAAAAACCTACAGCGAATATCATTCTCAATGGGGAAGAGCTGAGAGCTTTCCCCCTAAGGTCAGGAACATGGCAGGGATGTCCACTCTCACCACTGCTATTCAACATAGTAGTAGAAGTCCTAGCCACGGCAATCAGACAACAAAAAGAAATCAAAGGCATCCAAATAGGCAAAGAGGAAGCCAAACTCTCACTCTTTGCAGATGATATGATACTGTAGGTGGAAAACCCAAAAGACTTCACCCCAAAACTGCTAGAACTCATATAGGAATTCAGTAAAGTAGCAGGATATAAAATCAATGCACAGAAATCAGTGGCATTCCTATACACCAACAACAAGACAGAAGAGAGGCAAATCAAGGAGTTGATTCCATTTACAATTGCACCCAAAACCATAAGATACCTAGGAATAAATTTAACCAAAGAGGCAAAGGATCTGTACTCAGAAAACTATAAAATACTCATGAAAGAAATTGAGGAAGACACAAAGAAATGGAAAAACGTTCCATGCTCATGGATTGGAAGAATAAACATTGTGAAGATGTCAATGCTACCTAGAGCAATCTACACATTCAATGCAATCCCCATCAAAATACCATCCACTTTTTTCAAAGAAATGGAACAAATAATCCTAAAATTTGTATGGAACCAGAAGAGACCCCGAATAGCCAGAGGAATTTTGAAAAAGAAAAGCAAAGCTGGTGGCATCACAATTCCGGACTTCCAGCTCTATTACAAAGCTGTCATCATCGAGACAGTATGGTACTGGCACAAAAACAGACACATAGATCAATGGAACAGAATCGAGAGCCCAGAAATGGACCCTTAACTCTATGGTCAACTAATCTTTGACAAAGCAGGCAAGAATGTCCAATGGAAAAAAGACAGTCTCTTCAACAAATGGTGTTGGGAAAATTGGACAGCCACATGCAGAAGAATGAAACTGGACCATTTCCTTACACCACACACAAGAATAGACTCCAAATGGTTGAAAGACCTAAACGTGAGACAGGAGTCCATCCAAATCCTAAAGGAGAACACAGGCAGCAACCTCTTCGACCTCAGCCGCAGCAACTTCTTCCTAGAAACTGTGCCAAAGGCAAGGGAAGCAAGGGCAAAAATGAACTATTGGGATTTCATCAAGATAAAAAGCTTTTGCACAGCAAAAGAAACAGTCAACAAAACCAAAAGACAGCTGACAGAATGGGAGAAGATATTTGCAAATGATGTATCAGATAAAGGCCTAGTATCCAAAATCTATAAAGAACTTACCAAACTCAACACCCAAAGAACAAATAATCCAATCAAGAAATGGGCAGAAGACATGAACAGACATTTTCCCAAAGAAGACATCCAAATGGCCAACAGACACATGAAAAAGTGCTCGACATTGCTCGGTATCAGGGAAATCCAAATCAAAACCTCAATGAGATACCACCTCACACCAGTCAGAATGGCTAAAATTAACAAGTCAGGAAATGACAGATGCTGGCGGGGATGTGGAGAAAGGGGAACCCTCCTACACTGTTGGTGGGAATGCAAGCTGGTGCAGCCACTCTGGAAAACAGTATGGAGGTTCCTCAAATAGAGCTACCATACGATCCAGCAATTGCACTACTGGGTATTTACCACAAAGATACAAATGTAGGGATCCGAAGGGGTACATGCACCCCAATGTTTATAGCAGCAATGTTCACAATAGCCAAACTGTGGAAAGAGCCAAGATGTCCATCGACAGCTGAATAGATAAAGAAGATGTGGTATATATACACAATAGAATATTATGCAGCCATCAAAAGGAATGAGATCTTGCCATTTGCAACGATGTAGATGGAACTGGAGGGTGTTATGCTGAGTGAATTAACTCAATCATAGAAAGACATGTATCATATGACCTCACTGATATGAAGAATTTTTAATCTCAGGAAACAAACTGAGGGTTGCTGGAGTGGTGGGGGGGTGGGAGGGATGGGGTGGCTGGGTGACAGACATTGGGGAGGGTAT
>NW_027397074.1:60262119-60288647 GCF_003265705.2 Callorhinus ursinus | reverse complement strand
GATAGCAGGAGGGGAAGAATGAAGGGGGGGAATTTGGAGGGGGAGACGAACCATGAGAGATGATGGACTTTGAAAAACATACTGAGGGTTCTAGAGGGGAGAGGGGTGGGGGAATGGGTTAGCCTGGTGATGGGTATTAAAGAGGGCAGGTTCTGCGTGGAGCACTGGGTGTTATGCACAATGAATCATGGAACACTACATCCAAAACTAATGATGTAATGTATGGTGATTAATATAACAATAAAAATTTTTTTTTAAAAATGTATTTTCCTCCCCCAAACCTGGTATGTCTGGAGGAAGGCTCAGAGCAACTTTGATTATGAAGATCAAGTAAGATAAACCATGTAAAATTTCCAGCAAAGGGCTTGATCTGGGATGAGTATCCTAACAGGCATAGCCTTCCCTTTCCTGTCTCGCTCTTCCTGGAGTAGGGCAAAACTAAAAACAAACAAACAACAACAAAAAACCTGCATCCTGGTAAATACTAGCCCACTTGGTTAGAACACTGATGCCTTATTTATTCCTAGAGGCTGGCTTTCTTTTCTGTATGTACGACCATCACCATAAACTCTACCTTGAAACACCTACTACCCCATGGATTAGTAACAACTACAACTGAGCCTCGTTAGTGACTCACCCTTTGTATGATGATTAAAATTTCTGGTCACTTATTTTCAAGGCTATTCTGTAGGATTAGCCACACCTTTTTCTTAATTACCTCTCCTCCTTGCTGAGTTACCACACACTTCAGTTTGGGGGAATTTATGAATTGTGAAGCTATGAGAATAAAGGAAAAATCCTGATTTGTTTGTATTTCCCACCAAGGTCTTTCAATGATCTAGAGAAAATGTCCTTTTCAGAGGACACTGGCATGGACAAGGAAAGGAATTGTTACAGAGCACTACCCAATGCCAAACACAACGCTTGTGCTTCATGTACAAGAAGATACACTGTAGGAAAACATTTCTGAAATCCCTTTTCCCCTTTAATTTCCTTTTATCCCTAGGTAATTCTCTTAGCAATATAGCCAGAATTCTAATTGTTTTTTTTTCTGGTGTTGAGTTGTATAAGTGCTTTATACAGGGGAAAACAGGTAAAGGAGATTAAGAGGTACAAACCTCCAGTAAGGAAATAAATAAATCACAGGGATGCAGAGTACAACAAGGGAATATTGTCAATAGTATTGTAATAACTTTGCATGATGACAAATAGTAAACACAATGATCGCAGTGAGAATTTTGTAATGTACATCAATGTCGAAGCACTATTTTATACACTTGAAACTAATGTAATATTGAACATCAATATATTTCAATTAAAAATAATTAATTTCTAAAATACCCAGAATTCCAGGGAAAAGATGACACAATAGAAAAAAGAGTTGTCAACCATTGGTGTGTGCCTTTTTAAAAGCCTCTGAGAGAAAAGAAAGGAGTTCATGTATATGGACAAATCTATAGTAAAGTGTTTGAGGAGTAAAAATAAGTCTTCCCACTCCAGAGAACAGAAAAGACTTCACAGAGTGAGAAGCAAAGATAAGAAAGCTGTCATGACAGGGGGTTTGGAGGGCTAGGATGAGAGATTCAGACCTGGAAGCACTGTGCTGTGGCAGGAGGTGGACACAGGGTCCATGGTCACCTCCCCCCACCACCCACCCATTCCAGGGAGCACATTCTGTAGCTAAGAGTACTCTTGTACTACAAGTGATGTTAAAGGAGGCCCTTCTGACAGAAGAAAAAATGACACTAAATGAAAAAACAGATCTGCACAACAGAATGAAGAACATGAGAAGTGATGCCTCATAGGTAACTATATAAAATTTTTACCTTTTTAAGAATATTTGAAATACAAAAATAAATAAGTAAATAAAATATAATCCACTGTTTATAAACAAAAATGTAGTGTGGACCCCTAACATAAATAAAAGCAAAAAGGTCAGGAGGGAAAAATATTAGTGCCTTATTATAAGGCTGTTGGAGTGAGACTGTATTAAGTTAGATAAACATAAATCCAGAAACAACAACTAAAATTTTAAAAAGAGGCAATAATCCAATAAAAGATAAAACTGGACCATAATACACATTTAATAAATCCAAAAAAGGGGGAGAAAGGAACAAAGGAACAAAGAACACATAGAACAATAAGGGGAAAAAATCCTAAATATATGAATAAATCATATTAAATATAAATAGTGTCTATATACCAATTAAATAGGAGGGAGTGTCAGATTAAATAAAAACAGCAAGCCTCAACTATAGGTTGCCTAAAAAAAAAAAAAAAGCTAAAAGGATTAACTCAAAAAGAGAATGTAGCAATCCTCAATGCTTACCAGGACTTCAAAATACATAAAGAAAAACTGATGAAACTTCAAGGAGAAATGGACAAATCTAAAATTATAGTTGGATATTCCAATACCCCTTTTACAATAATTTACAGGATATACAGAAAATCAGAAGATAATGAGAATACTATCTAACAAGTTGACTTAATTGACATTTTTAGGAGACTTCACCAAGGACAGCAGGATACACATTCTTTACAAGGATACAAAAAATTTACCATGACAGTCTTTATTATGAGTCATAAAATAAGACTCAGTAGAGTGAAATAATTCAAGTGATACAAAGAATGCACTCTGACCACAGTGGAATTAAACTAGATATAACAGTAAAAGATCAGGAAAAGCTACAAGTATTCTGAAACTAAATAACATACTTCTAAAAAATGTATAGGTCAAAGACAAAATCAAAAGGGAAATTAGAATGCATTTTGAAATGAATAAAATTCAAAATACACCATAAAACTTTGTGGAATGCCATTAAAGCCTTATTAAAGTATATATAACGATGCATGCTTATATTAGAAAGGAAGAAAAGTCTCAAATCAATCATCTTGGCTTTTACCTTAAGAAAATAATAACAAATAAGACCCAAAGTTAGTCAAAAAACTGGAACAATAAAGTTTAGAGAATAAATCAATAAAACTAAAAAAATAAGAAAATTAATGATACCTATTAGAGAAAACCAATTAAACTGTTAAACCTCTAACCAGTCTATAAAAGAGAAAAAACATGACTTACCAATATTAGGAATTAGAGAATTAACCTCAATACAGTTTCCAGTAGTACTAAAAGCATATGGGGGATATTATGAACATTTTTATTTTAATAAACTTGATGACAAATTAAGTAGAAAAAATTACTTAAAATATCAATAAAGCTCATTCATCAAGAAATAGATTACCTGAACAGACTTGTATCTCTGAAAAAAATTAATTTTTAGATAAGAACTATCCCAAAGAAAAACTTGAGAAAGAGGACTCCCATGGTGAATTCTACCATTTAAGGAAGAAGCAATACCAATTCTACAAAACCTGTTGCAGTAAACTAAAAAGTAGAAACTACTTCCAAATTACTATAAGACCAGAATACATTTTCTCTTAAAATGTAAACATGTACCTCCAAAAGTAAGATCATCTGGAGTTCTTTCATTATATACAATCATAAATTCATCTCCCAAGGCTTTCCTTTAGCCCAGAAATCAAGATTTCAGCAAAATTCATTTGGAAAGCCTCCACACTGAAAATACACAAAAATATTTTCTCTATACCCCATAATACATACAATAGAATACAACTCAGCAATAAAAATGATCTATTCATACATGCTACAGCATGGATAATCTCAAAGTAGTTATATTGAGAGTAAAAGAAACCAGACAAAAATAATATAGACTTTATAATTCTAGTTATATAAAATTCTACAAAATGCAAATAACCCATAGTGACAGAAGGAAAATCAATGATTACTCAGGGAAAGAGAAGGCTGGGCTGAGGGGAATTATTTCAAAGGTGTGAAGGAAGATTTTCCCATTGATGCATATGTTCATTGATTGTAATGATATTTCCTGGGGTGTGTATGTGTAAAAATCTATCGATCTTTGTATTTTACACATGTATAATTCAGTGTATGTCAATTATAATTCAATTAAAAATACAAAGTAAAGACAGACACACACAGAGATGCAAATACAGAGAACAAAATTAGATTTTTTTTTAATGTGATCTGTGAAAACTAAGGTACAAAATATTGCAGTCCTCTGCTTTCTTCTGGCCTGAAGATTCTGTGAAAGATATCACATTTTTAATGACTATAGGAGTTTATAAAAGACAGTCTCATGTCAGCTCTTAATAGGTCCTTTTTAAATATTGTCTACTACCTCCCATTACTTTTGCTTTCTATTAATACAGTTGTCATTTACATGATTTATTATATATCACTAATGATAACAGGGATCATTCAGGGAAGAATGTAACCATCTTTAGGATATCCTACTTCACACCATGGTTCTCAGAATGTGAAAAGGCAGGGACTGATTATATTTAGTTTCATAAAATATTTTGAAATAAAACGTGATATCCAGATTTGATGTAATATTTGAGACAAATTTCCTTCTCAAAGCATATATACCACTGTCCTTCCAAGAACACTTAGAAGTAAGACTGCCATCCCTAAGAATACCAATCTACCATTCACTTTTGTTTTCTAACTACCTAGTTGTCTTCTCTTTCCAACATCCTTTATAAATGCCTCCTCATGCTCTTCCCTTTGGCCTTTCTTTATTTCTCTCCTGCTTTAAAATTAACCTTCAGCCTAACTTTCATTGCCTTTAACATCATCTCTCACTATGAGGTCCAGACAATATGTACTCGAATTCCTTCTGAATTTTGATTCTCTTTGCAAGTCCCCATTAGTATGTTCAGCACTAAGACAAGCAGGAAAACATGTGTCCCTCCTTCCCATATATTTTGTGAATAACGCATTTTGGTTGATCACTTATGTGACCTGGCTGCCAACATCTAAAGCTCTCCAAATGCCATGACTCATGCTCAGATGTTTTCATATTTTAAACACATTCAGCTTTCCTATAAATACAATGACCTCTTTTCCCTTGTTAAAATTATGCATTAAATCTCTTACTCCTTTTTCATTTTTTCACAGATCTACATCTACCATAATCTAGTTTGCTCACATTTAGGCATCTTTCCAGTTCCCATTATTACATCATTGTTCTGGCCATATTATAATGTTCTATATTATTATTTCATTTATTTCATTTCATAACAAAATGTAGTCCTAGCAGGCTTCACAATATTATCATTTAATTTTTCTAACATTCTCTTTCTTGTTACAGGGAAAAGCCTTTCTAGCATAATTCATAAGTCTATTTTCTATGAGGTACAAGTAATACTATCTCATCATAAGAATGTACATAATTGCAAATATTGCCATTTTGTATTTTAAAAAATGGCATATAGCCATAAAATGGAGTCAAGCTGGTTTCCAATTTTGAGGATACAACAAAATAACAAGACTGTTCTTAGATGTATTAAGTCCCCCCAAAAATAATTATTCCATGCAAATTGGCTTGTATTTTGATTCTTTAAATCAGAAAGAGATCAAAGTTTCAGCTACTAACCAAAATGGTTTAACTATCTCCTTATTCTCCCTCAGTAAAATGACAAACAATATTCACTCTATTGAAATGAGAGTCCTGAATGGTTCTGTTTTAGATCTAGAGATCATAACTTGGTTGGTTACAGTGGGTGAATATAAATACAGAGAGTTTTTGCCTGCAGTTTAGAGTAAATCTGTTGGGTTTGACTATGTGAGGGCTACAGAAAAAACTGTTCTGTTAGGCTCTGTATGTATCCTCTTGGCAGAAATCGTGGGCTTTTATTGGAATCCTGCCTTAATGTTCTTGACTCTCTCAGGACACTGAGAGCCAACTTTCTTCCTATTCATTAACAGAAGCATAAAATATCTGATAATATAATTATAAACAAAGGGCTTTCTTTTCAAAATATTTTAACAGGATCTGTCCTCCCTATCTTCTGGAAAGAGTATATTAGTTTTCTATTGTTGCATAACAAATTACCACAAACTTAGCAGCTTAAAATAATACCCATTTATTATCTCACAGTTCTATAGTCAGAGGTCTTGGTGGGCTCAGGTAGGTTATTTGCTTATGGTCTCACAAGCTGAAAACAAGGTTTTTAGCCAGTATGAGCTTTTATCAAGAGTCTCTGAGGAAGAAGTCACTTCCAAGCTCATTTAAATTATGGACACAATTCAGGTTCTTGTAAGGGTAGTACTGTTTCCTTTCTGGTTATCAACCAGTGGCAACTCAGCTTCTAAAGATTATCCAAATTCCCTTGCCACATATCAGAGGAAACCTGTTGCTTTAAAGGATGCATGTGATTGCATATGACATAATCTTATACACTAAAACCCTAAAGATGCCACCAAAATCTGTTTGAAAGAATGATTTCAGTAAAGTTGCAGAAAACAAAATCAACATCAAAAATCATATATCTATATACTAATAATGAACTATCAGAAAAATAAATTGAAAAATCCCATGTACTTTAGCATCAAATGGAATAAAATATGTAGTAATAAATTTAACCAAGGGGGTGAAAGATTTGTACACTGAAAACTATAAAACAGGGATGAAAGAAATTAAAGAAGATAAGCTAATTTCAAGGATTTGAAAAATTAATCTTATTTTTTTTTAAGATTTTATTTATTTGACAGAGAGATAGTGAGAGCAGGAACACAAGCAGGGGGAGTGGGAGAGGGAGAAGCAGGCTTCCTGCCGAGCAGGGAGCCCGATGTGGGGCTCGATCCCAGGATTCTGGGATCATGACCTGAGCTGAAGGCGGATGCTTAACAACTGAGCCACCCAGGTGCCCCAAATTAATCTTATTTTAATAATGTCCTTAAGACCCATGTCCTTAATACCCAAAGCAATTCACAGATTCAATGCAATCTGCATCAAAATTCAATGGCATTTTCACAGAAATACAAAAAAAAAAACCACCTAAAAATGCATATGGAATCATAGAAGACTCTGAATACCCAAAGAAGTCTGTCTCTCTCTCTCTCCATCTCTATTTATCATATTTAATTATATGAAGGTATTTTACAGAATTACAGGCTAAAAAAACAACAACAAAAACAAAACAAAACAAAAAACCCTAACCCTTTAAGTTAGCATTCTGTTGATAAACACCACAGTGAGAATAAATGCTGACATATGAACATACGGAATAAATGTCCTAACCAACAGAGATACACAGTATAAGATGACAGTAACATGGCAGCCCTTTAAAATTTACACAGCAATTCTGTGTACATTTTATCATTTGACTCTTACCACAGTCTAAGAAGTTACTATTATTATTTCCCCATTTAAGAATTAGATTATATGTGGCTCAATTCAAAAATATACTAAGTGTAGTAGGTAAATAAATATTTTAGTGTTTTATTATAATCCTAGTGATAAATCCCCGCTATTGGTAAAAGAAAGTAATAGTAAAATAATATTTTTGAAACTAGCATTAAATTGTAATAATATCATTACAGCATTCTAAACTTGTGATTTTCAAGAGGCAGTAATATGGTGGCTTCCTCCTACTGATGTGTTTCAACACATTTTTGGCATTATAATTTGAAAGTACACTATCTAAAATGTGAATGCAAGTTTGTATGGAGAGAATAAATTATAACAGAGAGGGGAAAAAACAACACAAAGGGATCAATAACCAAAACAGGTTAAGAATCACATCACTAGAGGTAAATCAAATCCAACTATTGATTTCAGCTTAGGTCACAACCTCAGGTTTCTGGGATCAAGCCCCACGTCCAGCTCCACACTCAGTGAGGAGTCTGCTTGAGTATTCTCTCTCTCCCTTTCCCTCTGTCCCTCCCCCCACTTGCTGAAAACAAATAAATAAATCTTAAAAACAAAAAGAAGTTCTACTCAGCGTAGACTACTACAAGTACTATAACTTCTATAAGATGTTTTGCCTGCTTAAGAATGAGTTTATTCAATTCTGGGGAAAAAAAGCCAGACTTTTATAGTATCATTACTTTCTTGAAAATTTAGAGAACTTATTTTTTATATAAAAGCCAGGCCTTTATAATATCATTACTTTATTGAGAAATTTAGAAAATCAACTGAAATTTTAGTAGATCTAATAAAAGACCACAGAAAGTACCTAAAAATAAATAAGGAAAAATAGATTTCAATGTATTCTTATGGCCATAGTAGAGTTACAAAAGTCAAATATACCTTCCCACCCAAAACAACCAAGCAATGGATAAAATAATATTAAACAACTATTTTCAAGACACTTGACATCAGGCAATGAACAGTGATCTTTGAGAGATGAAGAACTAATAAGGAATAAACAAATGTTTTTCCTTTCATATCTGAGATCTTTCCCCAGAGGGGATTATGGTCTTCCTAAAAATGTGGGTTAGAAAGTTTGTTTGCTTGGCTTTATGTTTTTTTTCTTGCATTTAGACACATAAATCTAATGATCATCTCCCAGATATCTCACAAATATTAATGCTTTTAAGTCCCTCTTTTTTTTCTTAAGATTGATTGATTGATTGATTGATTGATTTAACAGAGAGTGAGAGAGCACAAGAGGGCAGAGCAGCAGGGAGAGAGGAAGAGGGAGAAGCAGGCTCCCCGCTGAGCAGGGAGCCCGATGCAGGACTAGATCCCAGGACCCTGGGATTATGACCTGAGCTGAAAGTAGCTGCTTAACCAGCTGAGCCACCCGGGTGCCCCTATGTCCCTCTTCTATAAGAGGAAGAATTATCACATAAAATTAGAGTAGTTAACATTTATTTTTAGGCTTTTATTCCTCATTGTCAAACAGGACATATAAGCATCTAGCAACTGAGTAACATTAACGATAG
Organism: Callorhinus ursinus; assembly: GCF_003265705.2. Classification (NCBI taxonomy): domain Eukaryota; kingdom Metazoa; phylum Chordata; class Mammalia; order Carnivora; family Otariidae; genus Callorhinus; species Callorhinus ursinus. Next base: position 60,279,874 of record NW_027397074.1, on the reverse strand, counting down.
TACATTAGTAGATTGTTTTAATACTAGCCATTAATTTCCACTTTGTTGTGTTTAGAATTCAGCCCAGTATCCATCCCTCCACTACTATAAAACCCCACTGCAGGAGACCCTTTGAATAAGGTCTGCCTTACTGTTTAATAGGGGTCTTTAAAACTACATATATATATACACACACATATATATAAATATATATAAATATATGTATATACACACACATATATATAAAACATATGTAATTTATATATATGAATATTGTTCCTCAAAGTGAACCTATAACTATAATTTAAAATTTGCTTTCATTGGGAATTTAGTTGAGCAAATTTTGGTTAACTAATAACTATATTAAAAGTTGTACAAAAATACTACATGTTTTTATCTTAAATGTGTATTATTTCATGACTAAAAGTCTTAAAAGACAGCATTACATCTTCAGATGATAAAACTCAAATGAAGAAAAAACTCCCATGGACCCTTAATGAGATTCTAATGAAAAATACCTTTTTTCCCATAATAATGATAAATAAATGCTAAAGGATGAATAGTGTAAAAGTTTATTTTTGCTAAAAAAATTTTTGTTACTCTTAATTATCCTTTAATAACTAAGTTCTGCTCCTTTTATATAGATTTTTCCCACATCAGGAATTAAATATGAAAAAATATAAGAACACTTAAATAAATTGGATTCTTCCCATGTTTGAATCTTGAATAATACATAATTTTTGATATTTAGTAAATCAACTTGAATTATATTGAAACGTATATTCACTGAACTGAAATGTACCCACTTTTTATAAAAAATGTGTTTGTAAAACAAATTAATCAAGAATCTCCTTTCTCCAACTGTCAAATGATCGCCAAAGATGTTTTTAACTCTAAAACTCTTAAGTCCGGTTCAGTCCTTTTAAAAAAAATAAATTATTTGCACTTAAAAATGCTTAGTATTTAAACCAAGGTGGATGCAGTTACTTATGAATGTAATTTAATCTGTTCATTAAAGCAAATACAATAAGATTTGTACCAGGAAACATGTTTACAATTGATGTTATCCAGTTTAAAAGTAATGAAAATTCATTTGTTTGAAAAGGTTCCCTAATTCATAATTTTTATTCTATTAAAAACAAAACACAAAAGCTTTAGACCTAAAAGAACGTATTTTGCTATAGTATCATAAAACAGTTTAAATATTATATATTTTGTATATCATCTACATGAAAAGTATAGGTTTTATTTTTTTTAGATATGATAAGATGCAGAGTTCTCAGTTGACTTCTCCTTTAAAAATATTTTCCCCAAATTTGGGTCTTGACATAGCTATACTATCCTATCTAGAATGATGATCATAGCCAGAGGGAATAAAGTTTTAGAATATGATTTTGAAAAAAAAGACTGCCAGATTTTGACATTATGAAATTTAGAAAAAGAGTAACTGATTTTAAAGGCAGAAGAGGAATAGTGAAAATGAGGTTATATAATTGTGTTTATTTCTCTTTATCAAAATATTTCTCAAATAACAACTTCACAAAGGCTTACTGCCTTGGTAATTTATCTGATATTATTTCTGTTAACTTTGAATAATTATTTTCAAAACAACTTATGGTATATACAATATGACATTTCTTGTGGAAATAATGTAACTATCCATTATGCACAGTTATTCTGCATTTTCACTTGTTTGAATTCCTATAGAATATATATCTTTAATCAATGTTTCATAGGCTCTAGAATCACAATAGCTTGTTTTTAATGTACTTATTTTACTATCTTTAGTGTTATTCATAATTACACAGGTTGGTTAAACCTACTCAAAAAAATAAAAGCTCTATGTAGTACTAAGTTGAATAAACTCCCACCACCACACTCTTTCTTCCCATAGGCTCTAGTGTTTCTCACCATTTTGACCTTGTTGCAGCTGGAGTCCTCGCAAATAAAGGCTTACTATAAATATTAAGTCTCCTCAACAATTCTAAGGCACACAGTTCCCACTAGTGCTTCAAGTGCTTCTGCCACTGCAAAGGTCAGACAGCATCATCTAGACTGAACACATATACTTAAGATCCTATCTCTGGGAGGCCCTGAATTGAATTTGCCTAAACATTTAAAAGAAAAAAATAAATAAATAAAAGTCCTGTACATAACATGTTACAGTAGGTGCTGAATGAAGCAATGATTTAATAAAACTATTAATGAGAGAATTAACTAATTTGTGTTTAAGGTTGACATCATTCAGGATGCTAAACCACCTTATAATCAAGAAAAATATCTACTGCTATTCAATCATGGAGGTCCCTTCTAAAGTAGGAATACAAAGGTCTCTAAACAACTTATTTCAAATTTACTCCTTCTAAAGCATAATGCACTTTGGCATTCCCCTGCTCCAAAATCTTTAGCAATTCTCTCTTTTATATTAAATAAAGTAAAAACTCCTTAGTATGCACAGAGAATAAAAAAATTCATTTGAAGTTATGCAGAAGGTGCACATTACACATCAAGAGAAAAAGGGCAGAAATGTGAGGAAATGTCAAGATATTCCACCATTGGTCCCAACATACCTTCCTAAGTATTTTTCATTACTTCCTACCCTATGCTGTAGTTAAAGTCAACTACTTTCCCTCCCTAACAACTTCTATGCCTATGTTTTGAGCATCCTCTTTCTTACTTTACTTACTAGGCCTTATCTGCTCAGCTGCAAAAAGAAATAACAATGTCCTTCTCAATAGGTTATTTTGAAGATTAAATGAGATAATATATGCAAAACTCTGAGAAGAGTGTGAGGGACTTAGGAGACGCCCATAAAGGATAGGATGCTAGCTCTCAAAATTATTATTGTTAGCATGGTTTTGTTACTGTTACAAGAATTCATAAAATTTTCCTACCTCCCAGGCAGAAACAGTCTCTAGTTTCTGTTCTCCCTTTGCCAACTCTGGTAATAGTCTAAGTATTTCAGTCCTTCTAAGTACATGCCATACTCCCCTTTCTAGAATATAAGTGCCTTGAAAAAGGAGCCATATATTATACTTTTCTTTTTTACTTCCTCATAACCTCTACCACAGTAGACATCCTAGAGGTTCATAAATGATTATCCAAGCACCTCTTTCCTACTTAAAGTGCTTATCTTCTCCTCAGAAAAGCAAACAAGAGTAAAATATTTAAAGTATTAAAGTATCAAAAGAAAAAAATTACCAACCTAGTATTCTGTACTCTGTGAAATTATTCCTCAAAAAGAAAGAAGACATAGACTCTCAAACAGAAATCAAGGCAATTTGATGGAATATTACGCAGCCATCAAAAGGAGTCTCTTATGGTTTGTCTCCCTCTTTTTTCCCCCTCCCCTATGTTCATCTGTTTTGTTTCTTAATTTCACATATGAGTGAAACCATATGGTATTTGTCTGACTGACTTATTCCACTTAGCATAATATACTCTAGCTCCATCCACATCATTGCAAATGGCAAAATTTCATTCTTTTTGATGGCTGAGTATTATTCCACTGAGTGTATATATGTGTGTGTGTGTGTGTGTGTATACACACATATACATACACACACACATCCCATTTATATATATATCATAACTTCTTTATTCATACATCAGCCCAATGAACATTTGGGCTCTTTGTTGATAATGCTGCTGTAAACATCAGGGTTCATGTGCCCCTTCAAATAAGTATTTTTGTAACTTTTGGGAAAATACCAAGTAATGAAATTGCTGGGTCATAGGATGGTTCTATTTTTAACTTTTTGAGGAACCTCCGTACTGTTTTCCAGAGTGGCTGCATGAGTTTGCATTCCCACCAACAATGTAAGAGAGTTCCCCTTTCTCTGCATCCTCACCAACATCTGTTGTTTACTGCATTAATTTTAGCCATTCTGATAGGTGTGAGGTGGTATCTCATCATAGTTTTGATTTGCATTTCCTTGTGATGAGTGATGTTGAGCCTGTTTTCATGTGTCTGTTAGCCATCTGGATATCTTTGGACAAATGTCTGTCCGTATCTTCTGCCCATTTCTTTAACTGGATTATTTGGTTCTGGGATGTTGAATTTTATAAGTTCTTTATATATTTTAGATATTAACCCTTTAGCGGATATGTCACTACAAATATCTTCTCTCTTTCAGTATTTCAGTTTTATTGATTGTTTCCTTTGCTGTGCAAAAGCTTTTCATCTTGATGAAATTCCAATAGTTCATTTTTGCTTTTGTTTCTCTTGCCTCCTGAGACATGTCTAGTAAGAAGCTGCTACAGCCAATGTCAAAGAGGTTGCTTTTTGTGTTCTCCTCTAGGGTTTTGATGGTTTCCTGTCTCACATTTAGGAGCCCAATTTTAAAAATGGATCAAAGGCCCAAAAGACACCTTACTATAAAAGGATATACAGATTGCAAACAAGCATATGAAAGATATCTACATCATTTATCTTCACATAAACATAAACTAAAAACAAGATACCACCACATACTTACTAACATGGCCAAAATCCAGGACACTGGCAACACCAAATGCTAACAAGGATATGAATAAATAGGAACTCTCATTCTCTGCAGGTGAGAAAGCAAAAATGGTATAGTCACTTGGAAGACAGTTTGGTGTTTTTACAAAACTAAGTATACTCCTACCATATAATCCAGAAATTGTGCTCCTTGGTATTTACCCAATGGAGTTAAAACTTATGTCTACACAAAAACCTGAATACAGATGTTTACAGCAGATTTATTTATACCTGGCAAACTTAGGAGCAACCAATATGTCCTTCAACAGGTGAATGGATAAACTGTGGTACATCCAGACAATGAACTATTATTCAGTGCTAAAAAGAAATGAGCTATGAAGCCATGAAAAGATATGGAGGAACATTAAATGTGTATTATTATGTGAAAGAAGCCAATCTGGAAGGCTACATACTGATGAGTACATCTATATGAAATTCTGGAAAAGGTAAAACTATGAGCAGTAGAAAGACCAGTAGTTGCAAGAACTGTGGGGGAAAGGGGAAAGGGGAAAGAAAAATCAGGGCACAGAAGGTTTTTATGGCAGGAAAAATACTCTGTATGATACTATAATGATAGAACAACAATGTCATTATACATTTGTCCAAACCCATATAACACCAGAAGTGAACCATAATATACACTATGAATGTTAATGATTTGTCATTTTAGGTTCATCAACTGTAATCAATGTACCACTCTGGTGGGAGATGTTGATAATCAGGGAAGCTATTGTCTGACAGCTGGGATATATGGGAAATCTCTACCTCCCCTTCGGTTTTGCTGTGAACGTTAAACTGCTCTATTTTTTTTTTTTTTAATACACAATTGACCAGTTAGGAAGAAAATGGTGAGAGCACAGTGATCTCAATCAGGATGAGTTTTTGAACTATTAGCAGTGTTCTCTCCTAGAGAACTTTCATTAGAGATCACTAGTAAATTCCATATAAAATTAAGGGCCCTTTCTATTTCTCCTTCTTTTGAACCAAGAAATAAAACTTATTCTGGGAAGCTTTCCATTAAAAAAGGAGAGGCGAGAGAACATAAATAATACTATTCCATTAGACTGCTATAAGAACTTCATCTTTCTAATGATAGAATATTACATATTTACACCTACAAAAGCTCTTTCTCAAGTGTAACACTGAAAAATGACTCAGGTCTTTGGGTTTTTTAAATGCATAACTCTTTAACTTGGGAAGAAAATACTTATGATTTCACTGGACAATATTTAGTATGCCAAAAAATGGATAGTCACCCTGAACCTTCTGAAGTGAGAATGGAACGAGCTGCATTCTACTTGACAGAACCTTAATTACCAGAGTTTAAAATATTTGCCCATATTTTTATGTATTCCTTCCTGTAGTTAATAACACCTAGTAATGAAAAAGGGGAACTGTGGCCATGAGAAGAATTTTAGCAAAATAATCCTAATGTTTTCCTTCTAGTTCTAAAGATGCTTTATTTGGTTCCATGCCCAAAAATGTTTTCAGTTTTTTCACAGATGAAGCCCAGAAATGTCTCTTAAGGTATAAAAAATCCTATAGAAAGAGTATTGGTATAACATTCTGGTTTTGGAATCATATTCTAAGAACTAATTAACCTCTAATTAGTGAGGTATATTATTTCCATAATGAACCTGGAAGAAACACACTGATGATTCAGCCTAATAATAAGGAGGAAAGTACCTGCAAATGTAAACTTCAGTTAATTGTTTTAATTGTCAGACACCATGATGTATTCCAAGGTACACTGTTTTATCCAATGTTTTGTAAGGACAGAAGTCTTCCATCTCCTGTCCTCAGAAATTTCAGACATATTTAGAGAAAATAATACTGACAATGACAGAGGTCTATAAAATCTGACAGAATCCAAACATAGTCAAGCTGACCATCAGAATCTTAAGGAGTGAGGAAGAAATCCTATTAAAGGTAAGAAAAGAAATCCCTAATTACCATACCCAGATCTTCAGAGGGTACTGATAGCTGTAGCTTGCCAGAAGGATTGCTGGAAGATTTGGAGCAAGTCTACATTAGAAAAATAAACAAACAAACAAACAAAAAACTCATTTTATAGTATAATAAACTAGAGGAGGTAGTTATTTTATAGAAAAGTAAGTAATATTTTAGGAGAAAAATATAAAATTGAACTTTAAATGTGTATTGTGAGAGAAAACATTATATTCCCATGAAATCTTGTAGACTTCAGAATTTTGCTCTGTATATGTTCCCTTTCTCTCTAGTTTGACTTCACACACTATCTTTCCAACGCATTCACAGTAGCCTTATAGTCATCTCTGATTCCATTTTCTCTATCCTCCAAACCATCTTCTTCACTACTGCCAGATGGATCTATTAAATACTCAAATCATGTTTTTGCACCCCCACTACTTGGCATAACAAATATTTGTGATTCTCCCTTAAGCCACACAGTTGTAATTCCTCTGCACAGCAGCTGTGACCCTCTGTGCCCTAGTCCTGCCTCATCTCTCACTGCTGCCTCCCACTGCATAACTTACCCTGCTCAGAAACACTAAACACACCTGTGGTTTCCAAGTTCTTTCCTTTGCTCTTATGGTCCCTCTCCCTAGAACATCCTTCTCAAGACTCCCTCATATGATGGTATCTATGGACTTCTAGTTTCACCTTTTTAAGGCACCCACTTGAATTCAAGCATTTAAGACTAAAATTAAAATATAAGTTTTAATATAATGTATGAAAGATTGGCATGTTGAGTCAAAGTGTGGATTATAACAGCATTCAGGAGGAATACATGTGACAGTAGCAGCCACTTAACCTCTCTGGGCATTCACTTACTCATGTGTAGAGTTATGGGAGTAGACTATACAATATCTTAAAGTTCCATTCCACTTCTAAGAATTATGTTCTATAATATCAACAAATAGTACATTATATCATTACTGCATGTAATATTAATTTGTTAAATGAATAGGCAATTTCTAGAGAAATAACATACATCATGTGTGTGTTGACAAGTCAAGAAGGAAATGTGTCAAAAACTGCAGAAAAAAAATAATTTTTCTTGATTAGCTCATGTGGTTAGAACATTGTTATAATGAGTCATAGTTTCTGATAATATCACCCTATGAATCAGTTAACCTCTTTCCTGATCCATGGTCACAGGCAGCACAACTGATCATAAAATGGACAAAATAAGATCATAGATATATCCAAGTCTATTTATCCACTACATCTTGAAACAATTTGCTGGTAAAATCACAACAATATAATGGTAGAATCACAGCATCATCATTTTACATAAGGACCAGCAAATGAGAATACTTCTATACTCTTCAAACTGACATTTTTGAACGATCATAATCTCCCCAACCTTCCATTTTTAACCTTACTCCTGACCACTGTTAGGAGAGATATACTATCTCTTAGGACCGACTTAATCTCTTTATCATTCATTCATACTTCTGTCAGCATGATTCAGCAAATATTTGAGAGAAAATAGACCTCACTTTGTTTTATACATTTCACAGTAATATACATAATATTATATCATAATTACCTGTTCTTGTGCCCATCCCCTCCACAAAAATAAGAAATGTTCCCTCCCTTCAGGAAATATGTGTGCCATTCTTTTTACAAGTAAAAGAGTCCCCCATCATATCTTCCAACAGTCAATGTACATTACTCCCATCAGAAGACTTTAATTCAAATTTCAGTATTATACCCAGTGCCATAGACGTTTAAAAAAAAAGTATTTTTCAAAAAAAGAATCAGGTCTTAAGGATGATAGACATTTCATTATCTATTCTTCCACTCCCATTGCAGTGGAAAGCTTTGGAATAAACAGTAATACTGCCTGTGTTAAAAGAACTCCCCTTAAAAGGTCTCTGAAATATTGTTTTTTTCAAAATGGTTCTGGGATGGTCTAGTAATGTGTAGTAATTTCACATTCCTAAGCAGTACTGTCATAAAATGGAAATGAAGACAGTTCACAATCGCCTGCCCTCTTTTCCCTTTCTAAATCTACAGCATATAAGGTGACAATGAGCCAGTAACAAAAACATTAGATTAATGAATAAGGAATGCTCATAGCAAAAAAGGAATATTTAAAAATTTTATTGAGAAGGGAACTACAATTACAAAAATGATTCTGATTGAATGAGTATTTCATTTTGTTTTGTTTGAAAGAAGGTGTGTACCAGCATTTGAACACAAGAACTACAGTAACAAAGTGCTGATGAATAAACAGGTAATTGAAATAATGAACAACTGTAAGGATAAAGGAGATGACAATCGCAATGGAGATTGGGCTGGCAAACAAATATCTGTCTATGTGCTATTCACCTAGAAGAAAAAAAAAATACATTTTTTTTTCTGAGAGTTTAGGAAGAGAAATGTAGAAGGAAATGCTGGAGATAGAAGCTGTACTGGAATATCCTCACACCCTCTCAGCTAAGGAAGGGGTAGGAAGCCAAGCAGAGAAAGTACTTCTCACAGCTGATCAAACCCATCCAGAGATGGTAGATGCCATGTAGTGTGACTTGTAGAATGCATTGCTCATCAAGTACTGGAGAGAAACCACCCTCCATCAAACTATTTCCCCCAATGTCCTAAAATCCCTCCATTAGAAATTTAGTACTTTAAATTGAATCTCCAGCACCATGCATGAATTATTTTTTTATCTGCAGTGTTACAGAGGGGTGTCAGGTCTTTGTTAAGGGACCTGATTACCAGTTCCCTAAAGGAACTAAATGCTTTTGTGACTGATTTCACTTCATATGGTTTCATCCATACTGTTGCAAATAGTCTCTAGTAGAAACTCAAAGTACCATGCCCTTCCTCTGCATTCAGGAAACCTAGTGCTACATCAGACATAATGGCTATTTAAATAGTTACACTTAACTAAGACATTAATTACTAATTAAGATCTAATTTAAGAAAAATTTATAGTCCTGCCTTAGAAGTGCTAAGTCACAGAATTCTTTTCCAAAGTTTACTCCTCACTCAATTCTGTATAGCCTATATTAACTATGCCAAGTACAGAAATGAGTAAGAGAAAATATCAACTTGATGTCTTTTCTCTCCTAGTATTCCCTCTGAGAAAAACCTGGAGTAGGAGGAACCCGGGTTACTAAATCTGTTTTCAAGTCCATTTCCATTTAGGATAATCTATATTTTATCACACACCAATATCCTTTTTAAGGAATACGTCTGGAACCTCTCTTCCCAAAATTATGCCTTAAATCTCTATAGATTGCCAGGGCAACCCAATTATTTTTCAGTATAATCCTATGAAGGACAAGGATGTGTTATACATCAAACTAAGCATCAAAAGTGACCCAGTACATCCCCAAGGGTTATATACATAAAAAAGAAGAAACAGAATGTGAATTTGAAAGAGCACAGAATTAAGAGTCAAGGCACCTGATTCATAATCTCAATTCTGCCATAACCAGCTATGTGACTTGGACAAAACCTTCTACATTTCCTATATACTGTGATTCAAACAAACTTACTTGAATTTTTAAATATAATTTAAAACCATTAAATTTAAACTTCTGCAAAATTCTTTTTCTTTTCCAGCTAGTTATGTTAAAAGATAAAGTGAGGCAGGGAGCCTGGGTGGCTCAGATGGTTAGGCATCTGCCTTCAGCTCAGGTCATGATCCCAGGGCCCTGAGATTGAGCCCCACGTTAGGCTCCCAGCTCAACAGGGAGTCTGCTCCTCCCTCTGCCTCTGCCTCTCTCCCCTGCTCATGCTCCCTGTCTGTCTCTCTCTCTCTCAAGTGAATAAATAAAATCTTTTAAAAAATAATAATAATAAAAGATAAAGTGAGACACATTAAAACTTCAAATACGGCAGCACCAAAATGAAAGTGGTTAACAAGTGCTCCACCAATAGGAGCTTAGCTTTTTACAGAAAAGATGAGGAAGCAAAGCAAGGAAATTATTTGATGGGCTATAGCATAAGCAGTTGCCTTATTTAGGAAACCTTAGTTGGCTGTTTATGATTGGTTGTTCCTAAGTCTCATTTTCTTGGATTCAAGTGTATTGACACTTGGCTTAGGTTTTGGTTTGCTAGTCTACTACCAAGGCATTAAGGCCAATTCATCTAATAGCCTCCATGTTTAATTTTTTTTTTATATTTTATTTATTTATTTGACAGAGAGAGAGATACCGAGAAAGAGAGCAGGAACACAAGCAGGGACAGTGGGAGAAGGAGAAGCAGGCTTCCCGTGGACCAGGGAGCCCGATGCAGGGCTCGATCCCAGGACCCTGGGATCATGACCTGAGCCAAAGGCAGACACCCAACAACTGAGCCACCCAGGCGCCCCTCCATGTTTAATTCTTTAACAGTCATAATAAAATCATCTTTATTTTAGGTTTTGGAATTAAATGTGTGTATATATGTGTGTAAGCATTACAGTTTTTCCTCAAAGGTCATTGGTTAATTAATTACAAGCAGCGTTAAAAAATCTCATAATTTATACATTTTTAAAAATAATATATTTAAAAGTTAAGTGACAGAATTTCACATTTGAAAATTTACTACTTAAGAATAAAAAAATAAATAAAACCAGAAGATGTTTTCCACTTGTATTCTGGTGAGAAATGTGGCTGTATCTCTTTATGGTGAAGTTCCTTTGCTTGCCCATAATGTTACAGAAGAATTAATTTTAAAAGACAACAGTATTTTCAAGAAAATTTCATATTAAATCTTTAACACATACATTACTAATAGGTCTCACCCTGAATTTGAAAAATCTGATTTAATAATAATAATGACAAAGCCTAAAACAAACGTGAAAGAATATTATTTTGAGGTACTTGTTTTTCCTGCTCTAGTCATAGCTACAAATATTAGCTACAATTAAATGAGTTCTAATGAGATACAGAACTAGCATGTGCAAAAATATGTATATATTTATATAACTATACAGGCACAAGTACACACACAGAACACAAGCATATATAATTCCATTTTCTATGTATAGGAAAAAATAGAAATATGTGAGAGAGAAAAAGAAAAAGTTAAAATTGATCAAATTCTCTACAAAAAGTGATAATTTTTATTAGATGCTATAAAGGAAACATGAAAATTTAACATTAGGGTAAGTGCTGAATGTCTATATTTTTTGCAATGTAATATTTTGGAGTCATTTATTATACAACAAAAATCAACCAGTAAATGTACTGCTATTTCCTCTCAATGACTTCCTGAAAAATGTAATGAATGCTTAAGATGAGAGCTTAAAAATTCTGGTTTGCAGTAGGCCTACGGAAATGTTACAAGCACTTGACTGTGGCATTCAATTTTCCATGGGCTATAAAAACTGGCCCTATATCGGGGCACCTGGGTGGCTCAGTCGATAGGCGTCTGCCTTCGGCTCAGGTCAGGATCCCAGGATCCTGGGATCGAGCCCCGCATCGGGGTCCCCGCTCAGCGGGAAGCCTGCTTCTCCCTCTCCCGCTCCCCCTGCTTGTGTTCCCTCTCCCGCTGTGTCTCTCTCTGTCAAATAAATAAAATCTTAAAAAAAAAAGTGGCCCTATATCTGATTGCTACTTTATATTATTTGAGAATTAAGAATAATTTTGAGGGCGCCTGGGTGGCTTAGATGGTTGAGCGACTGCCTTCGGCTCAGGTCATGTTCCTGGAGTCCCGGGATCGAGGCCCGCATTGGGCTCTCTGCTCGGCGGGGAGTCTGCCTCTCCCTCTGACCCTCCCCCCTCTCATGCTATCTCTCATTCTCTCTCTCTCTCAAATAAATAAATAAATAAGAATAATTTTGAAAAGTCATAGTAAGCAAGAAAGCCTAAACTTACTGAATTATATACTTACTATATGGCTGACATGGGAACAAGGCAGCGAAGTCTGAATCTGATGAGAATGTCAGTCAAAGGACACCTTGTTCCTGTTCTAAAATTAGTCTTCATTTCCTAAACTCTTCAATTATTTATGACCATCTCATGAAATTAGCAAATTAGCTTCCTGAATCATTTTACAACCCATAATTTTCCTGGACTGTACATTTTCTATTGTCACAATTAGAAGAAACCATGCTTTCATCTGATTACAAATGCTAAGTAGTTTGTTCAGAATTAATTTCTCATTATTTTAAATTACATTTGCTATTTTCTTCCAAAAGGTAGTAAAGATTCTTCAATTCAGCGTATTCTTTCCTAGTGACACTCAGTATTCAGATCAAATGTTACATGACTACCAAACTGGGTCCATGAAAAAAATAACTTTTTCCTATGTATGTAAAGCTAAAAAAAAAGTATTGAGCATGTACAAATTTATTATAATTATAAGATGGATAAAATATATCCTAGGCTATGGACATGCAGAAGTGTTCTAAGGACACTAATTCTCTGAAGATATTAAAGATGATCACATTAAAGTAATTATGATTTTTTTATATAATCACCTTAAATTTAGTAACATCTCAAAAGTAAGAGAATAAGACTTTCGCTTCCAGCTATGAAGGAAGTGACTTATATCAGACTAAATATCTGCCCAAGAATAAATACAAAAGCTGAATAAAATAGAAAGATCAACATAAAATTTGTACCAAAAATAAGATTTTTAAGACATTAAAGAGCAATCCAAGATGCAAGAATTTGGAAGGCCAAGACACAAGAAAAGCAAAGTGTTGAGAAATACTCTGAAGATTTGGCATGCAAAGCACAGATTTAATTTTCACTGCTTTATATCAGATGCTGTTTTTACAGCAGAAAGTAGCATAGTAGATGTACTTAACACAGTTATAAAGAAGGATTAAAAAATGCCTATCTTTTGAAATAAAGCCTGTTGGAAAATAATACTTTTTTTCATAGAATGCCTTTTGGAATTTTTTAAGAATGTATTATTTTATTGTGGAGAGAAATCAACAAATCTACCTGTTAGATCAAATTAATTTTTGTAATTAGAAAGTTCATTGTCTTAAATCCAGGGAAATTCCTATTTGGGTAAAACTTTAAATTTTTACTTTTTGGGGAAATCTGATTTCCTGTATCAAATACAAACTAATCCAAGAATTTGACTTTGAGTTTCCCTACAATTGCATCAGTTTTGAGACTGAAAAACTGGGATGCCATCTCTCTAGTATTTTTCCTTAAGCTAAACTGCACTGATTTATTTTGATTTCTGTTCTCATATATAATAGCACAGTATATTTATACATGAACATATTCACATATAAAATATATGAGCTACATTTGTATGCATTTCTCTCTAAAGAGTTCCCCCTTTAAAAGATCATCCCCCAAGATTTATATGTGCAAAGAAGAAATAAATTGTTGTAATACAGAAAACTACCAATGCACTTTTCCAAAGTTAAATGACTTCTCATACAAATAAGAGAAACTACAATATATAAAAGAACAATACAAAGTTCTAAAGATACACTATACATACTAAAATAGATCTAAAAAGAAAGTTTACTATTAGTTATATGTCAGCTTCTTCTGGAGTAAGAAGAAAGGTCAAATTCTGAAGCCCATAGAATCCATTAAATATAGACAATAAAATAAATGATGAAGATGGAAATTTACACATCATAAATTTGCAGAGGGTTATTGTGGTGATAGTGATTGTTCTACCTATATATATACATACATATAATATACATAAAATATATATTTTTTACCTTTGATCTCCTTTATCCATTTCTCCCACCCACCACCACATGCTTCTGTTTCCACTCAGCTTGGTGTGAGTTTTTTGTCGTTGCTTTTGTTTTTTGTTTTTTAGGGTCCACATATAAGAGAGATCATATGATATCTGTCTTCCTCTGTCTGACTTATTTCACTTAGCATAATGCCTTCACAGTCCATCCATGTTGTCACAAATGGCAAGATTTCATTCTTTTTAATAGCTGAATAGCATTCCATTGTGTGTGTGTGTGTATGTGTGTGTGTATCACAGTTTTTTTATCCATTCATCCATTTATGGACATTTAGGTTATTTCCACACCTTGGTTATTGTAAATAGGGCTGCAGTGAGCACAGAGGTGCACATATCCTTTTGACTTAGTGTTTTCATTTTCTTCAGATAAATACCCAGAAGTGGAATTGCTGGATCATATGCTACTTTAATTTTCAATTTTAGAGGGACATCCATATTGTTTTCCATACTGGCTGCTATAGTCCTCCCAAGCCTCTCACCAGTTTGTGGGCTTCTCAATCAGACACAACAGGGAGTTGAGAAATGTTCATAAACAAAATGTCAGTACTCCTTCCTTGTATGATGAAGACAGAACATTACTGAACTGACACCATAAAAACAAAGATACGCAGAGAAGCTTGTGAGCTGCTTAGACCCAAATCAGGATTTGCCTTTTCTCACTGCAGGAAGTAGGGCATAGGGCTGCTTCATAGGACTGTGGAGTTTGCTCACTGTATAAAAGCAACCTACTAATGGCGTATTGAGAGCAAAAATTCAGCTTGGTTCCATCTGACAAGCAGTATAGCTTACTGCACAACTGGGTCCAAAAAAGAACAAGAACCAGCCTGTGAGGTCATATTTATCTTTCTGAGTCACCAGCCCAGAGGCTCCTTGGAGCCTAACAGGTGGGCATGGTAAGATGGCTACTCACTGTCTCAAAGAGAGCATGCTGAATGAGGCAGACAATAAAAATATCAGAAAGCGCTCAAATTCATTAGACATCACCAACAATTCAAAAGGCAATCCAATTGTTCACAATCCCTCTCTGGACAGAGCCAGAGGACGGGGTAGCAGTGGAGAAGGGAATGGCACCATTGGGGTGTGCTGTGTCAGAGGGCACGGTATTTTATTGCTACGATTGCAGAAGAATGCTTGTCACCTTCCCAAAGGTGAGGCAAGCAGTGCGAAGTACCTGTCTGTTCTGGGGAGGAGAGAACTCTATAGGATAAGCACAGTGGCAGGCCATGAGACTGTGCTTTGCTCATCTCCAACTAACAAGAGTTATTTGACCAAGGCCCCCAGCTGCTGCACTCTGAAATCCACTGCTACATTTATGCCTGGACCATGCTTCCCACGGGCTGCTCCCAGGAGGCAATGAGCACAGCAGTGACTGTAAGGCAGAGCTGCCCCAAGGACCTGGGGTTCCCCTGATGACTGACATTGGCTTGAGGCTTTCTAACCTTCCTTAAACTTCAGAGCAGTTTAGAAAGTCTCCACGCAATTTCATTTTCCTTTTCCTTCATTCTGGGTTAGATAGGTGTCCAAGTTTGATGGCACCTCCAGCCTTGCCTTGCCCACTCCCACCCTCGTTTTCACTCATGGGTCTTTCCCTTAAAAGCCCTTGCAAGGTTAATCCCATTTTACTGTCTGCTTCTTAGGGGATCCAGACTAATGCACATCTTCAAAATAATATTTTAATAAATTACCCTTTTATACATGGTTTGTGATGTATCTGCTGTGCACGAACTCTGTCGGTTGATAAATGTAGATATAGTAACATGCCTGTATAATTCTCATTGCTCCAACTACCAACTTGTGTGGCTATTGGAAATTTGGTCTTTGTTACAAAACACTATATATTTGTGTGCCCATGTTAACAAATCGGAATAATTTCACTGTCCCAACAAGCATGATGGGGCTCCAGGAGGATTTTTTCAAATCTGGAAATCCAGTTCCATCCCCTTTGCTGTCACCATCATGGAAATGATTGTCAGTGAAGTTGGAAATCCTTTACACTCAAATTTGATTAAAGTGGCACTTACAACATTATCACCACTACAGTGGCTGTGGCTAATAAAGCTGGAAATTATTCCTGTTAACAATTAAGGACAGTGACTTCTGGGTGTCTACCCCAAACAGTTCAAAGCAGAAATTCAAACAGATATGTGTACATCCAGTGTTCATAAGAGCAATAATCATATGGCTAAAAGGTAGACACAACCCAAGTGTCTTTCAATGGATGACCTGATAAACAAAATTTAATTAGACACTACATACAACGGAACATTATTCAGCCTTCAAGAGGAAGGGAATTCTGACACATGCTATAGCATGGATGAATCTTGAAGACATTATGCAAAATTAAATAAGCCAGTCACAAAAAGACAAGTATTACATGATTTCACTTACATAAAGTACCCAGAGTCGTCAAATTCACAGAGATAGAAAGTAGAATGGTGGCTGCCAGGGTGTAGACGGAAGGAGAATGGGGGTAGAGGGGAGCTGGGTTAGTGTTTAAAGGGTATAGAGTTTGGAGAAAATGAAAAAGTTCTGGAGATGGATAGCAGTGATTGTACAACAATGTGAATATATTTAATGCCATAGAACTGTTCACTTAAAAATAAAGTGCTAAATTTAGTTATGTATATTTTAGCACAATAAAAAAAATAGAGAGAATATGCTGTGTTATTTTCAAAAGATTTAAAGAGGGCGTCCCTGTTGCTTGAGATCCAAGTTACTTTAGGGGTTGGTGACACAGTACTAGTTGGCCCAAGCTGAGATTATCCAAGTCCACTTGCTAGAAATATCTATATCCTAATATAAATCTTCATACCAGAGCCTCTGATTCCTAGCTCCCTGGGAGTTTTAATATAAAAGAACTCTCCAAGTATTCTTTAATCAGAATACAGTGTAATTAAACTTATAGCAACTGTCCAAAGTAGAGAAATTCAGATACACATTATTTGTTATAAAAAACTAACAAGATTTATTTTTGTGTATTTTCTGGTTTAACACCTTTTTACCTATTCTTCTTTATCCTCCCTATCCATTCATCCACTGGCCAGTGAGGTAGCTTCATCCTCCCCCTATAAGAAGCATTATAGTATCTCCCAATTTTTCAGGCTAAGAATTAACATCCATACTACTAAGATTAATAAAGAATATAAACAACAACTAACTTGATCTCCTAGATATTCTCAAATACACTAAAAACCAGTAAAATCACATCAATTCTTACACTGAATCATTTCAGATGCACACTTATACCACTGCTGATGTGTTTTCCATATAACTACTATTCTCAATACACAGCAGGGCTGGAGATTTATTAGACAGTTCCCAGTGCTGATAGGATAAGCTGAGTTCAGCAGTGAGGCTAAACAAAAAGTAACATAATATGAGGGCAATAGTTTTTTCTATACAAAATATCTACACATATTTTCCTCTCCTATAATATGCTTCTAAAAATTGTTTTCCATAGACAAAGAGTAAGTGTTTCTGCAGTCCCTCTGTGCAAAAAATGAAAAGCATATTTTTGTTAATACAAAGCTGCACACTATGACATCACTCTCTTCTGGCTTTAACTGTGTGTGTGTGTGTGTGTGTGTGTGTGTGTGTGTGTGTGTGTGT
>NW_027397074.1:60074395-60262109 GCF_003265705.2 Callorhinus ursinus | reverse complement strand
TGTGTGTGTGTGTGTGTGTGTGTGTGTGTGTGTGTGTGTGTGTGTAGGGGTTCCTACTTCACACAATAGAAAACTCAATATACACGGGATTTGCTGTCTGTGGGTAAACTATTTCAGAACAAAACACAAAGAGCATGTCTACTCTAAATTCAGGTTTCCTTCGATTTGGCCAGTTAATTATTCATACAGCAGCTATATTAATGATTTCATCTAAGAAAGAACCACATGAGTAGAAATCTACATCTAGGTGAAATGCCAACTACAATTTCTTTCTCAACCATGTCCTTTTTGGTGCTAGAGCTAGTTCTGGAAGCTACGGAAGACTAAGAGAATTTAATTCCTTTGGTGTGTAATTCAGACTTTAAAGTGACACAGTAGAGCTTATTTTTTAATCTAAATATTATTAAGTCATTTGCAAATGTACTTGATTAAAATTTATAGATATTAAAATAAAAGCAAATGTCAAAGTACCTGGATTTTATAAACCACATATAATTTATCCCACATTTCCTACATAAATCAAATTCAGAAAAAATGCTTAAGATGCTGTTTAAATGAGTGAATACTCTACCTCCCCTATATAAAGATCCTAAAATCTGTTTGCCTGTAAGTCCTGGGCAAAACATTTCTCTCAATTACTTAGAACTGGCATCAACAAATCTATCTTAAAGATATTAGCCATCCTAAGTGAAAAAAATCCAGAAACAACCCAATATTCCTCTATCTTTCAATTACGTTATGTTTTGCAGAGAACATAACTTCTGATTAAAGAAATTTATATACAGTAAGTTCTTCAACAGTATAAAAATAAAAAAAACAAATGAAATACATTTCCTACATATTTTGCATTTAAATAAATATTTTATAATGTAGATGCAAAATTTATCTAAGAATTTATTTTTACAAATGGAAAACCTAATTCATTATTTTGATAAATCTATTTTATATTTAGATCATGCTACAAACATGAAGGGGCACAAATATGTGTGTGTGTTTATACATATATATACACAAACGTTTACACATATGTTATTATCATTCAAATTAACATAAACAGAGATACAATAAATTTCCATAAAACTATTAAATACTTGACAGTGTAAGACTGTGATGTGACAACATGTGGCTGGGAAGCTACACTGTCTCACTTTTCAGGTTTGCAAATTGGGCATTCACTTCCTTGCTTCAGCACTGACACCTCTGTCCACATTCTCCCTAGGTATCAAAGCCCTTCTCACAAAACCCATTTCTTCTGAAAGGTTATCTCCACCTTCTCTAGTAAAAAGTTCTCTTCATCATAGCTTCTTACTCATCTGAGCATTCTGCCTGTCCAAATTTCCAACTCAAAAGATCTTGTAAAAAATTTTCTGGTCAAACAGGACAAAACTGTGACTATGTAGACTCTTTCCATGCTAAGCACAGACTTCACTTCTCTCTTGGAACCAAGAAAAGGAAAAACACTTTTTTTTCTTTTGCATGTTTGCTTTTTCTTGATTGTTTTTGTTTCCTATACCTGACAACTCCAAGCTACGTATTACAGGTAAATTTATATAATACTTTTTTAACAATAGCTTAAATTTACTGATTAAGTTTCTCCATGTCAATAAGAAAATAATGTTTAATTCAGGTTTGAACAATGAAGCAGCTGCTCAAGTCTCAATTGTCAGTATTTTTGCCTTGCCCAAGACTTAAGTCTAGCTTTAGGAAATCCTGGCTGGACCCGTTCTTAACCTGCCTTGAGGATAGGCAAAAACAAACATCCATCCTTTGTATAGCTTTTGACCAAGATAGACTTAATATTCCCCTAAACTTCAATAAATTTTAGACCAGTTTCTTTCTAAGGATAGACCCCAGACCTTCCTTTTCTTAAAGCATTTACTTTAGAAAACTTTTAATTATCAATTCTTTCTTTGCCTCTTTGTGACGTAAATATTCTCTCAGCTTCTTGCCAGTTTCACAACCCAGAAATGTCTTTCTCAAGGATCTGGGAGCCAACCCTTTGAAAAGCAACCATCATGGTAAATAAGGCCTCTATCTCCCAGTGTCTGTAAGAGGGTGGGAGTCTTACTTCAAAAAACTTCAATCAGCAAACACATATGCCCTAATCACATTGATCAACCTCTCCACTAATTTCCTCCTATACTCTTCCATTAGCTCATCCTAGTGCTTAAAATCTCTCCTGTTTTTTTAGTGAAGTCCAAATTCTCCCCTTTATTGCAACTGTCTTGAATAATGTCATCCTTGGCTTGTACCATCTGGTACAAATTTTCTTTGACATTATAAACTAGCTTCTTTTTTAAAAAAATTTTTATTTTCAAAGGAATAATGGAACATGGATAGAGCACCTATCATATATAGTTCTCATATATATTATTTAATTCAAATAAATTACAACAACAGATCATGTTATAGATAAAAGAAATAAGACTCACGTTTAGAGACAGTTACTCAGAGCTGGAAAATAGCATTACTATCAAACACAGTCACTGAAGGTAAAACCTACATTTACTCTTATCATGCATTTAAGCATAGTTGGGTCTTTTACCTGGTTGAAGGGGTGAAGGCTAAAGGCCTGGACAGGAATAGTCCAAGCAATGCTGGCAGGTAATTTTATGACTTTCTCTTAAGCCTTAGGGAGCCTGTGACATCATAAAACAATGGCACTATAAAACAGAAACAAATCTGGTATGGCCTAGTGGTTCTATGGCAAAAATAGTCAAAAACTTCTGATTATGAATAATTTTAAAGGCTTAAAACCATAGTAAAAACACAGTGCTAAATTTTATTCCTTCCTTCCCTCTTTTTTCTTTAATTTAAATTTTATTTTATTATGTTATGTTAATCACCATACATTACATCATTAGTTTTTGATGTAGTGTTCCATGATTCATTGGGTTTGCATATAACACCCAGTGCTCCATGCAGAACATGCCCTCTTTAATACCCATCACCAGGCTAACCCATCCCCCCAACCCCCTCCCCTCTAGAACCCTCAGTTTGTTTCTCAGAGTCCATAGTCTCTCATGGTTCGTCTCCTCCTCCAATTCCCCCCCTTCATTTTTCCCTTCCTACAATCTTTTTTTTTTAACATATAATGTATTATTTGTTTCAGAGGTACAGGTCTGTGATTCATCAGTCTTACAGAATTCATAGCACTCACCATAGCACATACCCTCCCCGAACTGGATTAGGTTTAGTCAACAAGAACAAACACTGAACACCAGGGGACAATGGAAAGCAAATGGTCTTATCAGGTGCGGTTGTAGACTTCAATTTAATAGAACAAGGATGCCCAAAGAATAAGCTTAAATCTACTCTTGCAGATAACTTTAATAGCAAGAAGACGAGATAGTGAGGGCAAAGATCATAGAATTGGAAAGTTAGGAGTTCTCAACAGAAAATCACAGACTTCTTAATGTTTCTTGAGGCACTTTCTGACAGACTGTTTTTGAAATAGATTACTCTGACAATTATTATAGTTGTTTCCAACCAGGAATAAATTAAGTTAAATATTTATCTAGCAATACAAATAAAAACCTTTTGTGAAGCAATGTTTACCTAATATGAAATAAGGCATACACTAAACAGAAATTCAGAAGTGTCATTTTAAATTGAAGGGTGTTTTTTATTGTTTTTAAAAAGAGTATTTAAATTTTTTGTATTCCCTAATGAGATTATATTCCAGGTATTAAAAAACTGCAGGAGTCATCCAGGACAGGCACTTCATTTCAAATAAACTAAGGCTCAGGGGCACCTGGGTGGCTCAGTCAGTTAAGCATCTGCCTTCAGCTCAGGTCATGATCCCAGAGTCCTGGGATCAAGCCCTGCATCAGGCTCCCTGCTCCGCAGGAAGCCTGCTTCTTCCTCTCCCACTCCCCCTTCTTGTGTTCCCTCTCTTGCTGTCTCTCTCTCTGTAATATAAATAAACAAGCAAGCAAGCAAAGGCTCAGATGTATCATCTAAGCCACAGATCAAGTTAATGACAGAACAGCATCTCTACACTTCTGACATGAGCATCCTGACTCCCAAAGAGGTATTTTTTTTTCACCATCCTATATTGCATCCTATCCATGTGCTAATATAAGTAGGGTTTATAGTGTGAATTTTGTTACAAGGCAATATTATGTATTATTTATAAATTGCATACTGTACTAGAGTATCCTACAATACTGAATAATATCTAAAATTAGGAAAACTAACATCAAATACATTAGGAAGTACTACCCTTAAGATATATACTATGGATTTGAGAAAAAAATAGACTCATGTGTTATACAAATTATAATATATTCTAAGGGATAAATTGTATCACAAAATCTACAGATTGTCTGGATCTTTGAATAAAATGTTATCTGCATGTAATTATCTTTCCAAAAGGTGAAATCCCTGAAGTTAATTTTTTAAAATCATGACATTTCTTTATTAATCAACAGTTGAAAACCTCTTGTATACCATATTATATTCTGTGTGAATATGTAAATTAAATTTTAAATTAATCTGAAAAACACATATTTCCAAATACCATGAATCATCAAATTTGTGAAACACAGATGCCATCTGTTGTGCAGAATATTAAACATGCCTTCATTTTTTAAAAATTATTTTGTTGCTGTCCAATGGCAAAAAGACAGTCTCTTCAACAAATGGTGTTGGGAAAATTGGACAGCCACATGCAGAAGAATGAAACTGGACCATTTCCTTACACCACACACAAGAATAGACTCCAAATGGTTGAAAGACCTAAACGTGAGACAGGAGTCCATCCAAATCCTAAAGGAGAACACAGGTAGCAACCTTTTCGACCTTAGCCGCAGCAACTTCTTCCTAGAAACATCGCCAAAGGCACGGGAAGCCAGGGCAAAAATGAACTATTGGGATTTCATCAAGATAAAAAGCTTTTGCACAGCAAAAGAAACAGTCCACAAAACCAAAAGACAACCGACAGAATGGGAGAAAATATTTGCAAACGACATATCAGATAAAGGGCTAGTATCCAAAATCTATAAAGAACTTATCAAACTCAACACCCAAAGAACAAATAATCCAATCAAGAAATGGGCAGAAGACATGAACAGACATTTCTCCAAAGAAGACATCCAAATGGCCAACAGGCACATGAAAAAGTGCTCAACATCACTCGGCATCAGGGAAATCCAAATCAAAACCTCAATGAGATACCACCTCACACCCGTCAGAATGGCTAAAATTAACAAGTCAGGGAACGACAGATGTTGGCGGGGATGTGGAGAAAGGGGAACCCTCCTACACTGTTGGTGGGAATGCAAGCTGGTGCAACCCCTCTGGAAAACAGTATGGAGGTTCCTCAAACAGTTGAAATTAGAGCTACCGTTCGATCCAGCAATTGCACTACTGGGTATTTACCACAAAGATACAAATGTAGGGACCCGAAGGGGTACATGTACCCCAATGTTTATAGCAGCAATGTCCACAATAGCCAAACTGTGGAAAGAGCCAAGATGCCCATCGACAGATGAATGGATAAAGAAGATGTGGTATATATACACAATGGAATATTATGCAGCCATCAAAAGGAATGAGATCTTGCCATTTGCAACGACGTGGATGGAACTGGAGGGTGTTATGCTGAGTGAAATAAGTCAATCAGAGAAAGACATGTATCACATGACCTCACTGATATGAGGAATTCTTAATCTCAGGAAACAAACTGAGTGTTACTGGAGTGGTTGGGGGTGGGAGGGATGGGATGGCTGGGTGATAGACATTGGGGAGGGTATGTGCTACGGTGAGCGCTGTGAATTGTGCAAGACTGTTGAATCACAGATCCGTACTTCTGAAACAAATAACGCAACATATTTTAAGTAAAAAGGAAAAGAAGAAGATAACAGGAGAGGAAGAAAAGGGGAGTATGTCAGAGGGGGAGACGAACCATGAGAGATGATGGACTCTGAAAAACAAACTGAGGGTTCTAGAGGGTAGGGGGGTGGGGGGATGGGTTAAAAAAAAATTATTTTGTTGCTAACAAATTGCATGTCTACAGAAAAGTATGTATCTTGGCCAGACTCCCCAACTCCAGTTTTCATACAAGTTTTAGGGATAAAAATCATTAAGAAAAGCTATTAAAGACTTACATTAGTATGGAAGAAGTAAACCTTTCCTAAACAGAGCTTCAGGGAGAAAATTCAGTATAATATTTTTTTATTGACTTTTGAAATTAGTTTGCTGCCCTTATTGGGCCTACAATCCAGCTAAATTAGTATTAAAATAAAGCTGATTGGAAGCAAAATATATTAACGGAATTCAGTAAAGCAAGGATTCTTTAACTTTGCACTGTTAAATTCAATTTTTCAATCAAAATTCTGCGGAAATAAAATTTTGTAGAGAGAATAAAAACCTTGAAAAGACTAGAAAACTCTAAAATACAGTAAATTGGTCAATAAATGTCTGCATGGTAGCTGCTCTCTATAAATAACTGAAACAGAAAAATGAATTTGAATGAAACAATAAGGGGAACACACAGATCCACAGCAATCTTTTCATCTGATTCATACAGAACGCCCTATCCCAAAAGATGACAGAACTTGCTTTTAAAGAAAATATGGATTTTTAAAGATTTTCCAGAATTGAAATTTATATATGCTATAAAATTGGAGGGAGACTGATCATGTTACAATCCAATTCAACTATTTCTATCTTTATAAGAAAAAAGTTTTGGTAGAAATTTTCTCTAGTTTGGAAACACTATCAGAATCTTTAGAATGATCATCTCATTCAAGTTAGCAGTTCTACTTACAGTGATATACACAAATATCTGAAAGAAAATATTTGGAGGATTATAAAAAACTCATGTGTACACAAAGCTTATGAAAATGTTACTCTTGGGGTGCCTGGGTGGCTCAGTCGTTAAGTGTCTGCCTTTGGCTCAGGTCATGATCCCAGGGTCCTGGGATCGAGCCCTGCTCATCGGGCTCCCTACTCAGTGGGGAGCCTGCTTCTCCCTCTCCCACTCCCCCTGCTTATGTTTCCTCTCTCTCGCTGTCTCTCTCTCTCAAATAAATAATCTTAAAAAAAAAAACCAACATTAAAAAAAAAGAAAGAAAATGTTACTCTTGTGAAAATTTTGAATAACCTAAAGGTCTTACAACGCAAGACTATTATAATTATGACACAACCATTCATACTGTGTAATATTAAAAATTTATACTGTAGAAAAATATGTCAAGATGGAAACTGTTTTATAGATTGTACAATGAAAAATCAAGTTTTAAAACACAAGCAGGACATGGTCGCACATTATACACATGCACACAGTCTAAAAGAATATATACAAATATTTCAATACATGTCAAGGTTATATGATTAAAGATGATCTTTTTCATTTCTTTTTCCATATTTTTTGTGGTAAAACATACAGTACATAAAGTTTACTATCTGTTAAGTGTACAGTTTTAAGTGTACAGTTCATTTATATTTATAATTGTTGTGTAACCATTGTATATTTATATTGTTGTGTAACCATCACCACTATCCATCTCCAGAAATCTTTTCATTTTGCAAAACTGAAACTCTGTACCCATTAAACAATAAATCTCCATTACTCCATCCCTAAGCCTCTGGCAACCATCACTCTGTTTTTCTTTTATTTTTCTTAACTTTCCCCTGCCCAATTTTTCAAAAGAAAGGAGGCAGAAACAATGCAGCAAATAACAGTGCTGCATAAATCATGAGCCACTGAGAGAGAAGACTGGCCCATCTTTATATATCACTAGACAGTTCCAATGATTTCATTTTAATCGGTTTCCTTAATTTTACAGCAGAAGAGCATGAAAATACTGCTTATCATTACCCGGAAATACACAAAATCCAAGATAAGAAGCAGAGATATTTTTCTAATAAAAACAGGACAGTCTTTAAAAATTTAAAAATTTACCCATTATCTGCTGATTTAAATATAGTAAGACTCTACACATTCAAACTTATGATTTCGTCAGGTCTGAGATTGCAGTGTGATTAGTCAACACGCTGATTTACATGGTTAAGTGTTCTATGCATTTTCTTACCTGTTACAATTTCTTAAATAGAATATTTTTCCCCTAAAGTGTTCAAGATACTAACTTGAATAATGGACCTAAGGAGACTCATGTTAATCACATCACATCTAATACATTTAATTTTTAAAAATCTTAATGACTTCAGTACTTTTGTTATTTCTATATGGATAGATCACAATTATTTCTGAATAGTTCTAACAGAATACTTTCTGGAAATTATTAAATCTTTGCTTCAGATATTGCATGTAACTAAAATATTTCTTGCAGATAAATTTTAAGATATAAAAAGTTACAGTTTGAAATATATTTCAATATTTTTAAGCAAAGCTGTAATCAAAATAATTTAAAGAAATGGTTACCATTTCATTATTTTCCAAAATACTGTACATATAATTCTGTGTAAAATACAAAATAAAAATCTGAAGATACTAATCAATTACACAAAGAACTTTTTGAAAGAAAAATATTTTTAAAAAAAATATTTTTTATTTTTTTATTTTTTTAAGATTTATTTATTTATTTTATTTGAAAGAAAGAGAGAGAGAGAGCGCGCGCACATGCAAGGGGGAGGGGCAGAGGGAGAAGCAGACTCCCTGCTGAGCAGGGAGCCTGATGTGGGACTCGATCCCGGGACTCCTGGATCATGACCTGAGCCGAAGGCAGTTGCTTAACCAACTGAGCCACCCAGGCGCCCCCAAAAGAAAAATATTTTAATTTTGCTATTATACAGATAATTATAAAGTATTCTAGAATTTGTTCTTAGCATATAACAAAAGTAAAAATTGAGGGCAGGAAAGGTAAATTTTATCCACATTCCATTAATACAGAAGACTAACGAGAAGGGCTAATTAGAGCTGTCCAAGTGCATGAACAAAATGAAAATAAATTATGTGGCACCTGTTAAATCATACTACATTCTCATATTCTGCTATTTTTTAAAAAAAAAGAAAGTTATAGAGAAACAAAGGGATAAAAGGATTTAGCATGCTAGATATGGACTAAGAATGCAATTTGGAAGGAAAATAATCCCAGAAACTGATTCTTTTGGAGCATATGTACGTTAACAAGACCAAGGATTTTACAAAACAATTTTTCAAAAACAGGACTACAAATATTAGAATGAGATTAAAAAAAAATGGAGATGGCTAAGGTAAAAAAAGCACTGGTGATCCAAAATAATACCATCACAAAGAATAAATCAAACATTAGACACAGATCTTGCTGAAATTCAAGTTAATGGAAAGACTAAAATAAGCACTGTGAATGTGCAGAAAAAGGAAAATAGAAAGAAATTAGAGAGATGAGAAATACAGAAGTCAGTGAAATGTGATTACTAGAGAAAATTAGTGTCCCTGAAGAAGAAAATCTAATAAATGAAATTTTATAAGACTGAAAAATCATAATACAGGACAATTGCTTGTAATTTAAGGAAAAATTGAATCTGCAGATTGAAAGGGTCCTATCCTGCCCAGAAATATTAATAGAGAGCATCATCAAGGTATTTCTTGGCTAAGTTAGTCAACCTTAAATACAAAAGGAAAATATTTCAGGTAACAAGAGAGAAAGGCAAATCACCTATAATGAAGGAAGTGACCAGAATGGCCTCAGACTTTTCAGTAAAATTCAATGGCAGATCGCAATAAAACAAAGTCAAAAATTTTAAGGGAAAGTTCCCAAAGTCAACATTTTAAGGGAAAGAATGCATGAAACAAAAATATAACCACTCAAGTTATTGTTCAAACATAAAAAACAAAAGGCATTTCAGTTCTTCCTATAAAAAACTACCTGACCATGAATATCAACAAAACAGAGCTAAATAGGTTACAAAATGAATCTTCATGTTAGAAACTATGAAAAAATAAAAATAATGTCAGTAACAAAACAAAACATACAGTGTGGCAAGGTGGGTAAAAGATAATATGTGTTAATTACTTCTTAATGATTTTCATGATCTTTTAATTTAGCAGAGTATTTTTGGGATTAATAACTGTTGTGGGAAAAGGAAATTATCTAAACTCTAGCAATTTCTGTAGTTTTCCTTTATTTTCTCTAAATTAAAATACTTTTTTTTAAATACCACTTGTAGTATAATTTCATTCTAAAAGAGTTATTTCTACCTATTTAGTCATCCTTCTCTCTAGCTACCCATCATCCATTATTAGATCTGCATGTATGCCTAAAAAGTCTTGATAATGTTTGCCAATTATTAATGTTGGTTACTTACAGATGGATGATGATATTTTCTGTACCTTATTTTTTAATTGCATGTTTTCATATTCTTTACATTATTTAAAATACATTTTAATAATATTTTCAAAACTGAAAATAATCCTTTATGTCATAACTATAACTAACATAACCAGTAACTATTAAAATAGTAAAACACATTGATATGTGTGATCCTATCTGTGTTCACACAAAATAAAAATGGGCATGATGATTAATTGGATAGAGTCCCAAAAAAAACTGACCTGCCTTAGAGAATGGAATAAGGAAAAAGAAAAAAAAAATTTTAAACAGTCTTTTTTTTTTAGAGCAGTTTTAGGTTCACAAAGACTATCTGTACTCCACTAGATTGCCTTTACTCCTTTGTCAAATCAGTTGACTATATTTGCGTGGGTCTATTTCCAGGCTATTTCTTCCATGGAAGAAGAAGGCTTTTAAGTTTCCACTTTGTATACTTCTATACTGTTACTTTTCTAAACAAAATAATCTCCTTCCATTGGAAGGAATTTCACCTAATTTTTTAAAGTATTCATCCTTGAGTGAGAGAATTACAGATTTTTTTCTATGTGCTTGTCTTTTTTTTAATGCAGTATGTATATATTATTTGGTCATCAGAATACTAATTAAAATCCTCATAATGATTATCTTTTAAGGAAGCAAAATATATTTTTAAAAAAAGAACATAAATGAAAGATCCTTTTCTTAAAAAATTTTTTTAAAGATTTTATTTATTTATTTGACAGAGAGAGTGTGTGTGTGCCCATGCACAGAAGTAGGGAGGGGGTGGGAATGCAGAGCCCAACAATGTGGGGCTCAATCCCAGGACCCTGGGATCATGACCTGAGCCGAAGGCCGATGCTTAACCAACTGAGTCACCCAGGTGCTCTGAAAATGAAAGATCTTTAAAAGAGAATAAGAAGTCTAAATTATCTCCATTTGTATAAAAACCCCTAGCAGTGATAGAAAGGTGTCCATGTAATGGAAAATGATTTAGAGTGTGAGGAGTCAGAGTAAAAGCAAGATGAAGATGGAGTCCATGGAATAGTGGCAGCTGGGCATGCTCTGTTAGAGCTCAAACAGGGTGAAAGATATGTCCATGCATGGAGGTCACCTAACATGAATCCACATTGAAGACTGACCAGTATATAGTATCAGAGTTCCTGCAGGTAAAAGGAGCTCCCTGCAGGAGTATGCCCTGAGCAAAAGCCTGAACAAGCTAAGAAGTATAGGAAGCAAAAACCTGAACAGGCTAAGACGTGTGTCTCCATCATGAGGGATGCCTGACGCAGTGACAGAGCCACAGAAGGGTAAAGAGGGCATCCATGATCCCCATGCGGTGGGGCGACACAGCATGGAGTAAGAACACAAGTGAAAGAAGGGGTTATTCACATGGGGAAGTAGTTCAACTCGGCATGTAGTAGCAGAATGTGAGCCTAGTAATGAACGTTTTGCATGTGGACTGACATAGAACATCAGAACCCAAGCAGGTGTGTGCGGTCACCATGTGGGAAGGTGCTCGGACGAGCAGAATGAAGGAGGAGGACCTCTGTGGGGTAAAGGTGTATAACACATGATACTGAATCTGGAATCTTTAGATAGCTGAGTAGGGCATCTACATGGAGAGCTGCCAGGCATGAGTTTCAGAGCCTGAGCCGGGGATGGTGGGTAACAACATGGGGAAGAAAGAGTGAGAAGCCTGGCTTGGGGAACTTGAGCCTGAATGGGGTGTGGAGGGCTGGCTGTCAAAGACAAAGCAAAGTAATAAGCATATTTACATGGAGGGGCAGTCTGCTTTTGGGAGTGTAGGGATGGGGGAAAAGGTAGGGCCTATAACCACAGATGGATGAAAAGCATGACCACATAAGAGGAGGGTATCCCAACCCGAAATATCAGAACCCAATTTAGCTAAGAAAGGTGTCTACTGATACGCATGTAAATGCCCAAATCTGGTGACAGGTCTTCCCTGTGTGGATTGGTGGGTGATCCTAAGCAGACTGCTTAAGTCAATGAGGTAAGGAGGGTGTCCATACAGGGAGTAACGAGGCATGGGGTGTCAGGCAATGTGGGTGAGGTGGGCAATCATTTGGAGACACATTGCGAAAGGCACACTGCAGAAATAACATCTGAGTTTCACTAGCAGGAAGAAAACAACTCCACATAATAAAGGAGACCAGTGAGAAGGTATAAAACTGAGTTACTGTGGGACAAATTAGGGAAGAGGAGGGATCTGGAAGCCAGGAAGCGGGGAAAGAACTACATCTCCAGAAACTTTGAATGAAATGCCATGTGCTATATGATATGCCCTTGTCCCTTACTCTATTATTCAGAAATTATTACAATAAATAATCCAAAAATTTCAGTGGTTTACAAAAGCAAATATTCATTTCTTCCTCCTGAATCTACAGATGTTGAGTGTGCTGAGTTGAGCCTGGCTGGGTTCCTAGGGTCAGCCAGGCTTACATTCACATATGTCATAGCTGTGTCTCATTCTGGGATGCAGGCTGAAGAGGACATGCTACCTGAGTATGCTCTTTAGATGACAAATTGCATGAGTTCAAGAAGACAACTGGCTTCTGCAAGTTATCTGGGTAAGCCAAGTCAGTGGGATATGGAAGTAAACTCTACCAAATGGGGAACAAGAAGGCAGAGGTGAATATTTGCTAAACAAATGATCCTACCATACAAACCTTTAGTAAAACTGGAAACATAATGCTTACTAATTTGGTGAATCAAAAGAGCATGCTAAGTTTTGCAATAATACCTGTATAGAACTGAAAGTACAAGGCTAAGTGAATGAGAACAGCAAAAACCTGGATTATACATTAATTTTTTCCACATAAAGAGGTAAGAAAATGAGCTCACATTTTGTTAATCAACATCGGTTTATTAGATTCTGTTCTAAGTAATTTAAATGTCTCATTTTTTTCACACCAGTCAAGAGGTAAGTACAAGTATCCTAATTTTTAGCTGGGGTTATAAATGTAGAAAGGTTAAGATTCTTTCTCATATTTCTGTACTTCATGTGTTAAAATTCTAATTCAGGAAAAATATATCATTGAGGAAATTAGAAGGACCAAGTCTTCTAATTTTGTTTCCCTAAATTCTATTATTTGTCTATTTGGCATCCATTAATCACAGGGCTGAACCAATAGCCAAAGAAAGTTGTTTACATCTTTCCAATGATCCAGCTTTCACAGGTGCATGAAAATCATACTACAAATTTTCCAACCACAAACTCCATGGTCTGTGTGTTTCACTTGCTGCCCAATACGTAATGTCCTCAACTAAGAACTTCCACTTACTATAGTAATAAAAACTCTGGCATGTGCTTTTCCCTCAGTCCTGTCTGCCTGCTGACCAACACTGGTGTTCTCCGAGGAGGTACTACATGATGTGACTTGCCCCCTTCTCAGGGGGAAATATCAGTAATAAAAATCTTTCAATGGCATTAGCTTCTCCATGTTGGCATGCATTTACCTCTATAAATTAAAATCCCTGGGTTCACTTTAACAGGTTAAGAGGCTTTAAGACCCCTATAAGTCTTTTTGTGCTCTCTTTCTGTGATGCCTAAGAGGTGCCCATGGTTTGCATTCTTTCATAGTGCAATGAATAATAAACCCAATTTCTTCAACTACAGGTGTGTTCCTGGGGGTCTTCAGCGGGAAGGCACTGCTACTGCCAAAAGATAAAGAATCAAGGCTTGAAGGGATAAGTGAATCTATCCTTCCTGACACCCACATCAATACACATTTTATTACAGTTTGTGGATTAGGCTGGAAATATGCCAGATTTCTTAAAAATATAACTTTACTATTCAAAATTAGACCTCATGTTTTAACTCTTTCAAGCTGAAATTTACTTTCCCTGGAGCAATCAGTCTCCTCCAGCAACCTTGTTCTGCAGCTTACCTCAGCATCTCAACTTCACGGTCACATGCTGCAGTCTGTCATTAACAATAACTGCACTCCCTGTCTAATATCATTTGAACACCAACTCCCACATGTCCAGCGCATTTTGTCTAGTCACAAAACACCAAAATCCTTCCAAACAACCCCCACTTGCCTTTCATAAATCTTACTATTTTTTCACTGACCTTTACCCATATACCACCATACCATCAACTCCTTACTTGATTAAAGTCTATGGTTATATGCAAATAATGAATCACGGAACACTACATCAAAAACTAATGAAGTACTGTATGGTGACTAACATAACATAATAAAAAAATAAAAAATAAAATAAAACAAAAAAATAAAATAAATTCTATGGTCAATTCTTAGTATCTTAGCCCTTTTCTCCTTTTCTTGTTGGCTGGCTAAACCACAGCCTTATTTAAAACTATCCACTTGAGACACCGGTGTGATTGAAGAAAAAGACAGTCTGTTTTCACTTTTAGTTCATGGAAGACACCTCAAGTGAGCCCTTAATACTGAACAGCAATGACAAGCTAGTTCCTTGGTCCATTCCCACTCTCATTCTCCTTAACCATTTCATGTTTTCTTTCTCCTCAAACCTCTTCAAACTTGCTTGCAGCTGATGTCCTTGTTTTCTGATTCACTGAGAAAAAAGACACAATAAAATTCCACAGGCTTCCAGGACATCTACCCACTTATTTACACCTTGCCAAAAACGTTTTGCCTTCTTTCCAGTTACTGTAGATGAAATTTCCATCTTTTTAGCAAAGGCTTAGCCCTCTCTTCTTGCGCACTAAAGCCCATTCTCTCTAATTCATAGCATGGATCCAGCAATCCCCTCTACCTCTCAACTCATGGATCATCAATTTTCTTTTTCTACTGGATAACAAAAATTAGCATAAATGTATACTGACATTTTCTCATAAAAACAGCATTGTGACCATACTCCCTCCAGTAACTACCACCTTATTTCTTTCACTTGCTTTACAGTAAATTTTTCTGAATTATTGCCTATAATAACTGTCTCCAGTTTATTCTTCCCCATTCTCAATGCAATTGCCCTCATCCTTTTGCACTTGACTGATATCATTCCTACTATTCTCCAGGAGGATCTCCATTTTGTGAAATCCAATAATCATTTATCAATCTTAGTATTAATACAGCAACATTTGTAACAAGTGATCATTGCATGCTCCTTGAAACACTTTTCTACACTTGCGTTCCAAGACACTGCAACTATCCTACTGATCTGGCTGTACCTTCTCAGTCAACTTTGCTAGTTCCACATCATTTCCAATGTTGAAGTGCTCCAGATCACTCCATTTATACCCTTCACTTTTCTTTTTAAAAATTGGAGTCATTGGAATCCTAGCATAGTACACATCCAAAGTAAAAGCAAATCCTGCCAGCACTAATTTAAAAAAAAAATACCTAGAATATTGTGCCTAGAATTTTTTTTTAATCTATATTCATTTCTGGGTGATTTCATTCAATCTCATAAAATTCACATATTACCTATATATTACTGATTTCCGAATTTAGAGTTTCATACTGGTCCCCTCTCCTGACCTCCAAGCTGAATCAGGTATCTAGCTGCCTATTTGA
The DNA here is from genome assembly GCF_003265705.2 of Callorhinus ursinus. Taxonomy (NCBI): domain Eukaryota; kingdom Metazoa; phylum Chordata; class Mammalia; order Carnivora; family Otariidae; genus Callorhinus; species Callorhinus ursinus. The sequence goes on along the minus strand of NW_027397074.1, from coordinate 60,246,331 downwards.
TACTTACGTTTGATTGTCTATAGGCATCTTACCTTCCGCATGTCCAAACTGACCTCCTGACACTCAAACACAGACTGGCTCCCTACACTGTCTTCTTGATCGTAGAACACGTTAGCCCATTCTTATACTCAGTTCAAAACACTCGTGTTAATTCTTTCTCAAAGGCCTATAATAAATTAGTAAATGTTCATTTTACTACTTCCGAATGTATCAAAAATTTGATCATTGCTATGGGCTTATTCCAGGCCACTATTATCTCCAATCTATATTATATTATTATAATATTTTACATTATATTTTGAGTAGTCTTCCCGATTCTTCCTTTCACTGCAACCCTAGATATATGAGAGGGTAATTTCCTCCTAAAGTTTTTGAGCTGCCTCCCTTCCATTGTAATCTCTCTTTCAGACTTCTATAATCTTATTTTGGGTTCTTATTTGTTTTCTTATCTAAATTACAACTATGTCCTTTTCAAGTGTCTCCATGGCTCCAATATAATTATCCTCTAATCCATTCCACATTACTGCCAGCACAACCTTTGTAAACCAATAGTCATTTTATTGCTTAAAACTATTCAGTGGATCTCTACTTCCTACAAATTAGATCCTTAGCACCTCAGATTCCCAAGTAGAGATCTCCAGCACTGCCCACAATGGAGTATCAGACTTCTATCAGACCAAATCTTCCGTCAAAAACAACTATAAAAGCTGGTAAGTATAATTGAGTGACCATCTTCAGACACTGGCACACAAGAACTCAGATAAGACTTGAGGTGCTAATATCACTTAAGGAAGGCAATTTCACAAGAGTCCCATATTCAACCCAGCAGAAAAGGGAAGTGCAATTTAAGCATAAAGCAGCAGTCTCACTAGGCAGAGGAGAAAGAAGTTGGACTTCAGGTCTGCTAAAGGTGCTAGAATTTGAGAAGCAACATATTGGTGACAAGAAAGTCATTGAAATGTGAGTTCTCAAATTCTATATGCAATTTTCCCTTACGTTTCAGCTGACTCCTAAGCTCACATGTACAGGATGAGACGTAAAATAATACAGATCACTGTGAATTGGCAAAACACGTCAGTGGGGAGGATAATAGATGAGCAGCAGTTTTACACATACTATTATTTCCGGCTGAAATATAATTCAACTTGGTATTTAGGGACAATAGGCTGGTGTTCAAACCATACCAAAAAGGGGTAAGTAAAGAACTGACACTCTCATTAGAACACTTAGAAGGACCATGCTTAGGAATACGAGCAATACCTTAAGGATAGGTGCTAAAATAGGTCACAGCCCTTACAAAGCCAAATATCAAAACCCAACAATAACAAAGTGAATTGTTTGTTATCCCTGTGTTTCCAATAGAAAAAGTAATTCTATTGGGAAGAACATTACTCCTAACCTCATCCAGAACCTCTGTAATTGTTTTATACATGACTTGTGAAACTCGATAAAAATTTTTCACTACAAAGAGAAAGGCAGAGAGGGAGGGGGAAAGGGAGGGGAGAAGAAAAGGGAGAGTGTGGAAGGGAAGAGGGAACCGGGAAGGCAAGGGACGGGAGAGAACTTAGCACCCCCCATACACAAATAGAAACAGATTCATGTTATTGAACAGCTGAATGTTATTGTAAGTAGGGGAGGAGGGACGCCACAGCAACGCCTTTTTATTTCTCTTTTGGGCTGGCCAGTATACTTCGCTGCCACCTCATAGGTTTCTGTTTGGTAGCACCTGTTGCCAGACTTTCTGAAACCAAGGAAGGGACCCTAATCCTGCCAATTTCCAGAAACACAGGCGAGGGTTGGAGGAGGAGAGTATGCTCCGGGACTCAGGCTTGAGCCTTTAAGTGAGGTAAGAAGTATATCAAAACAATGAAAACAAACGCATGAGGTACCTGAAGAAGGTCTCTGCCGAACAAGGAAGGCTTCAAGGTCCTGAGTGCCCGGGGTTGATGCAAATCTTATCGTGAAAAAAATGCAGCTTTTGCACGGGCGATAGCGCTTCCAGCATGCTCCACTAATTGTTCCTGTACTGAGAACACACAGCTGTGCACAGGATAATTCTGAAGTTGGGGGTGGGGCAGGGTGGGTGAAGAGCGTGGAGCACATGCCTGAGTTCCCACAGCCAATGAGCTATAGTGCGCATGCACAAGACAAAGGCATCCTCAGTGCGCATGTGCAGGGGAGTTTCGCCAGGCTGCCTGACTGCAATTACCTCTGTGTTAGAAAGCGTGAGGCTGGGCCCCTGGGTGGCTCAGTTGATTAAGCAACTGCCTTCGGCTCAGGTCATGATCCTGGAGTCCCAGGATCGAGTCCTGCGTCAGGCTCCCTGCTCAGCAGGGAGTCTGCTTCTCCCTCTGACCCTCTTCCCTCTCATGCTCTCTCTCTCAAATAAATAAATAAAATCTTAAAAAAAAAAAAGAAAGGGTGAGGCTGAGGAGCTTCAGGCTCAAGGCCTGCCTGGGTGACCTAGCGCTGGAGTGCAGTAGGGAGCAACGAAAAGAAGGGAAAGAGGTCTCATTGAGGTTTTGATTTAGATTTCCCTGATGCCAAGCGATGTTGAGCACTTTTTCATGTGACTCTTGGCCATTTGGATGTCTTCTTTGGAAAAATGTCTGTTCATGTCTTCTGCCCATTTCTTGATTGGATTATTTGTTCTTTGGGTGTTGAGTTTGAGAAGTTCTTTATAGATTTTGGATACTAGCCCTTTATCTGATAGGTCATTTGCAAATATTTTCTCCCATTCTGTTGGTTGTCTTTTGGTTTTGTTGACTGTTTCTTTTGCTGTACAAAAGCTTTTTATCTTGATGAAATCCCAATAGTTCATTTTTGCTCTGGCTTCCCTTGCCTTTGGCGATGTTTCTAGGAAGAAGTTGCTGTGGCTGAGGTCGAAGAGGTTGCTGCCTGTGTTCTCCTTTAGGATTTTGATGGACTCCTGTCTCATGTTTAGGTCTTTCAACCATTTGGAGTCTATTTTTTTGTGTGGTGTAAGGAAATGGTCCAGTTTCATTCTTCTGCATGTGGCTGTCCAATTTTCCCAACATGATTTGTTGAAGAGACTGATGTTGGCGGGGATGTGGAGAAAGGGGAACCCTCCTACACTGTTGGTGGGAATGCAAGCTGGTGCAGCCACTCTGGAAAACAGTATGGAGGTTCCTCAAACAGTTGAAATTAGAGCTACCATACGATCCAGCAATTGCACTACTGGGTATTTACCACAAAGACACAAATGTAGGGATCCGAAGGGGTACGTGCACCCCAATGTTTATAGCAGCAATGTCCACAATAGCCAAACTATGGAAAGAGCCAAGATGTCCATCGACAGATGAATGGATAAAGAAGACGTGGTATATATACACAATGGAATAGTATGCAGCCATCAAAAGGAATGAGATCTTACCATTTGTAACGATGTGGATGGAACTGGAGGGTGTTATGCTGAGTGACATAAGTCAATCAGAGAAAGACATGTATCATATGACCTCACTGATATGAGGAATTCTTAATCTCAGGAAACAAACTGAGGGTTGCTGGAGTGGTGGGGGGTGGGAGGGATGGGGTGGCTGGGTGATAGACATTGGGGAGGGTATGTGCTATGGTGAGCACTGTGAATTGTACAAGACTGATGAATCACGGATCTGTACTTCTGAAACAAATAATGCAATATATGTTAAGAAAAAAAAGAAGAAGATAGCAGGAGGGGAAGAATGAAGGGGAGTAAGTTGGAGGGGGAGACGGACCATTAGAGATGATGGACTCTGAAAAACAGACTGAGGGTTCTAGAGGGGAGGGGGGTGGGGGGATGGGTTAGCCGGGTGATGGGTATTAAAGAGGGCACATTCTGCGTGGAGCACTGGGTGTTATGCACAAACAATGAATCATGAAATACTGCATCAAAAACTAATGATGTAATGTATGGTGATTAACATAACAATAAAAAATTATTAAAAAAAAAAAGAAGGGAAAGAGGTCGGGGGCACGTGGATTCACCCAAGCCATGCTCAGCCCCCTCCCCAGGGTGATGAAAACGGTCTTGTTTTTCTGTAGAAGGAAAGGTGAGTGGCGCTGTGGCTCCTCCTCGGGTCAGAGGGGAGGCCTCATGGGCGGGGACATGAGTAACAGAACTCAGGAAAATACACGCAGATGCCGTGTGGGGAATGCGACAAAAGGGATGGATGTACAGTCTTTTGAGAGGGATCCATATCCTCAACGAAAAAGTCGTAAACAACAGGTAATAGGGGCCACATGGCTGGAAACTGACAAGGGATGGCCGCAAATAGGTGGGGACAGATTCTGAGAAAGGTGTGTGCTCCGGCCTCCATTTCACTTCCGCCTGGAGCTGGACGTGGTCTTCTCCCTCCCCTTTGAAGCCTGGTGTTCCTCCCTTCTAAGGCTCTTCAGCAACCAATGGGACAGCCCTTTGTTACATTGTCCTCAGAGAGAATAGCTTTTTGTTGCCAGTTTTAAATAAATCAGAAAATTAAAACAAGTTATCCAACAACAATAATAAAACTCCATCAAGAAAATCAATTAGCTGTAACTCTGTTATACAACAGTTTAGTCACATCTTTAATGTGGCCTAGCTGAAATTAGAATTTAGTTAGAAGAGAAATAAAACTACAAAAAAATGCATTCTTTTAAATTTCCCAAAAGCTTTATTTAGTATTAGAACATTACTGGGGGAAAACAGGCAATACAAGAAAATATCTGTAATATTTCAACTTCAATGTCTGGAAAAGCTTTTTAATAAAATCCAAATGATTTGCACACCTGTATGCTCACAGTGTCGCAAAGGACTAGAACATATTTCCTTTTATGCTATCTCAGATAAGAATCGGTGTCATCTAGTGACCACAATTAGTGATATTTTTCCATTATCACTATGGTTCCATTATAGCACGGATTAGGAAATGATTGTTTATAATCTCTCTTCTCTACTCAATAGAAGTAAAATTGAAATATCTAGATATAGCCTTAGGAATATGTAGGAGTACTTGAAATAGCAAAACTTTCCTAAGGATCATTAAAGAGAAAAAAGAATAAGTGAAATATTTCACTGTGATCCCGAATGGAATCACTTATCCTCAAAATGTGATCTCTTTCTACACTAACCTTCAACTGACTTAAATTCAATAAGACTATCAACCAAATTTTTATCTTAATGAAATTACATAAAGTGACCATCAAGAATAACCTAGTTGTAATGATAAAACATTTTAGGGAAAAAAATTGATAGAATTTCCCTTATGAATAATTAAAATAGAGTCTAATTGAGAGAACCACAAATATTAATGAAATAGAATAAAAAAGTGGGCTTTAATTTAGTGGGCTTTAATGTTACCTGGTTATTATCACAGTTCTGTGATCCATTCATACTCCCAGTCTTGTGGATCACTACTCTATCAAACATTCAACAATTCATCCACCTGTCTCCTGCTCAACTGATAACTTGCTTCCTATTTCATTGAAGAAAAAAAAAGGCAACTAGAAAAGAATTTGCACGAGCTCTCAAGACCACATTTGCCCATTTGGATGAACCTTGCTTCTCTCCTGTTACTGTGAAATGTCCTACCTCCCATATAGTTCAGCCCTTCCTCTTAGAAAACAAATCTCACCACTTGCCTTTTTAAGGATATTGCTCGATTAATTATTCCTTGTAGCTCTTTCATTATTACATGTTCCTCTTTATTGAACTTATGCTGTCATTTATCATATACTTAGAAATACTCTTAACTCCACTTCTCTCTTCAGTTACTGCCCACATCAGCTTTCCCTTAATTAAAAACTCACTGAAAAAGTTACATGGAATGACTCTCCTCTGTTTGTCTTCTCACATTATTTCTTCAGCAATTCTATCAGTCTTTTGTTGCCTACTCTTCAGCAAACACCATTCTTTACCCCTTCCAGACACCATTATTTAGACTTTTAGATAAAGTCTAAAGATGAACTTTTTTACCCCATTGTACTCAGAATAGCTACAATGTATTTAATACAAACTCTGTCCTGGAAGCATGATAATTCTTTTTGGTAAGATTTTATTTATTTATTTGACAGAGAGTGAGGGGGGAAGAAGAGCAGAGGGAGAGGGACAAGCAGACTGCACTGAGCACAGAGCCCAACATTTGCAGCTTGGGACTCAGAGTCCCAAGACTCTGAGATCATGACCTAAGCCAAAACCAAGAGTCGGATGCTCAACTGACTGAGCCACGCAGGTACCCCTGGAAATGTAATAATTCTATAATGTATAGATGTATACTTAACTAATCTGTAAGGCATTATAATTGTAAGATGTTTCATTATTTAAAGTACCAATATGAAATTTTAAAACATTGGTAATTATAAGAAATCATCAATTATAATTTATATCTCAATATTAGAGATGATAAAATGAAAAAAATGTGTCTTAGAATTATTACAGTATTATGTCTAATCCTTAAAACAACTTTATTAAGTACGTATAATTGTCTTTGCTTTATTTAACTCAACATTTTTGTTAAATAGCAGTAATAGTACTAAAATGCTGATGTTAATATTATTAGTTAAGATTTATTGAGCACTTAATTTAACAAGAAGCTATTCAAAGCAGTTTTTCATAGATTCTTTTTTTTAAAGATTTTATTTATTTGAGAGAGAGAGCATGAGAGAGCACAAGTGTGGGGAGGGGGCAAAGAGAGAGGAAGAACAAGTCTCCCCGCTGAGCAGGGAGCCAGACCTGGGGCTGGATCCCAGGACCCTGGGATCATGACCTAGCCAAAGGCAGACACTTAACCAACCAAGCCACCTAGGTGCCCCAAAGCAGTTTTCATAGATTCTTGTTTAGTCTTCATACCTAGGTCCTATGAGGTAGTTATTAGCATCATCTCCATTATACTGATAAGGAAACTAAAGCACTGAAAGGAGAAGGAATAACTTCTAATTGGTAGTTAAACTAAAATCTAAACCCAGCTGGGTTTTACTCACATACATTGTTCTGTCGTTGTTGTGAATGAATTAATTTGCTAGAGCTACCATAAGAGAGTACCACAAACTTACACAGAACAGATTACCTCACACTTCTATGGGCTAAATTCTGAGGTCAAGGTGTTGGCAGGGTGGGTTCTTTCTGAGGGCTGTGAAAGAGAATGTGTTCATGCCTCTCTTCTAGCTTCTGATGGTTTGCTTGCAATCTTTGGTGTTTGTTGGCTTCTGCTCCATCACACAGATCTCTGCCTTTAGGTACATGTTATATTCTCCCTCTGTGTGTATATATTTGTCCATATTTCCCCTTTTTATAAGGACAACAGTCATATTGGATTACAGGCTCACCCATTCCAGTAGACTTCATTTTAACTTATTACATCTGCAAAGACCATCTTTCCAAACAAAGTCACATTCTAAGGTAAGTGGGTAAGGACTTCAATATATAGATTTTGAGGAGACATCAATTAGTGCTAACAGATATTTCAATTCCATCAGATAAAAATAATTGTTACCTTAAGGTTTGTTTAAGAGTATATTGTTTTGATGACCTAAGAGTAAGACAGACTTTGAGGTTTACAATCAATTGATAAATTGTATCTTTTAACTTGTGAGGTAATGCACTAGAAGACCCTCAAAAGTCCCCTCCCTTCATGAGTTCTGCTTTCCATTTATCCTATGCCAGTAGCCATCTAGCTGCAGTGATACTTCTAGGGGAGAGAAATGCTGCTAGCTGGACTTGGGCACAGTGATAATAAGACAGGTCGTAAGCCACCTATGCTACAGTATAAAATGAATTTGGTTTATTTTCTAGAATAAAAGTGAATTTATCCCATTTAAATATCACTAGTTGATGAAAACTTTGGAATAGGTACTCTTTAATTTCCAGAATTTACTATCTGGTTTTATATCATACATTGACAGGCAGTACAGTGCCAGAAAGAAAAATGTATAGCTCTCCTGCTAGAACACGGTACAGACCAAAATTTTTGTGATAAGAAAAGAAACACTTCTCTGCATTTTGCTACCTATAACCAAAATATATAAATATAAGTAATTATATGCTAACGAATTCGACAACCTAGAAGAAATGGATAAACTCCTAGAAACATATGATCTTCCATGGCTGAAACATGAAGAAATAGAAAATCTGAACAGACCAATTTCTAGTAATGAAATTAAATCAGTAATCAAAAAACTCCCAACAAACAAAAAGTCCAGATCCAGATGGCTTCATAGGTGAATTCTACCAAACATTTAAATAAGAATTATTACTTATCCTTCTCAAATTATTCCAAAAAATTGAAGAGAAAGGAGTACTACCAAACTTATTTTACAAGGCCAACTAAATCCAGACAAAGACACTACAAAAAAGGAAAATCACAGACTACCATCCCTGATGAACACAGATCCAAAAGTCCTCAACAAAATATTAGCAAAACAAATTCAACAGTACATTCAAAGGGTCATACACTATTGCCCAGTAGGATTCATTCCAGAGATGCAAGCATGATTTAATAACTTTAAATCAATAGAGTGATATACAGCATTAACAAATGAAGGATAAAAATTATACTATCTTCTCAATAAATGCAGAAAAACCATTTGACAAAATTCAACATCTATGTATGATAAAAACTCTCAACAAAATGGGTACAGAGGGAATGCTCCTCAACATAATAAAGGCCATATGTGACCAACCCACAGCTGATATCATACTCAGTGGTGAAAACCTGAAAGCTTTTCCTCTAAGATCAAGAGCAAAACAAGGATGCCCACTCTTACCATTTGTATTCCACATAATATTGGAAATCCTAGCCGACAAGAAAAAAGAAGTAAAAAGCATCCAAATTGGAAAGGTAAAAGTAAAACTCACTATTTGCAGATGACATGATGATATATATAGAAAACCCTAAAGACTCCACCAAAAAACTGTTAGAATTAATAAATGAATTATGTGATTACAGGATTCAAAATTAATATACGGAAATCTGTTGTGTATTTCTATACATACTAACAAATTATCAGAAGGAGAAATTAGGAAAACAGTCCCATTTGTGATTGCACCGAAAAGAATAAAATACCTAGGAATAAATTTAACCAAGGAGGTGAAAGACCTCTACTCTGAAAACTATAAGACACTCTGATGAAAACAGTTGAAGACGATACAAGTAAATTGAAAATATACTGTGCTCATGGATTGGAAAAATTAATATTGTTAAAATGTCTGTACTACTAGCAATCTACAGATTCAATGCAATCTCTATCAAAATGGTATGGCATTTTTCACAAAACTAGAAGAAATAATCCTAAAATTTGTAGGGAACCACAAAAGACCTTAAACAGTCAAAGCAGTCTTGAAAAAGAACAAAGCTTGGAGGAATCACACACTCTGATTTCAAACTATACTATAAATCTGTAGTAATCAAAACCGTATGTTATTGGCACAAAAAAAAAAAAAGATATGTAGATCAAGGGAACAGAATAGAGAGTCCAGAAATAACCCATGCTTATAAAATGGGGGCAGTCTCTTCAATAAATGGTGTTGGGAAAACTGGACAGATACATGCAAAAGAATGAATCTAAGCTACTTTTTTAAACCATATTAAAAGATAAACTCAAAATGGACTAAAGACTTAAATGTAAGACCTAAAATCATAACACATCTAGAAGAAAATACAGGCATTGACATTGACATCAGTCTTAGAAATACTTTTTTGGATATCTCCTCGGAGAAGGACGAAAATAGCAAAAATAAACAAATGAAACTACATCAAAATGTAAAGCTTTTGCACAATGAAGGAAATCATCAACAAAATGAAAATGCAACCTACTGAATGTGAGAAGATACTTGCAAATAATCTATCTTGTATGGGTTGATATCCAAAATATATAAAGAATTTATACAACTCAACAACAACAAAAACCCCAATTAAAAAATGAGTAATGAACTTGAGTAGACATTTCTCCAGAGAAGACATACAGATGGCCAACAAGCTCATGAAAAGATGTTCAACATCACTAATCATCAAGGAATGAAAATGAAAACCACAATGAGATACCACCTCACACCTGTCAGAATGGCTATTATCAAAAAGACAAGAAATAACGTGTTGACAAGGATATGGAGAAAAGGGAACACTGGCGAACTGTTGGTGGGAATGTTAATTGGTGTGGCCACTATGGAAAACAGTATAGAGGTTCTTCAAAAAGTCAAAAATAGAACTACTATATGATCTAGCAGTTTCACCTCTGGAGATCTAAAGAAAACAAAAACACTAATTTGAAAAATATAAGTACCCCTATGATACAGAAGCAATCTAAGTGTCAGTTGATGTATGAGTGGATAAAGAAGATGTGGGGTGTGTGTGTGTGTGTGTGTGTGTGTGTGTGTGTGTGTATGTGTGTATATATATGTGTATGTGTGTGTGTATATATACATATGTGTATATGTATACATGAAACAATATTACTCAGCCATAATGAAGAATGAAATCTTGCCATTTTCAACAACATAGATGGACTTAGAGGAATATTATCCTAAGTGAAGTAAGCCAGAGAATCTAAAAACAAATCTAAAGAAAATCTGAAAAACAAAACAAACAAGATTCATAAATACAGAGAACAAACTTGGTTGCCAGAGGGGAGGTTGGTTGGGGTATGGGTGAAACAGATAAAGGGGATTAAGAGGAACATACTTCCAGTTACAAAATAAGTAAGCCACAGAGATGAAAAGTTAAGGACAGGGAGTGTAGTCAATAATATTGTAATAACATCGTATGGTGACAGATAGTGGCTATACTTACCATGGTGAGCATTGAGTAATGTATAGAATTGTTAATATGCTGTACACCTGAAACTAATATAATGTTATATACTGTACTTTAATTAAAAATTAAAAATAATATTACAAATTAAGTCAGTATTACAAAGTACCAATTATTTTATGAGTTCAACTAGAGCTCCACCAAAAGTGGCACTTACCCACATGACACTGCTATCACGGATTGGGATTTAAATGAAGGACCAAATCTCAGTTAATTATGGATTCTAATTCTTTGGTAGTCATAATCATTTTTCCTGTTTCATATTATATGGAGATACAAAGGTTATACAAATGGGCCTTATCTTTAAGTCATGCCTAACCTCTCTTTGACAATAAAATCCCAATTTTAATAGGCCTCCAATCCCAATAATTTCACATCTTATTTTTGTTTACATATGGTGCCTTAAAAGTTAGAGAGCATCAATACAGATTACATTTCCTGTTTATGAGTTCCCATAAATGAGGGGGCCATTAGTTTCCCACAAGTTCATTCCTTGAACTTCTACTGCCAAGATCCCAGTCCACTGTGTTTTCTACTTTCTATCTCAAGAAGCATAATAAAGGGCACTAATTTTTCAGCATGTATACTGTTTCCCATCTTTGTTTCTGAGTATGATATCTAATTATCTGTTCTGTTTGCTTTATCTAGTTTTCTGCAACTGTGCTATTTAAGTCATTTCCATTCTTTCCTTTGTCTGAGCTGCTATCCCTCATATGCATCCGATAGAGACCAACAGGTATTTTGATAAAATATGTCTGTCTTTATTAAAGACATATTCAGCTTGACCTAGTGCTATTAATGATATTTTCACCTAAGTCTTTAAATGATATTTTCACCTAAGTCTTTAAAGTTTTGGCCAATGTAGTTTATTCACCAAAAATGAAGTTGCCCCAAGGTGCTTGCTTATTGCTTGGATATTGAGTATACATTTTGGCCTTGGAATACTGAATTCCTCAGAATTATGTAATATGGATAGTAGAGACCCCAAATATACTGAAGTTTGAGAATGCCAAAGACTTTTACAAATCAGTGGGTATTGCGGTTTTTAGTAGTTGGTATTGAAACACAAGGGGTCACTCCCAAGCTGATACTTGTTTTACTTTATCAGTATTCTTTACCTTGATTGTTGCTCTCCATCCATAAACACATGCTCTGTAGACATTAAGTTACATGTAACTTTGACAACTTGGGCACTGTACCGGTACTATTGTATCCAGCACCTTTCTCAACTGATCATCACCTAGATGAATAGATACATAGTGACCCATGGTCTTTTGTGTTCATTTAAAGGCAACAGCTCCTGCACAGTACCTTCTAACGTCTGTTGTAATGGATAAACCTATAAAATGAAAACCAAAACGCCATTAGAATTATTCCAAGTGTTTTAGTATATACTGTTAGTATCACTGAGACACATAATATAGATATTCCAGATTGAATGCTTCTTAAATTATCCAGAGCCAATATGGACAACAGCTTCACACAAAAGATTTCAAAGACAGGTGGCTTCACCTTTATATACATCCGTAAATATAGCTAATAATAGCTCTTACTCTCTTTCTTCAGATTCTCACAATGTACCAAGGAAATGTTAGAATTTCCTTATTGCATTTTGCATTATTTTTTACCTTTCCTTGAAGTACTTTTCATTCTTTCCATTTCTCGTTTTTAACTCAGACTTTCCCTTCCTCCAGTTTAGGATTGTCAGATTCAGCCAGAAGACTGCAGAAATATGAGTCTGACCAAAAATCGTTCCCCTCTCATTCATTTCTAGGCTAATGAATTAAGGATATGACTGTAGAATAAAAATATTATTCTAAAAATGGATTAAGAGTAGGAATCTTTTCTTGACCCGCCATTTCATATTCTTCCTGTTTGCCCTGTAGAAATATTTATTTTCTACCGGTAATGCACTATCTTGTTTGATTGGTTATGTCTCCCTTTGAGACTGCAGTAATTTTCATGGAAGTGATCATGTTTTATTTATCTTTGCAAACCAGAATTTAACACTTTCAGTATTGATAAGTGATTGAATTAATGAATAAATAGGCTAGATAAACTAAACTCAAGTGGGAGGTAGGAAATTTGCATAAAAGTGGACATAGGAATGATAAGATCTTAAGCTACCTGTAAGATTGATTGTAATTTATGGAGGGGGTGATAAGAAAATAAAGAATAAATGTTAGAGATTATTCTTCTATGTTGAACACTTGCACAAAGGGTGTGCCTTTTCTGTTTGCCATATTGTATTTTAAAGATTTCTTTTTTTTAATCATTAAATAGCAGCTTACTGATTGCTCCTTAATGTATCTGATTTCTGAATGTGCAATTCTCCATCCAATGGTAAGGAAAAGTTGTTTAGTGGTTAGAGGGTAATGGCTAAATGGAAGACAAAAGGTACCATTTTCTACCTTCAACTGCATCATTAACTCAACTTGTGAGTTGCACACATTATTTAATTCCTCTTGCCTCAGTCAGCTCAGGTGTAAAATTAGGTGGAAATCTATAACTAATGGTCTGTATGAGTGATTTGATTAAAGATGTCCAAGAAAATTAAATGAAATTGAATTTAAAGTGCTTTCTATGACTGAAAATAACTCAAACTATATATTTTATAAATTTGTTCAAGTCTCTATCATTACCAGAAAATTATTCTATTTCTTTTTTAAGTTCCATGATATTTTAGTAGGATAAAGCCAACTGAAATAGGTAATTTTTTTTTTCAGGAAAGATGCTGCCTCCATTTTTCTCTAGGAAGCCTCAGATATCATAGACTTAAATACTGCAAATCTATTAACACTTGAAAGTTTACACTGAATTCCCCTGTGATTAGAGTTTCTTATCCTCATTCCCCTCCACCAAACTCTTCCCCCCTCCCCTCTTCCTGTCTCCTCTCCTCCTCCTCCTCCTTAGGATCACCGTGTCTGCACGTGGAATGGTTTAATTGGTCTAGGTTGCCCATTTTTTAAAAAATACCATTTGGACACTTTTATTTTACTGATGTGGATATTGAGGCACAAAATAGGTGGACGGTCTTAGAATGAATTAGTAGCAAGGAAAGAAAAAAAAAACTTGAACAGCTTAAGTTTTTAATTACTTTCAAAATCTTAAAAAGATAATGATGGTTTAGATTTAGAAGAATGATAAATTATAAAACTTGAATTTTTGTATGAAGCATATTGTCTGCATCATAACTGACCTTAGAGGGTTGACATGAGACAAATTTCATCTATTAAAGTGTTTTGAAAGCAAAAAATGACATATAATGAGATAGAAGACCTAGAAGATACAAACAAAAATAGTTCATAAATTTAAAAGTAGAGAATAATGCAAGGTCATATATATCGATTTTATTAAAAAAAACAAGAAAGCATTTAATTTTAGCAGGTAGACATTTAAATAAGCCTTTGTGCTTAGATATATCATTTCAGGTAGAAATGTGAATCTACTTTAGAGAACTGTAGTTATAAATAATTCATAGTTCACTGTAGTCATCAAAGTGAATTAAAAATAATTGACTGTTTAAAATTAAACTTCGATAACATCTTAGTATTTGCAAAGTGTACCTGAACTTTATCTGGTCTTTATGCTGATCACATTGAAGGACACAAGGCTATTAAAATAACATTAATTTTAAATGAGGTTTTTGTTCTAATTTGCATTTGTTATCATACAGCCTGTCTGAATTTTTTTCTACCTTGCATTTTTAAGCCTCATGCATCAGTGTATTTCATGACACAGATGGATAGCCATCTGTATAATTTTAACACACTTATGAATTTCAATGAAATTTTGTCTAGACTGATATAAATGTAGTGAATGTGCAACACTTATTTTATGGTTCCCCTGAAAGGGTTATGTAAGCCTTTAGTCCTTTAAAATACTGTAATGTGATTTAGGGAATATCAAGCAGTGGTGTGATAGCTTAAGACATGACTGACACCAGAAATATCACTCTAGATTCTACTCTCTGACCAGGAGCTAATGAAGTCAAAATTGATAATAAGGTGGAAGCAAAAGAGTCAATCGAGAAAAAATGTTCTCTTAATTTTATAACTTCCCCATTGGACTGACACAGACATTTAATATATTAGTTGGGGCATAAAAACTCAAGTTCATCTTTAAGAGGAAATATTTTAGAAATGTACATTTTTTCCTAAATAAATTCTAGTATGCCATTTAATATCCCCTTACAATTCTTAGTAGCCTACTGAATTGTTTTGAGCTAAACTTTTTTTTGAGGGAGTCAGCAATCAGATTCTGTATTAATAGCTAAAATTGCTCACAGCATTCTATACAGCTGTGAAGCTGACCACAGCTTCCATCTTGAAGCCCCCAGATCTCAGCTTGCTTGAAAATATAATGAAATTTTCTTCTTACTTTATCAGTCTCTCTTTCTCTCCTTTCTCAGATATTTTTCTAAACACACTATAATTACTAGAATTTTGCAGTCTCTAATGCTCTCCTTTCTACATGTTTGTAACTATCAATACTATGATTTTTCACATGCAGTATTCACCAAATGTTATTTCATTAATCCAGACTCCTCTTACCATAATTAGTTGTCTGCTTGCCAGTTTTCTACTTCTTACTCTTCTCCTGAGGACAACCAAATTCGGATAGCTCTGGATGTTCACTTTCTTTCCCCTGTTAGGAATTTAGCAAAATTTAGGAAGAAAAAAAAAAAAGCAATACCAAATAGCAAGAAGAAAATCTAGAGGACTGCCAATAGCTGAGCTCCAGAGGTACTCAGGCACCCATTATAATGCCCTTTCCTTTATTAGGAAACTTGATTATTTGCTGGTAAAGAAAATATTGTTTATATCCCTTTACTTACAAATATGTAGAGCAATGGGGAAATGGTCCCTTTGTTGGAGAATGCTGCTTGATGAGTAGACCTATACCAGATCTAAGCACACTACACAAAGGATGGTGAGAGGACAAGGACTCATGCAGTGAGTAAATGTCTCCAGTAAACCTTACTTTATTCTTATCATGTGTCCCCTTTATATGACATCCTGCTCCCCAAATGTATTCCTCTCCTAGCAAATGGTGGCACCATTAATTACTAAATGGTTTAAGCCACGAACTAGGAATTATCATATATTCCTCCCTCTCCTTCCTCTTCATATTCTATCAATTATCTTGTCCAATCTGCCTACAAAATATATCTATATTTCCATTTCCACTGCCATTCCTCTGTCCACAGCCTGTCATCATCTTTAACATTAACTATTGCAACAGCCTCCTGGTTTGTTGTTTGTTTGTTTGTTTGTTTTTTGCCTCTGCCCATGCCCTCTCTAATCTATTTCCCCATGTAACAAGCAGCAAAAGTGATGAGCCTAAATATAAACTGAATCACTTCAGCTTAAAATTAGTGGCTTTCAGTATACTTAAAAATAGCCCTCGGGGCGCCTGGGTGGCTCAGTCGTTAAGCGTCTGCCTTCGGCTCGGGTCGTGATCCCGGAGTCCTGGGATCGAATCCCCCACCGGGCTCCCTGCTCCGCGGGAGGCCTGCTTCTCCCTCTCCCACTCCCTCTGCTAGTGTTCCCTCTCTCGCTGTGTCTCTATCAAATAAATAAATAAAATCTTTAAAAAAATTATAAAAATAGCCCTCGAACTTCTTAGCAAGGTGTGTTAGCCTTCAATATGAACCCCAATTTTCTCTCTAACTGTAATTTGCATACTCTTCTAGTGACCACTGAGCTTCAGCAACCTTTGGTTTCTTTCTTTTTCTAGAAATTGCTGTACTCTTTTCTGCCCCAGCACCTTTATGTATCCATTCCCGATAATGGAAAAGTTGCCTCACCAAGAATATGTGCTGCTGGCCACCTCTCTGGCCACTCACCTTTTTCAAATGCAAAGCTCTTTTTAATCTCCTAAAAGACCTTCCATAACAATCCTGTAGAAATTAGGCAACTTTACACTTACTGCTTTGATATAATATTTTTGTCAAATCATTACTTTTATTTTTTTATTGATTATAAAATGTATTTTTCATAGTTACTATTTATCAATGTGTAATTTTTTTTTTCTATTCCTTCACGGAAATGTGGGCTCCATGTTCCCTGATGCCTTGACCAATGTTGACTAGTTATATGCCTATGATAAGCATTTACTAAATGAGTTACTGTGATTTGGATTTTTTTAATTTTAAGTGAGTTTATTTTTTCCAGTTTATTGAGGTATAATTAACAAAAATTATATATATTTAGCGTGTACAACACGGTTATTTTATATATATACATTGTGAAATGAATATGACAAGTTAACACATTCATCTCCTCACATAGGTACCTTTATTTTTTTCAGTGAGAACATGTAAGATCTATTCTCTTAGCAAATTTCAAGTATACAATACAGTATTATTAACTCTAGTCACCATGCTGTACATTAGGTCTCCAGAACTTATTTATCTTATAATTGAAAGTTTTCACTCTGATCAGTATCTATTTCTCCCACACCTGAGCCCTTGGCAACCGCCATTCTACTATGGTTGTATGAGTTTTACTTTTTAAAATTCTACATGTAAGTTTGATCTACAGTGTTTGTCTTTCTGTCTCTGGTTTATTTCACTAGAATGATGTCCTCTAATTTTATCCATGTTACTATAAATGGCAAAATTTACTTCCTTTTTTGAGCCTGAATAATACTCCTCTGTGTGTATGTGTGTATCACATTCTTTAAAACAGTTAATCGTGGTTGGACATTTTGTGGATGGACATTTACGTTGTTTCCCTATCTTGGCTATTGTGAATAGTGCTGCAATGAACATGGTAATGCATAGATCTCTTTAAGATCCTTATTTCATTTCCTTTAGATATATACCCAGAAATGGGATTGCTGGGTCATACGGTAGTTCTGTTAATTTTTTGAGGGTTTCCGTAATGGCTATACGAATTTGTGTTCCCACCAATAGTGTACAAGAGTTCCTTTTTTCTCTACACCTTTGCTAACACTTGTTATCTCTTGTCTTTTTAATAATCTAACAGGTGTGAGATATGGTTTTGATTTGCATTTCACTGATAATTAGTGATTTTGAGCACCTTTTCATACTATTGGACATTTTTATTTCTTCTTTGGGAAAATGTTTATTCGAGTCATTCGCCCATTTTTAAATAGGGTTATTTGAGTTTTGTGCTATTAAGTTATATGAGTTCCTTATATTTTTTGATAGTAACCCAATCAGATATGTTATTTGCAAATATTTTCTTCCATTGCATAGGTTGACTTTTTGTTAGTTTTTGTTAGTTTCCTCTGGCATGCAGAAGCTTTTAGTTTAATGTGGTCCCACTTGTTAATTTTTGCTTTTGGTGTCATACCCAAAAAAATTATTGCTAAGACTAATTTCAATGAACTTTACAAAGGAGCATGAACTGTATAAACTTTAGCTGAGATTTAAAAGTCATAAGGGTAATTTCTAGTATATCATTGAGAAGTATTTCATTAGTATAACTTATAGGAAATATTCAAAGCTCTAAAAGAGAATTTTTAAATTTAACATCAATAACCCCTAATAATATATAAACATTTTTAAAGGGATAATAGGTCTTGGAAACTGAAATTTTCTGTTTTTTTTTTTTATTACAGAGTAAACAATCTGGTTGAGTATGCAATTACTAGGGAGAGAAGTAATTTCTGTGCTAAGCTCTTTATCACTCTACCATTTTCCCATTCAGTGCTCATAATCCTAACTCTGTATGTGTTGATTCACAAAGTGATTTTTTTTCTTTCAAATTAAAAGTGTTCCTTATCTTTCCTTTTGTTTCACTAGAAACTATATTGTGTTCTTGCTATGTGTTTCCAATTAAACAATCATCATGGTCTGGGTGGTCTCAAGGTTTTTCTGCTATTGTCTTCTGAAGGCATTTCAAATGCTTCTTGGCCAACTTTATGGTTAAAAGAAAAAGAGAGCAAATGTACACACTAAAATTAAAGTTTGCTTTGTTATTTCCAATTTACTGTCATTCCAGGCTCTTTCTGTCTTTTAGAACTAATAGCAGTTTAGAGGGACCCAGATTGAAATTCCATTGAAAAGAATACATATTGATAAGAATGATTTCATTCATCTTTAATGAAATAGAACTGTGCTATTGCCTGTGATTCAGAAAAATTATATGTCTTTTTTTTTAATATTTTATTTATTTATTTATTTGAGAGAAAGAATGAGGGAGAGAGAGGGAGAGAGCGCATGGGGGGGGAGGGTCAGAGGGAGAAGCAGACTCCCTGCTGAGCAGGGAGCCCGATGCGGGACTCGATCCCGGGACTCCAGGACCATGACCTGAGCCGAAGGCAGTCGCTTAACCAACTGAGCCACCCAGGCGCCCCAATTATATGTCTTTTTATTTAGCTTCATTCTCCCATCATATGTCAATTCATTTGCTCTTTGGAGTTTGTCCAGAAAGTCTTTTCCTTACCCACCTGAAGGGTGTATTTATTTAATTGTCTTCTGATCATAATGCTTTTGCAGCCTGATTTTCATTGATATTTGGCAAGATAATATATTTCAGAAAAATTATAACAAGTAAAAATATGATGGCTATAGTTGCTGAGGCTTGTCATCAAAATCATAGCACATATAAAGGTGAGACTCAGTGGTTAAATAGAAACACTGATGAAGTCCTTCACCAAGGCATGTGTACTGGTATACACAGGATATCATGGCAGCCAAAGTTTTGTTCAGTGGAAGAACATGTTTTCAGCCCATATCCCAAGCCGGAAATTGTTCCTCTAATGAAGGAGCCAGTGAGACAAAATCCTTTATCCCTTTCATTTTTACAGTGTGAACTTGTCACAAAAGAGCAAAGGACTCATGTTCAGAAACCAGGGAACTGGGTTTAAGAGCAGAATTGTCATAAAGGGTAAACATGGAGAGATGCCCTTTACAGACAGTAAGTCATTAGCACAGGCACTCAGCAGGAGTGCTATTGGAGCTTACCTCCTCAGGAGTTGATGAAGACTGTGTACTTCAGATTAACTTTGCACAAATTCAGATGCAGAGATTGAATTGTTCTGTAAAGAGTGATATGTTCCTGGAAGCAAGAGAGTAACATAGGACAGGAAGAATTTGAAATAACACATCAGTCTCAGTAGGATAAGACAAGGATGAGAAGAATCACAGTGAGCTCCGGGAAAATCTATTGTTAACAGTACCTAGCACAGTGCTTGATGCAAAGGAGTTATTAAATATATATTTGTTCAGTAGAATAATTAGTCCAGGATATACATTATAAGTCACATTGGATAGTCTTCCTAGTGAAGAAAAAAATGGAAATTAATTCAGAATATTCATATTCGGTATTTATGGATATAATGTGGTTATACTATCTGAGAAGTATAATGGACTTGATATTTGTTCTCTAGGGATAGTTCAAACATTCTTAACCTGTTGTTTCTTGATTTAAAAAAATCCAGACATATCTGTATATCAATACCTGGTTTTGATAGATTGCTGTAAAGATTTTGGTAGCCAGAATTAATAAAGCATAGTAAGCTAAATTTTTTATAGGGTGCTACCTCAGGTAAGCTGATTTCATGTAGGGAAGGTCATGAAGTCATGTACTAAGTAAAGAGGGTTGTCTTAACCACCATTAGAAGAAAATATATCTGGTCATGGTATGTTCAGTATGAACTAAAACTGAAAACTTATTATGAAAATACAAGTCCTAAGATAAGAGTTTATGGTAGGCTGTACTTAAGTTTTTCTGAATTTTACTTCGTTAGTGTTTCTGTTTCCTTCAAAGACTTGTCTGAATCTGAAACATTTGAATATTTTATTTACAGTTTGTTTTGCTTTAGGAAAATTTTAGGGTTTCTTTCATTATTTTTATAGAAATAGACTTCAGATTATCTTATAGCATGAATTTTTAAAGCCATCTTTGGCTTTTTGAGACTTCTTGGTAAAGGGTGGTGCTTATTTTATGCTATAAAAATGGGCTGAAAAATGTTCTCATCTCTACTAAAAGTACTTCTTTTGGAGAATGCCTCAGGAGCAATTATAATGGTAATACTGTATCCATCATTTAGCTACGTATGCTACACCTTCTGTAAGGAGGAGCCCTACAGGTTCAGATACTGTGTTTAGGATAACACTGGCATCGGGGAACCTAAGGGAGAAGGTGTCCAGGACTGGTTATGGAGAGCAGTGTGAGCAGAGCAGTGTGAGCAGAGACAGCTTAGTGCTGTAGCTGGGGTCGAAACTAGTGAGATCTAATGTGTGAGGGAAAGTAGCTATAAGAGCAATGTGATAGATTTGACTGGTGGTTGACTTTGAGTTATTTTTAAGTGGTCTTCATGTAACATTTGCTTTACAGTATTTTTAAGGCACTTATGTATTTGTTTTATGTAGAATAGTGACATGTCTGATATAGCTACCACATCTGAATAATTTTCAAATAAATTTTGAGAAGTTATATTCACAGAAAAGATTATATATGGTAATAGGTTCTATAAGGGACTTGAAAATACAGGTGGTTTATTAATATACATCTGTCATATGGGTGAGTATAATATAAAGTGTATATAAAATACATTTTAATTTCACTGGTGGAGATGACAAGTTTGAGAATACTACAATTATTGCTCACATCAAGATACACATATATAAAACCTTGACCTGAGAGTAAACTACTTAAGGGAAAGAAAATAACTTATCTTTGTATGCCAAACATGTGACTCTCTTTATTTTATAACAAAAAAAAACTCTTTGCTTTAGCTACATTTAAACAATCTCTCACATTTTAGTTGTTTCCAGTTGTCCAAGGAGCCACATAATACCTCCTTTAGATGGCCTTAAGAGCTAAAGTCCAATTCATTTTGAGATGCTTTAATGTCTAGAGTAAATTTGTGTCTCTCATTAGAGATTATGTTGTCCTTATACTATAGCACCCTAATAATGATATTAGTGGCCTTTTTGTATTTTTTTCATTTTTTCTAAATATCTTTCCCAAATAATACCATTCTACTCCTATTTTTTCATCTAATTTTTCCTCAACCAGATCATTTCAACTAGCCTGTTAATAAAAACATTTAGTGAAATAACTTACAATGAGATACCACCTCACAACCATTAGGATGGCTACTATTTAAAAAATAATAAGGGTCAGTACAGTTGTGGAGAAATTGAAACCCTTGTGCACTCTTGGGAATTTAAAATGGTGTAGCTGCTATAGGAAATAGTATAGCAGTTCCTGAAAAATTAAAAATAAAATTACCATATGAAATGGCAATTTCACCTTTGGGTATACATACAAAGTAATTGAAAACAGAGTCTTGAATAGATATTTGTACACCCATGTTCACAGCAGCATTATTGACAATAGCAAAAAGATGGAGGCAACCAGACTATCTGTTGACAGATGAATGGATAAACAAAATATGGTATAAACATACATTGGAATATTACTTAGCCTTAAAATTTAAGTTCAGACACATGCTATACCATAGATGAATGTTGAGGACATTATGCTAAGTGAAGTAAGGCAGTCAAAAAAGAACAAATGCTATATGATTCTACTTATATGAGGTGCCAAGAGTAGTCAAACTTATAGAGACAGAAAAGTGAATAATGGTTGTCAGGGACTAGGGATGGGGAGAATGAGTAGTTGTTTAATGGGTTTAAAGTTACAATTTTGAAAAATGAGTTCTGGGGATTATTTGCACAACAGTATGAATGCACTTCGTACTGGACTGTATACTTAAAAATAATTAAGGTGATAAATTTTATGCTTTGTGTATTTTACCATAATTTAAAATAAAAAATAAAAAACATTAGTGAGATAAAAAAATGGACTTCAAACGATTCTGAGAATTAGCTAGAATAGCTAATTGTTTACATGCCATCACTGTATCAGTATGCCAAATTTTATGGTTTTTTTCTTATTACATAATATTTTCACTAAGACTGAGAATGTGATTTTATATTAATATTTGGTGACTAGCTATAAGCCAGGTTAAAGGTTTCATTTGAAGTTTTTCATTTCTCAGTATTATAATTATTCATCAATGTATAGAATTATTCATTTGCCATTTATGTCCAATAAACATACATACATATGCAGATATTTTATAGTTAACATAACATGGTGATTGCAACTGAACTTTTTTTTAAAAGATTTTATTTATTTGACAAAGAGAGAGCACAAGCAGGGGGAGTGGCAGGAGGAGGGAGAGGGAGAAACCCGCTCTCCACTGAGCAGGGAGCCTGACGTGGGGCTCAATCCCAGAACCCTGGGATCATGACCTGAGCCGAAGGCAGATGCTTAACTCACTGAGCCACTGAGGCAACCCTGCAACTGAACTTTTAAGACTAGTAAAAATAAATATATTGATAAACATGCATATAATTTTTAGAGCATTTTTTTGGAAGACAACATCAATGTAAATTTACTGGCTAATTTTGATTTCACAAAAAATGGTTATTGTATGCTTTTGTTCAACTATATTCTCTGTGCAATGTTTATATCACACTGTTGTATAGTACATGCATGATGTTCTCTTTAGAAGTTTCTCAAGAATCAGGAGGGAGAAAGAGTCTCAAGTTCTGAAATAGATTATTTAAACCTCAAAGGAAATTATGCTGGCCAAGTATATATAATCATGCATAGACTTTAAGAAGGGTTGAGTGCCTTGAAAGTTGTGCTTTATTATTGAATAAAGCTTATTGAAACAGATAGTACAATTGCCTGGGATATTTCAAGGAAAATGATTTTGTAGTCATTATACAGCAATATTTTTTAGGGGTCATCAGATAAGTACTAATCTTTCTCTTCTATCTGAATTTTCCTGAAATATTCATATTATTCTTCAGAGAGAGAGATATGTGTTTACTAATAAAACACAGCACATTACAAAAGAAGAAGAAAAGATACATTCTTTAAACTATGTATAATTTGCTATAACCATTAACATTTAATCAATAATTAATTTGTGGCCACAGCTAGATTATAAAATTATTTAGAAAAGAGTCTTATTTTATATGCTTTTAGACTAGTTAAACAGAGTAAGTTGAATGCATTATATTTTACATCTAATGAGAAAGGGACCTCACATTTGTCATTTAAATATTCATCAATCAAAATGACTATAATTTTCAAAGCAAATTGTGGGAGAATGTGTGTGGTTTTAGAATTTGTGGAGAAAAATATTAACTACAGAATTACATAAGTTGTCCTATGTGGACTGTATTTCCAGCTAACGCTTGTAGAGCCAGAGCTTCCCTCTATAAAGAAGTGGACAAAATGCTGGAAATTTATTTTTCTGGAAAATGATTATTAATGTAACTGTCAATAATCTGTTTATATTGGTACCATTGTTATGCTGTAAAAAATGTGAAGGATGAAATGTCATTAAGGCTAAGAAGACATCATCATCCTATAACTGCACTTTCATTCTTCTTATAACAGATATTTGTTGAATGCCCATAGTGTGTCAGGCACTGTTTTACATTGTGGGAATGTAAACATGAGTAAGGAGAACATAGAATGGATGCAGAGAGAGGACAGCTATGTGCTTAGTAACTGGGAAGCCTGCTGAGGTGCTATTTAAACAGACTTATTTAAAGTAAGTGATGTAGGATCCACTTGAGCACCTGTAGGGGGTGTTCCAGACAGAACAGCCAGCACAAAAACCCTGAGATGGAGGTATTCTTGTCATGTTTGAGAGATAGTAAGGGAACTAGGAGGACTAGAGCAGCATTAAAAATTAATGCATGGATTCATGGCCATGTATAAACCATGGCAAAGTCTTTGTATTTTACTCTAAGTGAAAGGAAAAGTCATTGAGATGTTTTGAGAAGAGCAGTGAAATAATGTGAATTATGTTGCAACAAGATTATTCTGCTTTGTGTCTTGATAACAGATTGTATGTGTTAAGGGCAGAAGAGGAGAAATGAGAGAGTTTTATAGTAGTAGTCTCCTTTCTAGCGCAGAATGGTGACTTGGATTCATGTGTTGGGTGAGAAGTGGTTAACTTCAGGAGTTTATCAAAGGTGAAGTCAACAGTGTTTGCTAATCGATGAGATGTATAGTATGACAAGAGGAGGCAAGCTTTGGCCTGAGAAAATGGAAGACTTGAGTTGCCAATTATTGAGATGAGAAAGAAAGAAGAGATTTAGGGAGGAAAATCCAGGAATTGGCTTTGGGCATAATACATTTCTGATATGGTATTATATCATCGAATCAAGATGTTAAGTAGGCAGTTGCATGTACAATTCTAAATGTCATGAAAAATAGTGGTCCAAACTGGAGATATGCACCATCTATCAACATATAGATGGTATGTAAGCTATGGGACTAGATGAGATAACCTAGAGACGTAGAATAAAAAGAAAAGAGAAAACATCTAAAACATCATTCTGACCTTTAGAGACTGGGAAAGTGAAATGGCAATAGGCAATAAAGTAGAAGGAGAACTAAGACAGAGTTTCGTTTTCAGGGCTGCCTGTAGAGTTGGGCACATTGAGTCTTGTAAAAGGATGATTGCCTAAGAAGCTAAGTGGCAGGTGGAGGCTGAAATCCAACACGTATCCTGCTTCCCAAGACCCAGGTTCTTGCTCAGAGCTACATCTACTATAAGAAAAGGTGCCTTGAAGTCATTCAAACACAGTTGTCATATAAGCTAGTAGAACCCCTAGTTGTTATAAAAGTTAGGTGAAGAGGGTACTTTAAGACAGTTTTAGCACCACTGTCAATGCTGTGTATCGTTAAGTAAAATGATGTCTAGCCATTGAGCACTGCACTTGAATACATGTAAGCCAATCATGGGAGCCTTATTTGAGGAAATGAAAAAATTAAGAGGAAATGGGCAAAATTAATACTTGCAAATGTTTTGGGAAAATTTTTTGTTCCTTAAAGTCGAGTAAAGAAAATCATATAATGCCTGGGGGCAGATACTGGCTTCAGTGAAGAACAGAATATAGTTGTGTATGTTAATAGAAGAGGAAAATGTAATATAAATTAGAAAGGTAGGAATATAATTGCTGTCCTTTTGTGCTCAAGAGGGGAAAGGACCTGTACAAAATTGGAGCAATTGGCTTTAGAAACAAAGTCAAACATGATACCAAGAATAACTTAAGGAAGACAGTTTATGGCTGCAGCTGCAGCTGCAGAAAGGATAATGGATATGGTTTGGGGAATCTGTGGAAATTATCCTCTGAATGCTTTTATTTTCTCAGAGAAGTAGAAAGAAAGAGTCATGAGCTTAGTAAAATGAATTAGGATTTTATAGAGGTTTGATTAGAGAGTAAAAGTTGTAAAAATATTTTCCTGGGGAAGTAAAAAGTGAATGCTATAGGTATATTTATGAACCTATATAAAGTTACTGGCCATGAATATAAAATGATACCTATATTCATGGTTTATTTCTTCTCCAAAGTTATATTCATCTGGCTTGATTCAGACAGAATAGGTGGACTGGTACCAAAAACTAATGATGTAATATATGGTGATTAACATAACAATAAAAAAATTAAAAAAAAAAAGAATAGGTGGACTGGGATTTAGCCAGGTGAATATAATGAAGGGTATATGCAGTGGAGTGAGTGTAATAATGAACCAATGGATCTAAGAACGTGGTTGGGGGGGGGAAGTGAACATGTATTGGAGGCAGAACAATGAAAAGATTGAAAATCTCAGTGGGATCAAAGGCTTTGGAGTTTGAGGTATTAGAAGGGGTAATGCTTCAAATCTAGATTATAGTGGACAAAGACCTGAATGCTGGGAATTGAGATAGCGTTAAGGGTGCAATTCTCACCCTTTTGATTCTGGGCTTATTGAATATGAAGTCACTGTGGAATACACATGTGGACAGCAGAGGAGAGCAATATGGCAGGAGGCAGAGATTTGTGTCAGTGTTTAGATGGGCAGTGGAGCTATGGGAGCAAATGTGACCAAGATCACATTAGGAAGTGCAATTCCAAGGAATGCCCTTATCTTGAGATTTCTTTAGAAGGAGAAGAACACTGGGTGAACCTAGAAGGTATATTTGGGATTTATGAAGAAACTGGTACAGGAGTCATAGAAGCCATTTTTTTTACCAAATTCTTTTACATGAAAAATCAGGGCAGAAAATTATCCATCCGGTTAAGATACAAGGAAGTTTTGGAGAAACAGTGAAGTGGTTGGGACAAATATTAGTTTGTAGAGTGAAAGGGAAATAGGAAAGAAGAGATTATAAATGAAAACTCAAAAAGTTTGGCTGTGAAGGGATGGAAATAGATGGCAAGGTAATTGGCATGAGTTGAGGCTGAGAAAGGCTCTTCTTTAGGGATTAAAGAAGATGAACATTTAAAATACTGAAATGATGTAATAAGTAAGAAAGGATTTTAAAAAGAGAATAAAGAGAGGAAAATCCCCAAGGAAAAGGCTGAGAATCACATGGCAATCATTCCGCATGGCTGAGTAGAATTTGGCAACAGTGCTCTGTGCTACATGACATAATCCTAAACAGGAAATAGAGACCATTAAAGCATTTAATGCAGAGAAGTCATATGTGACTTTAAAAATACCCATTGAGTAGATATGAGTTTAGAATCAAATGAGAAACTTTCAGAGAAACTTAAAAACAACAAACAGCTACTTGTTTTGTGGTTGTTAAATTAATTAACTAAATGCACACCAACAAATATTAAACAGACGCAGACGTTGCTCAAGGCAATACACTTTTGTTTTATATCTTCACTAGCAATAATTTGTATTTATTCCTAAAGGGGAAAAATCATAAATCATAGATCCTGAAGCTTTCGTCAGAATGATATGTGTATTATCCCTATCTTCCTAAATCTTACAAGTTTTATTCCAGTATGCACAGCTGCTAAATCATTATTCTCTGCATAAATAATTGCTGCAGATGTTCATACTGATTAATGGGGAACAGCTATATTTATGGTGGTTTTGGTGCGGCAACCATACACCTATGACTGCTCTTAAGACAAAGGGCACTGCGATGTGCTACTTAGAATATGGGGTTCCTCGTTGACTGCCATTGTTTACTACTTTTGACTTGCAGTGTTTTTTCTCAGTCCTGCTGTCTCCCACCCAGTTGCATGACTCTATCCTCATTATACACAAGAGATTTTTTTCTAAAAAGGTTATTTTCACGTTAGCCCTAGACATATCAAATATTACAGATAAGGTTTGTTCTCTCTTAATGTCAAATTCAACAGCACCAACAAAATCACCACCAAGTGATTCTTTGAGGGCCTATTTTTTGTCCTTCCATTTGTTGACTATATCCTATTTAACATTTTTTTTAAATTCATTGACTAGGAAATAGGCCTTTAGAAAAAAATTGAACAGATGAATCAACTTGGTCAGGGAGGCAGCATAAAATGCTCCACAGAGCAGATTATTTTTTATTTTATGTGTCAGGTTTTTTTGTTTAATTTGAATCCAGTTCTGACTCTTTACCAGTTGCAGACAAACTGTCCCAGTTTTCCTGGGACTGAGAATATTCCTGGGATGCAGAACTTTTAGATTTAAAACTAAGGTAACCCTGGAAAAACTAGGGTAAGTTGATTACCCTACAGCTAGGTGAGTTGGCCTAATTTCTTAGCCTTTATGTACTTTATAAACTTTCTCGTATGTGCATTATAGGTGATCATTCCTTTTCTACTCCTTCCCCCAATTCAGACTTTATTTTTTCAACAAGAGTGAAGAGCAGCTATTTTTCTTCTTTGTATCATCCCTCATTGTATGTACCAGGCTGTTGTATGGGCCAGAATAATACTTGGAACCAAGATACTGTTAGGTACTTAATAAACACCTACTGAATAAATGAAACCCTCAAGTTGGTTTTGAAATATCTAATAATGTGGGTATTGTCATATTATTGTAATGAAAGAAAAGGAAAGAAAAATGTCACTGTTTCTTGTTTTACCGACATTGTACCTTCCTCTAAGTCTGTGTTGCCTAACATTCTTCTTTATTTTTTCTTTATTTTTCAAGTTTATTTATTTACTTAAGTAATCTCTGCACTGAACATGGGGCTTGAACTCACAACCCCAAGATCAAGAGTCACATGCTCTTCCAACTGAGCCAGCCAGCCCCCCCAACATTCTTTTTGATCGTTACCCTTCTAAAGAGAAAAGTTAAATTAAAGAAAACTTATACCTAATGGTAAAAACTAAATACTAAGGAATAAGATTTTTTTCACAAGGGGTTGAGCCACAAACTGTTGTAAACTCGATTTTTTTTAAGTTTTTATATTCTTTTTTAGATTTTTTTTTAATTTGACATAGAGAGAGAGAGAGAGAGAGAGAGAGAGCTTGTGCACAGGCAGGGGGACAGGGAGAAGCATGCCCCCTGCTGAGCAGAGAGCCTGACATGGGGCTCCATCCCAGGACCCTGGGATCATGACCTGAGCTGAAGGCAGACACTTAACCAACTGAGCCACCCAGGCACCCTGAGCCACAAACCGTTATAACACTGAAAACTTTTTGCTTACTTCCACAAGAATCAGTTTTGCCCCTTTGGGAACAATATCACTTTTATTGAGTAAAATCACATTGGTCTCTTGAAACCAAATTTTATGTTCCTTAAATTCCAGGGATGAGTTCTTCAACTGTATGATAATATTTTAAGAATAATTCAGATACTCTATTAAAGATTATTGATCACATCCTACATCTTGCTGAATTAAATGCCAGAGTGAGATGCAGACCCCCATAACATATTCTTGAGAAGGAGACACTGTGAACACAAAAAAATTAGGGGCAAAAGAAAGTGGGAACAAGTGTTGTGGTGTGGACACCAGTTTTAGGGGCCACAGAATGACCCCTCTGTTGTTAACTGTGTGCTCTTCAAGTCTATTAACCTTTTGAGCCTCCTTTCCTAATCTTTACAGTGGGACTAACAACCACTCTCCAATTTGCAGCAGATTTAAATTCAAAGCAGAAATGAGACAATATAGGTGCTAACACTTTGAAAGCTGCCAAGCACCGTACAAACATATGCTGTTGTACAGGCCAGAATACAGTCTTGTTTTAAAGCACAGAAAGAACAGCAGGAGAGGGAACTGTCAGAGCAATGAAACTTTGGAAAGATAAGAGGGACATAAGCTGTGATGTTCCTTTCTCTTACAGAAGGTCCCAGAGTTGGAGAGCTATGAGCAAAGGTCCTTGTCTTCATGCCAGTCCGAAGGGCACTGGGACCTGGAGGAGAGCCCAGAGTACAGCCTGAACTGCTCTGTGAATAAGGCAGCCTGGAAAGAACTGGGTTCATCTCTTCTCCACATGGGAGAGGGAGGGAGGTTTTGAGAGTATCATGTTGAGAAGTACTTAAGAATATCTAAAGTGATACTTATAGACAAGGAAGAAATAATTTAGTCCAACTATGTTTTGATGGAACACAGTATTAAAAAAAAAGTAATGCATTTCATAGTGTTAACTAGGAAGCCGAGGAAATAGAAGTGAATTTAGGCTGTGTGTTGCTGGCATCAAAGTTTATAGCAGTAGCAGCAGCTGCTTCAATCTGTGGGGATCCCTCTTGGGCACAAGATTTTAGCTGGTGTCCCAGTGAGTATTTCCAACCCAGCAGTTTAATCATTTAATCCAAAGCTGAGCCTGAGAGCCTGGCCCATTGCCTTTGATCAACCAACCATCGCTTGGCAGCCATCATTTGACTTTGTTGCCTGTTGGGCACCTTCCTGTGTTATTTACTTTCTATGTCATGGGCTTGATCTGCTGGCATACTCTCTCTGCTCAACATAATCTCTGGATATGATGTCCTTGCCTCAAATAAGGATATCTGTAAATTTGGCTGACAACATTTTCAGTTTAGAGATCAAGTGTCTACGAAAGAGGAGGAGACAGGTAATTGTCATCAGTGGGTAGCAAATGAGCACTTTTAGACAAAGCTAACAGTTCCTTTGGCACCATGTAAAAGTACTGAGAAAAGCTGGCCAGGTAATAATGCAACTCACTGTACCGGAGTAGTTAAGAATTTGATAGCTTGTGAAATATTCCATATTTCTTTTTTTTTTCCCCAGAAACATTAGTCTGTGACCATAGCCCTTGCTTCCTTAAAACCATTTTTTTTAAGAAAGAGAAGTGTTTATTGATGGATGCAGACACTTGTTTTGCAAAGCCAGGATTAATGGAGATAATAAACAATTCTTCCTAAAAGTTCCAATAAGTGAAGTAGGATAGAGGTTAAAAGCAGGATTCTGGAGCCAGACTCTAGCTAGACTCTAGGTTTGAATCCCAGCTCTGCAACTTACTAGCTATATGAGCTTGCTCAATTACTCAAGCTCTGCAACTCTTTCTCCTCATCTGTAAAATAAAGATCATAATAGTACCTATAGCATCATAGGTTGTTGTGAAGAGAGTTTCTATTTAAGAGGATTGATATGAGGATTAAATTGGTTGGTATACCTAAAGCTCTCTGACAAGTACATGATACAGAGTAATTACGTATTGATTTTTTTGTAATATTAATAAATTATACCTTTTAGGTAGATAGATTTTTCTGACTTTCACTATGTCAAAATAGTCAAGAAATATCATTTAAGGATAAGTAAGAATATTCCTCTAACAATATTCTGGGAATTTTTTTTAACTTCTGTTAAGATGTTTTATGACATCATATTTTTGTTTAGGTATAAGGAACATCCCTCTTATTTGGATTACCATATTTTCTGAAAAACTGAGTTGTTGCCAATAGTATTACCATAGCTTTTGTAAATTTAATTTTTAAGAGGCATTTGTACCTATTCTGATTGGTAGGTGCTCATACCATTTACACCTACTATTGAATATGTTAAATATCACACTGTATTAGTCACCGTTCTCCAAAGGTATATGTATATATCTATAGACATACACATATACACCCTATATATTTTTATAGAAAGACAAAGATTTATTTTAAGGAAATGGCTCACATGATTATAGAGAATGGCAAGTACAAAGGCAAAATCTGCAAGGTAAGCCAGCAGGCTGGAGACCTAGGGGAAGCACTGCAGTTTGAGTCTGAAGGAAGTCTGCTGGCAGAATTCCCTTTTGCTTGGAGGAAGTCTGTTTTTTCCTTAAGTCCTTCAACTGATTGAATGAGCCTCACCCACATTATAGAGAACAATCTGCCTTACTCAATTGACTTCAGTGTTTGTTAATCCCATCCAAAAAATCCTTTCACAAAAACAACTGTGAAATTTGACCAAATATTTGGTACCATGGCCTAGCCAAGTTGACAACATAAAATTAACTATCACACTCCTTATACTTCATATGGAAGTATATTATAAAAAAAAAAGGATAAGTAACTTTTAATCTTATTTGAAAAATATGATTTATACATGCAAACTAACTAGAAAAAATATGCAAAGGTATAATATAAAGTGCTAAAGTGTATTGAGCCATAAGGACAACAGGAATTAATAAAAGACACATTTCTATTTCTATCTTAAGTTATTTTGGGGAAATTGCCTAGAGAGAGAAGACACTACTTCTTGCTTAAATGCATGGAAAATTCTACTACTGAAATAACATGTATATTTTAGTAGTAAAATTTAGTTTTAGTCCCTATAATATAAAAAATGTTTAATGAGTACTCTTAAAATCAAAGGAAAATGAACTTATAAATAAGTTCAAGCACACCATCAGAAAAGTGCTAGTAGGAAACATTCCTGATATCCTTCTGCCCTGAACTGCACAGTTAGCATGAAGTTAAAAATAAGTCCACTTCTCTTGGACACTCAGTAGAAGATCAATAGATACCCCTGGGAATTCATGATTTAAATTCATACCCATTTACTTACATGCTTACCTACATAAAGCTATGTACAAGCACTATTTTCCAAACTTACCTGCCCCAGCTGACCCCACCGAAGCTGAGATGAGTTCTCACCAACCTGGCCCAAATTCCTGACCCAGAGAATTGTGAGCAATAAGATGGACACTGATTTAAGCTACTAAATGGCTAGGTTGGTTTATTATACAGCAATGATAATGGATCCTTAAAACAAAATTGGTATCTGGAAGTGGGTTGCTGCTATAACAAAAACCTAAAACCCCCTGTCATTGGTTTTGATACTGGGTGGCAAGGGAAAGTTCAGTGAAAACACTGTTAGGTCAGCCTGGAATAACAGTGAGAAAATTGCCATTGGAGGCTTAAAAAAAAAGAGTAAGCCATGTTACAGAGTGGTAGAATTTTTTGGCCACACTATCACCTGTAGATTCAGATACTGGACCCACCATTTAGTAGAGAAGTAGCATGGCCAAATTTTAATTAATCTCTCAGTTTTTCAGTCTCATTATCTGTAAAATAATAATGCATTTACCACAGGATTTCCATTAAAATTAACAGAGATAATACATATAATGTACTTAGAGTCTGGCCCAGAGCATACTAATATCATTGTGATGGTGATGATCTTAGTCATCAATTGTATTGCTTTCAAAAATGGAGAGAGAAAATTGAAATAATGTTTGCCAAAAAAGTGCAATAAACTTACTTGTAAGATTCAGTTTTAATCATTCAAATGGAATATAAATAATTTCATTCTTTTAATTGATATAAAAGAGAGGAAGTCTTTATAATTACCTCCCAGCACAAGCTATCAAAGTTATCTAAGGTCATATTCTGTTTTAGGAAAAAAAACTGAAATAACCAGTGTTCAAAGGAGCCAGATGATTCTCCTTATTCCTCTAAACTTGCCCACAAAATCAGTGGAGAATATGACATATGGTGGTCATTACTGATTGATGGGATCTTTGCCTGAAGCTTAGAATATTCAGAGTGAAAGGGAGATAACCTTTATTGTATGGAAAAAATGCTCCTCAACATCATTATTTTATCAATATAATAATCATTATAGAAAAAACAGTATTATTTCATGAATCATTCTCAAGCTTTCAGACTTAGAATTGAGTTTGTAATTGTAAAATAAATCATATAACACTTTCCACTGATTGAACTTTTCCAGTTCTTGGTTATGACTTGTATTTATAACTTGACAAATCATCTCAAACAAAAACAGTTGGACACAGTGTATCTACTTTGTTGTGTGTGTGTGTGTTGTGTGTGTGTGTATCTACTTTATTACAAGTGTTCTTTTGTTTCATCCAGAAATTTTTATAGATGAGCACAATTATACTGTCTTACTACCTTTGTTCCTCCTATAGTTTGACAATTTATCTTCCTCCTGCTTGTTTATTTTTACTTTTTTTTTAATTTTTTTATTGTTATGTTAATCACCATATATTACATAATTGTTTTGGTGTAGTGTTCCATGATTCATTGTTTGTTCATAACACCCAGTGCTCCATGCAGAATGTGCCCTCTTTAATACCCATCACCAGGCTAACCCATCCCCCTACCCTCCTCCCCTCTAGAAACCTCAGTTTGTTTTTCAGAGTCCATCTCTCCTGGTTCGTCTCCCCCTCTGACTTACTCCCCTTCATTCTTCCTCTCCTGCTATCTTCTTCTTTTTCTTCTTTCTTAAAATATGTTGCGTTATTTGTTTCAGATCTGTGATTCAACAGTCTTACACAATTCACAGCGCTCACCGTAGCACATATCTTCCCCAATGTCTATCACCCAGCCACCCCCTCCTTAACTGATGAAAATTTAGGTTTTCTAAAATCTCTTCACATAGTCTTTATTATAGTAGGATTTATTTTCCCTATGAGAACTGGGCTTAATGTTTAAAAAGTCCATTGGCAAGATTAGTGTTAAAAAGTACTTATTTTGAACTGAAATAATGTTCATGTCATTACACTAATATCCACATGACTGAACAATAATGTTTTGAGACATTGTGGTTCTGACTAGGGGATCTGTATCTATACAAATAATTTAAAATTCTCTGAATGGTTTTGAACTTCTAGCACAGTGCATGGTACAGGATGGCAAAAAGTGTGTTTTTAAAAATAGACATGAGCTTTTTAATTCTAAAATTAGCATTTAGAAGTAAGTGTGCCGTTTTGAATTGTACAGGTTTATAGATTATTATAGGAGAAAGAAGGAAGAAAAGCATAATGCTTGATAAAGATTAATAGAATTGGAATATGACATTGTTTGGCAACAATTAAAATATAAAAATTTTATAGTATTAGAAATATTAGATGTTGAATGGTAAATAAGTAACTTTATCCAAAGAGAGTTCTGGTCTTTACCTGTATCCTGGAAGATGATCTCTAACCCTTGGAATGTTATGCCGAATGAGAATATCTTTGTTTACCTGGGAATCTTTGTGTTTTTTGTTTGTTTGTTTGTTTTTGTGTTTTTTTTTTTAATTTGGGATCTTTGTGCCACATTAGATAATATAACAACATGATTTAGGGTGAGGGCTAGAGACTGAGGTCAAACATGTGGATGGCCAACCAAGTTTAAGACAACAAGCCCAAATAAAACTGGACTCCAAGATTCTGGTGTAATTGACTAGTTGGAAGTATTCTATATGCATTGCCACACAGCAATGATGAGAAATTAGCACTATCCATGACCCTAATGAGAAAAGACAATTGGAAGCTCCACATGTGAAACTTTCCTGGATTCTTCCCCATGCCCCTCTTCCACTGGCTTATTTTAGTCTGTATTCTTTTGCTGTAATAAATTGTAACCATGAGTACAACAGCTCTCAGTGCCCTCTGTGAATCCTTAATTATCAAAACTAAAGGTGGTCTTGGGGATCTCCAGGCTGACAGTTAGTGTCAGAAGTCAGGGGGTAGTCTTGGGGACTGTTCTCTAACTTTACAGATTTTTTTTGTGATTTTCTGCCTCTCTGTCACTGTTTAGAACCACAGGGCAGTACTGAAGTTCAAAACATAATACGCTTTTTTATTTCCTACTATTGCAGATATAGATATTTATTGATGGTCTGTTATCTTGGTAAGCTCTATTTAGTATGCCTCAATATGTTATCAAACATGATGAATACTCAAAGTTGTTTTGTTTACTCTCATAAAAGAAATTTAAAATTAAGGCTTGATTTGTATTACCTGAATTATATTTACAAAATTTAAGCGGTGTGATGACCTCCTTTTTCACAATGTGTTTTAGTTTTCTTGATGATTGTTAATTTATCAAAATATCCTTCTCCATATATTTGATTCAAGAAAAATTTTTATTTAGCCTTCTGTGTTGACAATTTTCATATTTCATAGCAATTATTTAGAAATAGCCCATTGTTTTCTTCCCATGGACCAGATTTTCCTTTCATTGGCACATAATATGGCTTAAAAATAAAAGCTCCCTATCGTAAAAAGGACCAACCTCATGCTAAGTAGATTTTATTCCCTCACATTAGGCTTTTGGCAACTAAAACAAACACTTCATTGATTTTATGTAATCCTCTCCCACACAAGAAAACAATGAGCAAGTAACAATGGAAATAGTCTTAAAAGTTAGTTTTCTAATAAGAAATAAAAGTAGTAAAACAAGTGGGTTTATTTTTTATAAATGAGACCATTTCTACACTTATATAGTTTTCTTGAATATCAAAAATTTCTAATTTAAAAGTTATGCATTAAAAAATAGAGTTTTTGATATTGTGCTTCTCTGAATTTAGTATCTAAAATAGAGCAGCCACTTATGCTTCAATTGTGTGTGTGCATTCACGTGTGTGTGTGTGCATGTGTATGTTAGTTTTCTGTGGCTGTTACAAAGTGCCACTAATGTGGGGCACCTGGGTGGCTCAGTCAATTAAGCATCCGACTTTGGCTCAGGTCATGATCTCAGGGTCCTGGTGGGATCCAGCCCCGCCATCGACCCCACTATCAAGCTCTGCATCCACTCCCATGTCTAGTTGAGCCTGGCTCTATGCTCAATCAGTTGGAAGTCTGCTTCTCTCTCTCCCTTTGCCCCTTTCCCTGCTCATGCTCTCTCTCTCAATAAATAAATCGTAAAAAACAAACAAGCAAATTGTCACTAATGTAACTTAAACAAATTATTATCTCACCATTCTAAAGGCCAGGAGTCTGAAATGCCATACTCCCTCCAAAGGTACTAGGGGAGAATCCATTCCTCATTTCCAGCTTCTGATAGCTGTATCACTCTAATCTTTGCCTCTGTGGATAGATACAGTACCTTCTCCTCTTTGTATATGTAAAATCTACCTTTGCCTACCTCTTACAAAAGCACATGTGATTGCATTAGAGCTCACCCAAGTAATCCAGGCCATTTTACCTACCTCAATATCCTTAAATTCACCATATTTATAAAGATCCTTTCTTCCATGAGATAACATTCACTGGTTTCAGGGTTGAGGGCCTGATTTTTATTTGGGGGAGAGGGGTGCATTCCCAGCTTACTGTGGTATATATCCTTGTAACTGTGCTACTTGGAATGCCAAATCTATATTAAACTAACAGTATTAAGCCTTTTCTCTGTGTCTATTAGGTGATAAAGTTCTTTTAAATTATGGCTCTCCTTTGTACTTATCCTATTGTTATGTGTTGTATATGAACAGAAATATTTCAAGCATAAAGTAAATAAAAAATGTTTTATTAAGAATTTTTTAGAAGAGATCTATTTGTAGAGATAGATGGATGGATAGATTCCCATTATTCAAGGAGGGAAAAACAAAGACCTTGCTAACATTTTCCCCCCAAAATCCTAAGTAACACTTAGAAGAAATAATAGCTTTTCATTATAAAAAATTATCTGAATTTTATCAAATATTCTTTTATCTCAACAAAATTTCTTTCTTCCTGTCCCTAGACTTACTTTAGAAATATTAAAATTAATCTAACTTTTGGTACTTCCAATTACCTTTTTAAAATTAATGATCAAATCTAACACCCTGTGGTAAAATCTTAAATGTCTGTCTGCTAATGTATGACTTCAAAAGCATTAGTAGAACATCCATATTAGTTTATTCTTACATTCCTACCTACAGAAGGACCTCTACTAGTCATCTAAAAGTCAAAATGTACCCAAAAAGAATACATTTTACATAAAAGAAAGAAGATTTATTTTCTATCAATAGGGACTGGGCATGTTATTGTTTTGAGATTATATCCTCATGGTTGAAAATGTATGATTTTTGCTTCTAGAACTGATGAAGTATGAGACTAAAAAATGATAGCTATGCAATAAAAGTGCAATGAAGAAATGAGAACAATTAAAAATAAGATGATATGGACTGCCCTTTGTCAATTTACTTCTCTGTATGACAAACTAAAATGCTGGCTAGGTTTTCATATAAAGATATTGTAAATATTTATAAATCTATAATGGTAACTGGCATGAATACTTATGTGAGAAAATGTCTCCTCCTTGAGTGTGCTGATTCAGTTTTCGTGTGCAGCAGAATGGCTTAGAGGTTGGCTGTGCCTCTTAGTATTCATCTGAAATACTAAGCAGAAAAAGAGATATTACAACCTTTCTTTGTCAGCCATCATGTGGGTTTATTAAGAAATTTTATGTGTCTGGGGTGCCTGGGTGGCTCAGTCATTCAGCATCTGCCTTCGGCTTGGGTCATGATCCCGGGGTCCTGGGATCGAGCCCCATATCGGGCTCCCTGCTCAATGGGAAGCCTGCTTCTCCCTCTCCCTCACTTGTGTTCCCTCTCTCACTGTGTCTCTCTCTGTCAAATAAATAAATAAAATCTTTAAAAAAAAATTTTACGTGTCTAGTTATAAGGGGAATGCTTACTCTGGTGGCCATTTTGAATGATTTGCTAAGGAAAACCTAACTTTAGATCTAGATACGTCTATTCATCAAATCTTCTTATACAAAAAAAATCAGGCTAGAATAGAGTTGTTTAAAAAAAATCAAAATTCAAGTAAAGCATTAGAAGCACTGCCTAAATGAAATTATAATGAAAAAAGAGAACAAAAAGAAACAATTGGATAAGTTTGTGAAGAAAAATCATTTATATTCTTATGTACCTATATTGTCTTGCAAAATCCTTGCTCTGAAGGATGAGTTTAATAAAGTTATCCACAAAGGATTTCCAATTCTGGTATCATAAATCTGCCATAACAACTATATTCTAGATCAAACACACTTTGAAGTTCTGTTTATTTTTGAAAAAGTAGGAAAAAAAACTCAAGAAATATTCCTATTATAACAAAGTGTGGAAATTATTGAAGACTAACCAAATGAGAAAACAAAAACTATTTATTCAGAACTCACTATAGCAAGGAAGTCAGCCACCATCACTTGTATTTTGGTAGAGACTCAGAGGTAAGCCATAGAAGCAGGAACCCAGGGCATCAAAGAGTTTGCCCAAACCAGTTAGTAACTGGAAAATAGGGGTTGCCCTAGTGTCGGATTCCTCTTGGGGACTGTGAACTTTGGAGGGAAGGGAAGGGAGAAAGTTGAATATTTAATTCCTTCTGTGAACCCAAACCCTCAAGTTTACTGAAATGGTCTTAGGTTGGGAGTAACTTCAAACTACTAGCAGAATAGAGAAAAACATATCCCTTATAACAAGTTATTCCTGCAGGACTGCCATAAAATAAGACTGAGAACACTAGAACAGATTATCAAACTTATTATAAGGTAAATCATAATGACAAGAGTTAATAGAATACAAAGCAATAAATTAATCCCCCAGGGACTACAGAAATTACAATAATCAGATTAAAAATGCAGACTATATATGCAATTTTTAAAAAATCAGAATTCAGGGGCGCCTGGGTGGCTCAGTTGGTTGGGCGACTGCCTTCAGCTCAGGTCGTGATCCTGGAGTCCCGGGATCGAGTCCCACATCGGGCTCCCTGCTCGGCGGGGAGTCTGCTTCTCCCTCTGACCCTCCCCCCCTCTCATGCTCTCTCTCTCTCTCTCTCATTCTCTCTCTCAAATAAATAAGTAAAATCTTTAAAAAAAAAAATCAGAATTCACTAAAACATAAGGACATGTCAAGAAATGATCAAAATAAACACAGGAAAACTACTTCCTGAAATTAAAAGTATAATTGTGGAATGAGAAATTACACAGGTTAAACCCCAGATTAAACACAGTTAAAAGGAGAATTAGTGAACAGGAAGATATATGAAAAAGGTTATCAAGAGACATGCAGAATGAAGGAGAATGCCTGAATGCATCTCAAGAGAATCTAAAGAGAAAAGCAAAGAACTACTGGATAAATTCCAAGATAAATTTCTAGAATTGATGACAAGAATGATTCCATGTACACTAAAAGTACAATTCTTACCCATCAGAAAAGTAAAAGAAATGCATACTATAGTGACATTTTTTTTTCCTAAAGCTGAAGAAATATTTTGAAGGAAAGTAGAAAAAAATACACTTAAATTATAAAGGAATGGCAATGAGATTATTAGCAGAACAACATAAAGGTTAAAATCACTGAATTATTGCTTGATATTTCCCAAATTATTTTTATTATAATCACAGTATCTGTTATGTATATGTGTGACACTTTATCTGATCCATTGGAGCAGTTCTAGGATTTTTAAATAACATTTTTTTTACAGGTAATCACATTGTTTTGAAGAACTAGACTTACATTGTATAATAGAGATGTAGCCCATAAATTAGATTCATGTAGCCATTATCTGCCCTAGAATATCCTGGTAGAGTTGATATTATAGAAATTGATTCATGTATGCATTCAAGAAATGTTAATTGAGTGAGTATTTTGTGCTAGGGTTATGGTAGGCATTGGGAATACACATGTGAAAGTTATGATTCTTGCTCTTAATATAAAAAATAACTATCAGTTATAGCAGATTAAGGTATAGTAAATCTACATACAAATTTTATATTTATATACATTATACACATTTCATATTCCTTAAATGGCTTTTGAGACATACTTTTTAACTATGTACATTAAAAATTCACTACTAGGTATTTATCTAAAGGCTGCAAAAATAGTGATTTGAAGGGGCACATGCACCCCAATGTTTATAGCAGCACTATCAACAATAGCCAGATTATGGAAAGAGCCGAAATGTCCATCAAATGATGAATGGATAAAGAAGATATACCATATATATATATATATATATATATATATATATATATACACACACAATGGAATATTCTTCATCCATAAAACCCAAGAATGAAATCTTGGCATTTGTAGCAACATGGATAGAGCTAGAGAGTATATAATGTGGCTAGAACTAGAGTGTATTTTGCTAAGTGAAATCAGAGAAAGACAAATACCATATGATTTCACTTATATGTGGAATTTAAGAAACAAAACAGATGAACATAGGGGAAGGGAAGGAAAAACTGAGATAAAAACAGAGAGGGAGACAAACCATAAGAGACTCTTAATGATAGGGAAGAAACTGAGGGTTGCTGGAGGGGAGGTGGGTGGAAAGATGGGGTAAATGAGTGATGGGCATTAAGGGGAGCACTTGTAATGAGCACTGGGTATTATATACAAGTGATGAATCACGAAATTCTATCCCTGAAACTAATACTACACTATATTTTAACTAACTTGAATTTTATAAAATCTTGAAAGAAAAAAATTATTGTACTGGATTTGTTTTAAAGTGCTATTTATTAGATACTGAATTTTAAATGAACTATCTTATTTTATTAATACCTTTTAAAAGAAGTAATTTAAAAAAAAAGAAGTAATCTGGGGCGCCTGGGTGGCTCAATCATTAAACATCTGCCTTCGGCTCAGGTCATGATCCCAGGGTCATGGGAGCCCCTCATTGGGCTTCCTCCTCAGCCTGCTTCTCCCTCTCCCTCTCCCACTCCCCCTAGTTGTGTTCCTCTCTCCCTGTGTCTCTCTCTGTCAAATAAATAAATAAAATCTTTTATATATAGTAATCTTATTCTAGGAGAGTTTTTTTCTCTGAGGTAATAGTTGCAGTTAGTAGAAATGAGCTCAAATCAGAATTTTAAGATAATAGTTGCAGTTAGTAGAAATGAGCTCAAATCAGAATTTTCAGCTTAAGTCTTACATTCAAATGTAGATATATTTAAAGTAGTTGACTTAGGGAAACTTGTTTTAAATCTATTTCACCTTTTATTTTTTTTCAATATACACAGTCTTCCCTTTTAGATGGAATAAGTCTACCAAAATGAAATCAAACTACCCCTAAAATTAATATATCAGATTAATCTTTATCCATAGGTATTTATGTTAGTGGTTTGCATTCATAACTTAAAATAGTTACCATACACACCACTATTTACTAAGCACCTAATATCTGAAAGACACTGTGACAAATGCTTTATATATATTATGTCAAGCAAACTAGACAATCCTCTGAGATAAATATTAACAAATAGCTCTGTTTCACACTTGAGGGAATTAAGATTTAAAGTCTTCAGGGATCAGATATCTACCACATACAACAACTAGCATTTCATAGAACATTTCCAGTTGGTAAGCAACAAACATTACAATTTCTTCTTTTCAATTTCCACATCACAACCCATAAAATAAAAACATGTACTATATTTTTATTGTGAGTAAAATAGATTTTAAATGCCTTGAGACCAGAGATTGTGTTTCTATTCATTCATTTTTCCTTAGTTGCTATCAGAGTTCTGCCACATAGTAGGTGATAGTAATTCTATTCTTAAAAATCTTCATATATGCTAGTGATTCCATGTATATTGTGTACTGGCCAAAGGCTGGTAATAACTCTAAGGTACACAATTGTCCATTTAAAACTAGATCTGTTATAAGACAAGTTCGATTCAATGGGCTGCTTTTAAGTAAATCACTGTAATTTTCAATTATAATCAAAAACAAATAAAAACATGTCTGCAGAATGGATTTGTGTAGCTTCTTATAAGCATCAGAAGGATTCAAAGCAGAATTCTATGATTGTGTTTACTTGACAGTACTTTCCACTGGCATCCCTATATTTTTCTGGGCAAAGGATCAGAAAATTGAACACTCGGGGCACCTGGGTGGCTCAGTCGTTAAGTGTCTGCCTTCAGCTCAGGTCATGGTCCCAGGGTCCTGGGATCCAGCCCCTCATCGGGCTCCCTGCTCGGCGGGAAGCCTGCTTCGTCCTCTCCCACTCCCCCTGCTTGTGTTCCCTGTCTTGCTGTGTCTCTCTATGTCAAATAAATAAATAAAATCTTAAAATAAAAAAGAAAATTGAACACTCTAACAAAAATTTTGAAGTGAAAGAGGTAATGAGAGCTCAGCTGACTTACCTATCGCCCTCGAATTTGGAAGACTTAAGTATTTTTTGAAATGAAAAAATACCCCTTTAGGTCTTCCTTTGAATTTGAAACAGAAGTTTTCTTATTTTCCTTTTGAATGGAATACGTAGCTCTATGTGAAGTTTTGAAATTTCACAACTGTGAGCCAGAGAAAGATCATTTCCTGTACATTTAAACATGATAATTATTGCTAGAGGGAGAAGAATCTTGCCTTGCTTCTTTGTCTGCCCTTATTTTTGTTGTTGTTGTTGTTACTCTCTCTATTCCTTTCCTTCTAAATTTTTTGAATTGATTTCCTTTCTGTAATCACATGTCATACCTTCTTTTGGTGTGTTTGTGTGTCCATGTGTTCTTCCCATGGCTCATCTAATTATTTGCTTTACTCTTATTATCTGCTCTTTTTTCGTCTCTTCAGGTTTTCTTGGCGTATTAGTTTCCTATTGCTGTTTTCCAAGCACAAAAATGGCAAAAATTTGATTGTTCTCTCACTCTCCCAAGTCTGTTTTACTCAAATGTACAAATAACCCAAGTTAAACAAAGTATAAATACATTGTCTTTAAGGAAAATGCAAAAGTCTCAACTGTATTCTTCTTACATATTATTTTTCTCATATTGTAAATGCAACAATACAATATTACAGGTTTATGGAAAGGTTTGAATAATGTCTGAAAGTATTATTACATTGGCTCACGTGTTCCGCTGATTTAAACTTGTCTCCATGGGCAGAAGTACTACACATTTTCTCATGTCTACCTCTTACATCCCAGTGGCTTCTGTGGACTATTTAATACCATTTTAGGTTGTTTACAGCTGTACTAAGAAACTGGCACCATTTTGAAATGAAAAGATGTCCCCTTTCCTTTTCTTTGGGAAATGTCCCAAAGAAATATTTTAAAACTTCGCACTATTTCTTTCAGTTCTATTGGGAAGACCATGACTGGTTTAATAACAGTTTCTCTCTATGTTAAATAGGATTGTCAAGTCTATGAGCACAATTCATTTTTCCTAAAGAACTAATTTTATTTTGCAGTAATGAATGGATATAATATCCCCAAACAAGATTTAGATCTCTTTGTGCCAAACTGAGGATCAGGGGATTTTTCTTTGGTTTGTATTCTTTCCTATATCTTTTTCCCTTTTTTCTTCCATCAGTAAATGTGGCAATTTTTAAATGTAGAAATAGCCATGTCTCTTAAAGATGTGTGTTGTACTGCTTCCATTTTTTAGAGAAAAGCAAAGATGCTTTTGATAGAGTCTATTCATCTAGAGCTTTAGGTAAAGTTTGCATAAATATGAACAGCCTGACAAATTCCAAAAAAGGGCTACTGCCTTAACATTTTGATTTAGGTATTTCCACTGAAGTTTTATAATTCTTTTTTATGCGGTTTTTAAATAAAATCGTTTTTATGCAAAATAACAAAAGATGGTCTAGAATTAAATTTAATGATTTCAATATTTCTAGCACTTAGGGGAGAAAAGTTTATTTAATAGAGAGAATTAGGGGAAAATGTCTAAATAATTTCCAAATTTGTCTTTTTAGCTTATAGTTCAGAGGTTCCCAACTTCATCTAGAAGCAAAATGCCTTTCATTCACCTCCGTTCTTATAGATAATAGTCAAGTGACCAGAATACTGGCTAGATTAAATTAGAAAGATGATACTCCTAGATAATCCCTGGATTGTTCAAATAGAATCCTGAGAAGACAATTTGCGTTAGCACAGTCACATAGTGCACCTGAATTTGGGAATATCCCATGTGCTGATTGGCACCAGATAATTTTGAAAAGAGATTTGGAAAGAGCCTGGCCTTACTAGGC
This sequence comes from Callorhinus ursinus, assembly GCF_003265705.2. Lineage (NCBI taxonomy): Eukaryota > Metazoa > Chordata > Mammalia > Carnivora > Otariidae > Callorhinus > Callorhinus ursinus. The sequence continues at coordinate 60,201,683 of NW_027397074.1, read as the reverse complement.
AGACAAATTTAAAATGAATTCCCAATTTTGCCATTTAATAACTGTGTGAAAACCAGTGGTCTTCGATGTCTCTCAGTTCATAAAATGTTGACTTATCCAGGAGAATGATATCATCAAATGAGCTTTCTACCATCTTTCCCCCAAAGAACACCAATTTTAACAATCACCCATGGACAAGAGTGCCTTTGTGGAAGTCTGAGAGTCCAGTAGAGAAGTTGCAGCACACCACTGGAGCTAAGAAAAAAAAAAGGAAGAAAGAAAAAGAAATATAAGATTGGAGGCATTGAAGATGGTAAGAGGAACAGTTTCACTTTACCAGCATCACCCCTCCCCCAAGAATCATAGTTCAGTGCCAAGAGAAATCCCTGTCAATGATTTCTCCCACAGGATAGTAAGAGCACATGAGTGGGTGTCCACCTTCCTTAACCATGCAGGATGATGCCAAAAAGACCCACTTCTTTTTCACCCCATACAGAACACTGAGATATGCTGCACAAATGAGGGATGGTAAAGGTTTGGGAAAACAGCAGCCAGGGCTCTTGGATGGCATTGAATGGACTTGGACACTCTTAACTTCTTTGTGGACTTCCATCAGAAAGCCTTTTCAGGAGCCACTGAGAAGCTTGCTTATGGATCCCCCCAACTGGCCATGGACACCTCCACCATTTTGTGTCCCTCACCCACATACTGCCCCCCTCACCTAATGGCGAGCTCCTTGTGCACACCTCCTAGGATGGTGAAAGCAAGCCCTTACAAATGACTAGTGAGCATGAGCAGAAAGTCAATCTGACTGTGCTTAGGACAAAGCACACAAACTTGAGCGTTCAGTACCACCCTGGGGGAAACAAACAAGAGGCTTTCAGCAATGGCATGATTTTGCAGGATTGACAGAAGGCACACAATCTTAAGAATTCTTCCCCAAGAGGGAATAAGAAATGTGGGGCAGGCATACCCATAGCAAAGTTCTGAGAAGACCTAAGAACCTAATAGGACTGATAGAAGGTATTATCTCCCCAAGCCAGTCAGTAAAGACTGGAGAAGGTGACTGATTCTTCAAATGGGAAGACAGCAATGCAAAACTTCAGGGAATAAGGAAAATTAAGAGCATATGACACCACTAAAGGAATATAGTAATTTTCCAGTAACTGACCCCAAAGAAATGGAGATCTGTGATTTTCCTGATAATGATTCAAAATAGTTGTTTTAGGAAACTCAGTGAGCGATAAGAAAACACATAAAAAATTGACAAAATTAAAAAGAAAGAAAGAAAAAGAAATCCAAGAAATATTTTCTGACCAAAATGGCATGAAAGTAGAAAGGAATAATAGGAGAAAAATTGGGAAATTCATGAGTATGTGGAACACACTTTGAAAAACCAATAGATCAAAGAATAAATAAAAGGGAAATCAAAGAATATCTTGAAAAAATGGAAAATGGAAACACAACATACCAAAACTTATGGGATACAGTATAAGCAGTTCTAAGAGGAATCAAATGTAGGTATTTATAGTGATAAATATATAGTGATAAATACATTAAGAAAAAAGAAAGATCCCAAGTAAGCAGCCTCATTTTATACCTGACAGAACTAAAAAAAAAGAACAAACAAAGCCCAAAGTTAACAGAAAGAAGAAAATAACAAAGATCTGAGCAGAAATAAGTGAAACAGAGACAAAAAAAATAATAGAAAAGATAAATGAAACAAAGAGTTGGGTTCTTTTAATACAAACAAAATTGACAAAACGTTGACTAAGAGAGAGAAAATGCACAAAATCAGAAATGAAAGAGGAGATACATCAACTGATACTACAGAAATACAAAGGATCATAAGAGATATTTCTAAACAATCATATGCCAACAAATTGTACAACCTAGAAGAAATGCATAAATTCCTAGAAACATATACCCTACCAAGACTGAATCATGAAAAATAGAAAATCTGAACAGACCAATGATGAATCAGGAGATTAAATCTGTACTCAGACACCTCTCAACAAAGAAAAGCTCAGGACTGTAGATGGCTCCATGGATGAATTCTATAAAATATTTAAATTATAAAAAATATTTAAAGAAAAATTACCAGTTCTTCTCAAACTTTTCCAAAAAAACTGAAGGGGAGAAAACACTCCTAAACTCATCCTATAAGGCCAATACTGTCCTGACACAAAAGCTAGATAAAGACACTACAAGAAAGGAAAACTATGGGCCAATATTTTTAATGAATATGGATGCAGAATTTTTCAACAAAATAGAAGCAAATTGAACTCAACAAAGATCATACACCATGACTAAATGGGATTCATCCCTGGGATGCAAGGATGTTTCAACATCAGCAAAACAATAAACTTGATACAGCATATTAATAGAATGAAATGTAAAAATCATATGGTCATCTCAATAGATGCAAAAAAGACATTTGCCAAATTCAACATTCTTTCATGATAACTACCCTCTATAAATAGGGTATAAAAGGTATAAAAGGACCATATCTCAACATAATAAAGGTCATATATGACAAGCCCACAACCAATACCATACTCAGTGGTAAAAGGCTGAAAACTTTTCCTCTGAAAACAGGAATAAGACAATGTGTTCACTCTTGCCGCTTCTACTCAACATTATAATGGAAATCCTAGCCAGAGCAATTAGGAATGAAAAAGAACTAACAGGCACCCAAATCAGAAAAGAAGAAGTAAAACTGTCTCTGAACAGAATGTAGTCTTCTATATAGAAATCCTAAATATCCCACCAAAAACTATTAGAATAAATTCAGTGAAGTCATAGGATACATATTCAACATGTAGAAGTCATGTGTGTTTTTATATACTAATGAATACCCTAACAAACTATTTTGAAAAAAAAAAAACAGTCCTATTTACAGTAGCATCAAAAACAATAAAATACAAATGACAAAATCTCATTCTTTTTATGGCTGAGTAATATTCTATTGTATATCAACAATACTTCAATAAAATAAAATTGCAAAAGAAAACCCCAATAAGTTTAACCAAGATGGTAAAAGATCCATATATGAAAACTATAAAACACTGATGAGGGGCACCTGGATGGCTCAGTTGTGAAGCCTCTGCCTTGGGCTCAGGTCATGATCCTAGGGTCCTGGGATCAAGGCTCATATCAGGCTCCCTGATCTGCAGAACCCTGCTTCTCCCTCTCCCACTCCCCCTGGTTGTGTTCCCTCTCTCCCTGTGTCTCTCTCTGTCAAATAAATAAATAAAATCTTAAAAAAAAACTGATGAAATTGAAGACATAAGTAAATTACTAATTAATTATTATGCTTCTATAATGCCATATGTTGTAGTTCAGCTTTACTTCTATCTTGCTAGCAACTATGTTCCCATATAATGGCCTGGGATCTTCTACTTACTCATTTTCATGAACAAAGTTCTGTCAATATCTACCAGCTCAGATGATCTAGAATTTTTCCAGCAGTGGCAGCTCAACAGGCATTAGAAGATGTTGTGACCCAATAGAAACCAAGATGGCAAGCTAGGCTTCTCTTTTGATATGTTTTAGAAGGGAATTTTTTTTTTAGATGCAAATGAGAATGGATTAATCTTATTGCCAGTATTTCTTAAATTTAAGCATGCATCAGAAATACCTGAAGGGCTTGTTAAAATTAAAAAAGATTGTTGGGCCCCATTACTGGAGTGCCTGATTCAGTAGGTGAGGGATGGACCCTCCGCCCCCGCAAACTGGCATTTTTAACAAGTTCCCAGGGCATGCTGATGTTACTAGTCAAGAAGAACCACATGTTGAGAAACCTCACCTTTGCCCTACCCTGCAACTTATTTTTGATGCTGACTGAGCAAATGGGAGCAACTAGACTCTCCCAAGAACTGTATGCAGTATATGGTGACTAGATTCTCTCCTTGGGCAAACTCTAAGCAGGCCCTCCTGAACTCTTTTTCAACTAGGCTTAGGCTTTTGAACTTCCATGTTCCTCTCTGCATGGTTCAGTTTTAATAAGAATCCTGCTAAGTCAGTTTAGCCAGAATCTCTTCCATATCATCTTCCATGTCTAATCACCCTGGATATGTAATCAAATTCCTAATCCACCACCATTCTGCGGGTGATGTGTAATCACCCAGGCCTGCTTTCAGCAAGAATCCTATTATGTCAGAATTTCTCCCTACCTCTGATGTTTCCTCTTAGGAATTTTGCATCCAGTGACCCCCAACCCATTTCCTGGCTATAAATTCCCACTTTTCCTTGTTTTATTCAGAGTTCAACACACTCTCTCTCCCCTACTGCAAGACTTCATTGCTCTGATCCCTGTAACTATTGCAATAGTCCTCCCTTGAATAGACTTCTTTACTGCCTTGTTATTGTCTTTGAGTGATTTTTTTTTAAACAGTTTGAATGTTTTCTTGTTAACAATGGCCAGAGTCTGTTCTCTCTATTCTTAAAGATAAATCTGTTCTACTAGTTGGTCTACTCCCCAGTACATATACTTTTGGAAATATATGCTTGATGGTATTCATCTCATAAATCATTTGCCAAGCAGCCAGATTTTAATTGGCAGCAAACACCACACTTTATACCTGAACCATCTTCAACAGTTTTCCAAAATAACAGCTTTATTCAGCTTTCTAACAGATTCTAAAAGTTGGCTCCAACATGATTGTTTGGTTTCCTATGGAATCCCAGCAGGGTATCATGATGAAGAGAGAATCAGAAATGTTTGATCAGCCTGCTCAGACATTCCTTTTCTCAGAATTTATCTCCATGTGTTTTCTATCACAACATGCTTCTTCCGCTGCAGGAGTGGTATTCAACTGGGGCAGTCTTGCCCCTCAGGAGACGTTTGACAAAGTATGAAGACATTTTGGTGGCCACATTTGGGGAAATGTTACTGGAATCTAGAGGTTAGAAGCCAAGGATTCTGCTAAACTTCCAAACAGTTATCCATTTCAAGATGTCAATAGTGCTGAGCTTGAGAAATCTGACTGCAAAGAAGGAGTTTGCAAACTATGGCTTATGGGCCAAACTGAGCTTCACAGTCTGTTTTTTTAAGTAACTGTGTGTTGGAACTCAGTCATACTCATTTGTCTGCATATTGTCCATGTCTACTTTTGAGCTACAGTGGCAAAGTTGAAAATTGGTAACAGATACATAAGGCCCACAAACCTAAACTATTACTATCTTGTCCTTACAGAAAGAGTTTGTTAATCAGAGGTGGTTACTGGACCAGTATCATCATTGTCATCACAAACTTGGGAACTTGTTAGAAATGAATGCAAATTCTGGGGACCAACCCCAGACCTACTGATTTGAAATTTCTGGAAGTGGGAGCCAGCATTCTGTGTTTAACAAGTCCTCCATGTGGTTTTTGCCAAACTTTGAGATTATTGCTGCAGAATATTATATTCCATAAAATGTTATCCTGATTAGCCAATAGCTTGTAATATAATTGCTTCTTTTCTAATTGGTACATTTAAGTATTCAATAATATACATGGTTAGTAGATTTTGTAATGGGGCAGAACTAAATTAATAAAACCTAAAACAGAAGGTCTGTGATGCTTTATAATAGACTGAAGTCCCCATGCCATTGTGGAATTTGTAACTATTTTTCTTTCCAATTTTATTACAATACAGATTTGTGTGTCCCCCCCCCCCACCTTGGATAATTAATTAGAATCTTCATTGATATGATCTGGGCTTCTATAAAGCACTCTAAATGATTTTGGCAACCGGACCAGGAAAAAACAGAATTACACAAGACCTTTTCACTTTTCAGGTCAAAAGAGGGAGAAATGAAAGTGAAAACTTTTGTCAATTTGGCTGGGGTCTTTTTATATGCAGATACAGGAATCTGAGAGAATAACATGTTGTAGATAATCAACTACTGTAGTAAATGGAGAAATCTGAATTTACAAAGCAAAAGCATTTCATAATAGATTGTTGTATTAGTAAAGATGAAAACTCATTAATTTTGACTTGCATCAATGAGAACATTTATGATGTGTTTTAAGTTTTGCTTTAGAAGTAGATGACCCAGCATTGGTTATCAGTGTCATCAAGGATCTAGACTCATTCAGTCCTTCCCCCTTTGCTAGCCCCAGGATGATAGCTGACTCTCCATCCCTATTTGATCCCAATATGGGTGCTACATCTTTAAGAATTATGCCCTCTTCATAGGACAGCAACATGCAAAATAGGGAGCAAAGGGTTGCTGGAAGGGGATTTTTCCTTCCATACTTCTCTTGTCGTGGAGCAGAAGTTTCAGAATATATTCCATTATGTCTTACTGACTAAAACCAATTCCAAAATTATGTGCACTCTTAGAGCAGTTATTGACAAAATATGAGAAAGTTATGACTGACTGAAACTGTTTTATACCTTTAGACTGAGCATGTTACTCTTCAAATCAAATCAGAGAATGGCTATTGGGCTGGCACACAACCAGTGGTGTCTGATGCAACCATGAATACTAATAAGCTATTAAAAGTAATTTATTATCTAATGATTACAAATGTGTTTTAGGATACTCATTATATGAGGCTGTTTTCAAACATTTGTTCAAAACTATGAAATATTTTCATTCTTGGGAATAAGTGATTTTTGCTACTAGGCTTTCTCAACTCTTTAACGATAATTTTAATCCTTTGATTGTAAAAATTGAAAAACTGATATGGTCAAACAACATGTCAAAAATCCGTTTCATTTCACTTCACATTAAAACTTAAATTTCATTTTTTTAAGATTTTTATTTATTTATTTGAGAGAGAGAGAGAGAGAGAGAGAGCACAAGCAGGGGGAACAGTAGAGGGAGAGGGAGAAGCAGACCCCCCGCTGAGCAGGGAGCCGGATGCGGAGCTCAATCCTAGGACCCTAAGATCATGACTGAGCTGAAGGCAGTTGCTTAACCTACTGAGCCACCCAGGCACCTCTTAAATTTCATTATGAATGACCAACTGCTAAGAACCTAAGTTTCAATAATTTTTCCTAACATGGGCTATAGTAAGTGACACAGTCTTTGTGCTTTTATGACCAGTGTGGCGTATTTGTGATAAAGATGATCTGCAGTAAAGATGTAATGAAGATGATTTGCAAAGAAGTAAAAAATGGCTTTTCCTTTCTACAGAGCTGCATAGAGACATTATATATATATATATATATATATTTGTATATCAGTTTTTTAGTTCAAATAAAATTAACATACAATGTTACATTAGTTTCAGGTGTACAATATAGTGATTCAACAATTCTATACATTTCTCAGTGCTCATTAAGATAATTATACCCTTAATCCTCTTTATTTCACCCATCCTCCCACCACCTCTCCTCTGGCAACCACCAGTTTATACTCTGAATTTAAGAGTCTGTTTTTCTGTTCATCTCTTTTTGTTATTGTTCATTTGTTTTGTTTCTTAAATTCCACATCTGGCTGAAATCCTATGGAATTTGTCCTTCTCTGGCTGCCTATCTCATTTAGCATTATACCCTCTAGGTCTATCCATGTTGTTACATATGGCAAGATTTCATTCCCTTGTATGATTAATATTCTATTGTGTAAATACATCATTATATATTTATATTTTATTTTTAGGTATTTAAATTTTTACATTTATTTATCTATATATTTATATAAATATATAGACAAATAATTTTTTAATTTATTTAAACCTAAAATGTTATTTAAACCTAAAACGTTTAAACATATATAAATATATATATGAATTTTTTAATTTATTTAAACCTAAAACGTTATTTAAACGATTTAAACCTAAAACGTTATTTAAACGTTTTAAACCTAAAACGTTTCCATTGAAGAAAAGTTAATCTTTTAATCCATTCCTCTTTAAAAATTGATCTCTGTAATCAAGAATTTGCTGCTTTCTCATTGCAGAATCTAATTGATAATTTAATTCCCCCAGGAATTCACTCTGGGTAAGAAGAGATTTATAGTGATTTGACACTGTGCCTTAACTGCCTTAACTATGTTGTTGTCAATTGTAGAACATGTTTGTGAGTATTTCCACTCTATAAATTGATAAACATTATTATTCTGTGTACAATTTTATAGAAGTTGATAACTGTCTTTATCTTTTTAGTTTTACATATTTCAAGTTTTATAAACTTGAAACAATATTAAAGTACTAATATACCATTTGCTAATTATGAACTAGCTAACAATCTTGAAATTACTATTTTTAATACTTTATTTATAGGATTTCCTGTTCCCTGGTTCCCTAACGACAAGAATTAATGAGTATGAACAAGTAATCAAACATTATCTGTGTTAAAGTATGAAGCGGAACATAGTTTCTGCTGCCATAAATATTCCTGTCCATATGGTAAAGGTACAATATTGGCACTGAAGCTTGCAAGTCCATCTGGACAGAACCTAATTTTCCTGGATAAGGCAAAGCTTTCTAAATCAAGCCATCTGTTTGTATGTCTTAAAAGAACCTGTAAATAAAATAAGGCAATATGTGCTTGTGAAAAGAGATCAGAGTTAGCTTGACATTTATGTAGCATAATAGAGAGCCAGTTATCACCTATTGATTATTTTCAGATGTATTATTTTGCTGCCTTGGACCAATCAATAGATGTTGCCTATGACCTGTAAAGAATAACTAATGCATGTATTAATCATCAATACTTAAGCTCATTAAAACTAGAAAGGACGCCAAATTTTTGTCAGCCCAACCAACTCTTTCTTCTTGGACATTGAAGAAACTCCACTTGTTGTTTTTATCATTATATTTTGTAAATATTATTTGGAAAATTTTAAGAGTACATCTTAGGAAAATATAAGAAATGGATATTGAATTACTCTGGAGAAAGATGTGTTCAAAAAAGTTAATACCAGCCTAAAGGAATTTACAGCATTATTTTTTTTCAGCTTTTTTTTTATCCCCAAGCTCTTTTTTTCTTTCAATTTTTTTATTGTTATGTTAATCACCATACATTACATCATTAGTTTTTGATGTAGTGTTCCATGATTCATTGTTTGTGCATAACACCCAGTGCTCCACACAGAACATGCCCTCTTTAATACCCATCACCAGGCTAACCCATCCTCCTACCCCTCTCCCTTCTAGAACCCTCAGTTTGTTTTTCGGAGTTCATCGTCTCTCATGGTTCGTCTCCCCCTCCAATTTCTCCCCCTTCATTCTTCCTCTCCTGCTATCTTCTTTTTTTTTTCTAAACATATATTGCATTATTTGTTTCAGAGGTACAGATCTGTGACTCAACAGTCTTGCACAATTCACAGCGCTCACCATAGCACATACCCTCCCCAATGTCTATCACCCAGCTACCCCATCCCTCCCACCCCACCCCCATTCCAGCAACCCTCAGTTTGTTTCCTGAGATTAAGAATTCCTCATATCAGTGAGGTCATATGATACATGTCTTTCTCTGATTGACTTATTTCATTCAGCATAACACCCTCCAGTTCTAACCACGTCATTGCAAATGGCAAGATCTCATTCCTTTTGATGGCTGCATAATATTCCATTGTATATATACACCACATCTTCTTTATCCATTCATCTGTCGATGGACATCTTGGCTCTTTCCACAGTTTGGCTATTGTGGACATACAGCATTATTTTTTATACAAAAATCAGTTCATTTATACTGCAAGTATTCTGGACATGTTATAATAAAATTTTCTCATTCAAACAAAAATTTAAAAGAAAAGCAATAAAACATCAAAGCACATCAGGTCTAAGTATTCAAGCTGTCACAGTACTTGATACATCCTGGAAAAAAGGGTTTCCATGAGAAGTACATTTACTGATGGAAGAACTAGACAACTTACAGAACTAAAGATTGGTAGGCGAATCAATATGAACAGTAATATAGTTTTCTTAAAACAATTTAGTTGCCTATGGGAGCTTGAACAAAGAACATATCAAAAGTCAAGCTAAATTAGTTAACAGATTTTGTTTGGGCGGAAGTAAAGGAGGTGAGATTTCATGGGACCAGCAGTATTCTTAGAAATATATTACTCAGATATCTTCAGAATAGATTGCAAATCCAAACATTAAAAAAAAATCACAAGTACTTCCTATAAGAAGTTTACTGGAAATGTAAAGGAGAAAACAAAGTGTCAACAAATCACTGATTGATATGCTAATATTGCTAACTGTTGTATTTGCTTTAATATATTGTTGTGGTAGGCCGAATTCTAAGATGGCTCCCATGACTTTGCCCTTAGATGTAAATCCTGTCTTTATGTTACATGGAAAAGGTCATTTTGCTGATATAATTAAGGTTACTAACAAGTCGATCTTAAAACAGGGAGATAATCTGGATAATTCTTTAAAAGCAGAGCGTTTTCTCCAGCTGGTAACAGAAGTCAGAGATGTGGTGAGTCTGGCCTGGAAGAAAGTAAATGTGCAGTTTTTGAATTGTGTGTTTGTGCTACTACCTGGAACTGTAGTTGGAATCTAGGAGATGAAAGCTGTACCTGGCCAACAGCTGGCAGAAAAATGGGGACCTCAGTCAAGTAACTGCATCTAAATTCTGTCAACACTCATATAGTAGCCACAAACTTTCAAGACACTTTGTCCTCCCTTTAGTTTTGATGGAGTATTTGACTATGTGGATGCTGAGTCCTCTAAAAGTGGCCTGCCTTCATGCAGAACACATTTTCTCTCTTGTTTATGTTTGTTGGGAGCAGATAACTATACTCTAGGAACAGCCATTTGTTCTAGAATAGTAGCTGTGATGTCACTAGGCACACATTTATGTGTATAATTTATCACAGTGATGTGAAATAAATCAATCCTAGATACATTTAGTTTTGTTCATGAAACTATTATATTTAGGTATAAGTAGTATTTTACACTCTTAGAGCACTTTTTACAAACGTAAAATATAAATTTTTTCTTAATTTATTAGTTTCTGAATATACATTATTGGTATGGTAAATTTCCACAAAATATGTACAATTAATCATAATCAATGATGAAAATACTCAACTTCACAGATGCATGTACACACACTTGTTCCAGATTGAACTCCTCAACATACGGGGTTTTCTTGAATCTAAACCTTTCTTGCCACATTCTAGGTTCTGAATTCACCTTTTCCAATTGTACATTTTCCCCCAGGCTGCTCCAATTCTTGGAATCCTGTGGTTTTTCTCCTTTTGCCTTAGACTAGGATTTGGGGATCTTTTAAAACTAGAAACTCTAAGAGATAAGTTACTGTCAAAACACTACCAGATGTTGTGGTGTAATGGGAAAGGCAGAGGAGAAACACAGGAGGGGTCTTTGATAAGGTAGATGGACTGGGAAGAGTTAAAAAAAAAAAAGAGAAGTGAGAACCCTTTCTTATCTTTCTTTGAGTGGACTTCAGAGCCAGGAAAAAAGTGTATCCTTGGCTTATTTAAAAGGTCCGTCTATGGGGTACCTGAGTGGCTCAGTCTTTAAGTGTCTGCCTTCGGCTCAGGTCATGATCCCGGGGTCCTGGGATCGAGCCCCTTGTTGGACTCTCTGCTCAGCGGGGAGCCTGCTTCTCCTCCCACTCCCCCTGCTTGTGTTCCCTCTCTTGCTGTCTCTCTCTCTGTCAAATAAATAAAATCTTTTAAAAATAAATAAATAAATAAATAAAAATAAAAGGTCCCTCTACTCAACCATTACCCAACCTTTATATAGCAATAAGGACTTCCACTTGATGATTAAAAGATAAAGTCTTTTAAAAGGCAAACATATGAGAATTTTCATATTTAAATAAATCTGTATCATCAGAATATCTAATTCATAACAGATCTGTTCCCTTTTTGATATGGAAAAATGCTGAAAGTTACCACAGTGTTGAATTACGAAAAGTAAATTTCGTTAAAGGTGATAAAGGATTGGGCACTTGAGTGGCTCACTCAGTTAAGCTTCAGACTCTTAGTTTCAGCTCAGGTCATGATCTCAGGGTAATGAGATCAAGCCCATGTCAGGGTCTGTGCTCCAGGGTCTGTAGGAGATTCTCTCCCTCTTCTCCTTCCCACTGCTCTTGCACGTGCTCTCTCTCTCTCTCTCAAATAAATAAAATCTCTTTTTAAAGAAAAGGCGATAAAGGATTAAAAAGGGAAAGTCAGTGACTCAGAACAGATTTCTTTACTGAGGAATTTTGATAATTGCTGCACTATTTATCTTAATTTGTGTGAAAGGAAAGTTGAGTACTGAGTGTGAATAGAAGTCATACCTTATAGACCTGGGCACCTAGGTATTCAAGGTATGCATCTGGATAGCTTGGAGGAAGCCCACCTTCCACTAAAAAAGTGCCTTCAAACCTACCATGCACAGTAGGTCACAGGTAACTTTTACTCTAACATCTTCTCAAATGATATTAGCAATGTGTAAGACCCATATTTAATAGGAAAGGTAAAACATCATTTAGGCTCCACAAGATTCAGTGTGAAAGATTGGGAGTATAACTGTTGGACATCTTTGGCAATACTCCTGCTAATCAATGCTGTGTCAGATGAGTAGGAGAAAGGGACTGGAGAAGAGACAGCATGGTATAGAAGAGGAGACGTAGCTTTTCCCAGGTTTAGCACATCAAGGATGTTTGATCCTTCCATGATAAATTAAAAGAAATTGGCTGGGCTGCTGCTGCCTTGTGGTTTAGAAGACCCCAACAATAAGTTCTTCTGGAGTTATATTCTACTTCTTGCCAGAACTAAAAAAAAAAAAAAAAAAAAAAAAGTGAAAAGATTGAGCTGGAACTAGAACACACTCATGGAGATCTGTAAAAATGAGAGTGCTTATAGGACACTTCATAGAATTCACACAAGAACCCCAAGACGGCAAGCTCACAAAGAAGGAACTGAGCATAAACAGAGTTGTTCAGACAGATGGTGACAACTGAGAAGAATTTAAGAACTCTGTCCCTTTTCCCATCACTCCTCTTATCTCTTCTTCACTCTAACATAGAAAAGGAAATAGGCTTCAATAAAAAGGAGAAAGCAGGTATCTGAGAATGAGAATCATTCCCCATCCATCTTCACACAACCAAGCTATCAGCTCAAGACTTCCCAGAATATAGAAAGTGATGGAATGTAAATCATTGGAGCTTGGAATATTAAATGGAATAGATTTAAAAATGATAGAAAATTGTGTTGTCTGATTAAAATGACAGAAAATAGTGATTTCAACACTGATTGAAGGTAGTGACAAGAGAAAAAATAATTTCATGTTTATAGCCCACTGAAATGAGTCTGATTAAAAACACAGCAAAACAAAACAAAAAGTGTCACTTAAATTTATGTGCCAGTTATATTTGTCAAAGATTTCTAGATAAAAAAAAAACTTCTAGATGTAATTATCTAACCACGAAATAGTCTAGATGTCCAATTGCCAATAATCAATTTGTATTTATCCCACTAATATAGGAAAACACCTCGTGTCCTCTACTAATTCAGAAACAAAAATTTTAGACTTATAAATATTTTTTTCTTTAAGATTTTAAATCTCTATACACAGTGTGGGGCTCAAATTTACAACCCCAAGATCAAAAGTCACATGCTCTACTGACTGAGCCAGCCAGGCACCCCTATAAATACTTTTATGCTGAAGTGTTTTCTTATGAGGCCTCAACTAAGTAGAAAATAATTTCATAAATTTTCCTTTCTCCTATCATTTCTGCTTAATTGAGGTTTGAGGAAACTGAACAAATACAGATGATTTTTCTCCAGTGATTCAATTATAATAAAGGTGAATATATAATTATAATGCTTAGTTTTCATGAAGTCTATTTTTTTAAAAAAAGAAAAACTTAATATTAGTGTAACTTTACTACTTAAATGCATTACTTTATTGATTTAAAAGGAATATTTTGTGGGTTTTGTGTGGGTGTGTGTGTTTGTGTGTGGGGGGGTCTGTGAGTAACTTTATTGAGGTATAATTTACATACCATAAAATCAACCTATTTAAAGTATACAATTCAATGACTTTTAGTATATCTACCAATATATACAATTATCATCACAATCCAGATTTAGAACATTCCTACCACTCCAGTAAAATTATTCATGCCCGTTTGTAGTTAACTAACTTGGTTTCTATTTTGTTTGCTGTGATACAAAAATGGTTAAGCATATCTTGTCATTTGAAGAGCCTGGAAATTTCATAATAACTAAAGAATAAATCTTTTTTTATTCAAGTATAATTAACATGCAGTGTTATGTTGCTTTCAGGTATAAAATATAATGCTTCAACAATTCCATACATTTCTGAGTGCTCATCAAGGTAAGTTTACTCCTTAAATCTTTAATCTATTTCATCTATCCTTTCACCCACCTCCCCTCTAAAAAGAAAGATCTTAGGTCTACTAGTTATTCACCATTGCTCATGTAGCCTACAAAAATGGTATGACTCATTCCAAAGTGAAGGTCATTATACCATACATCCTAAATCATTCTGACACACAGTGAGTTTTCCAAATGTAATTCTCTATGTTTTGATCTTTTATGTAATCAGCTCTTGTGACTATAGATGATTCAGATAAGGTACATGAGAAGACCCCCTGCCCTCAAGGGGCACACAACAAAATGTAGTAGAAATTGATATTTATTTTAAACAAATAAATTAGACAATCAGTGTTCTAGGCCATCATAGAAAATAGAGATTAAGGTTGATTCCAGTAACCTCAGAAAACCCTCCTGGAAAAAGACTGATTAGAGTTAGATCTTACAGAATGGCTACAATTAGATATCTGAAGAAGACTAGGAAGGGAATTTGAGGAAAGAGTGTGAGTGCAGTAAGAGACTGTTGTGTTGAGGGCTGAGTTCTGAATTCTGTGATGAAACCTTCCGGCTGATGTACATACAGACTGTATGTTGGGTAGGAATGATGGCTGAATGAACTGGAGGCAAAGACTTGGATAGAGGCAGAGCTTTGAAAATGTAACTTTACAGGCAATAAGAATGAATTATAGGATTTTGAAATGTAAAATTACTTGATGAAAGCAATACTTAGGATGTTATTCTAATGGCAAAGTCTTGAGTAGAAGGATACTAGAGGGAAGAACGTGGGAAGTCATTGCCATAATCAAGACATAACAAGATGAGAATATAACTAGAGTAAAAAAATGAAAGTTGCATAAAAACAAAATAATTACTGAGATAAAGGAGGAGATATACATTAAACATATGAAAAAAATAAAGAACAAGGTACAGAGAGTTTCAGTGATCTATTTACGTGAGAGAATAAAAATGAGAAATCAGATATCCTATCTCCCAGAGCAGGATTTTTTTTTTCATTAAATAATAAAGTCTCTGTGATGACATCATGGTGGTGGGAAAAATTTATTCAAATTCTTTATATTTGTTATTTGTTGTCATAATATTACTTCTCTCTCCTTCGTTCAACCTGTCTTATTTTTCACTCTGAAATATTAAGAAAGCTTTATTAAATGTGCTACTGAATCACAGGTAATTCTGATAATAAGTGGAATTTTTTTTTAGCAATTTCAAATCTTAATATATCTTTTCCATATAGACCTGTCAGCCTAATCATTATATTTTGTTTTCTATCACTTCCTTTAACATTCTCTTGCTCTTCTCTCCTCCTGAAACATCCTTTCCCATTGACCCCTTGGATTTCCCACCCCTCCCCCCTCCCGACATACTAACTCTTGCTTGTCCCTCAAGACTCAGTGAGGGTTTGTTTACTTTGCAGAAATTTTTCTGACCCTATTAGATTGGGCTAGAGTACCATTTTCTTGTAGTATCTTCTAATGTGTCTTTTTGCCCAGACCGTGACAGCCCCGGCGTGGTCTCCTACCCCATACTTACGCTTTTATGGACTCTATACTCCAGATTCCACAAGGCAAGGATTGTATATGTCTTTTCCACCACTATTCCGAGCACCTGACATAGTACCAATACCCACACGTATCAAGTAAGTATTTGTTGAATGAAAAATGGCCTAAAGGATTTGAGATGAAGTCTTGCTATTAGGCTGTCAGCATTTTCTAGCTGATCTTTGATGATCAGGGCATTCTTTCTAAGTGCTCACAAGACATGCCTCCAGGGTATCCCCAACAGAGTTAGTGGCTTTGTCTTTTGTGCCCCACAGCAACTTCCTCTATTGCACCTACATTGCTAAGCACAGTGTTTGGTAATTCTTCATTTGCATTATGTGTACAGGACACCTTCTGTGCCTGAGAAAGCAATCTTTTGTCTTGTAATAATAGTGGGGGCATCTGCCACTGACCAGCTGGTTAATTATGTTACCCCTCTAAATTTAGTTTCTCAAATGTAAAATGGGGATAATAATATGCACTTCCTAGGATTTTACTGGGGGTTGTGTAATTCAAATGAAATGAGACATATCATATGGATATGCACAGAATATATCCTGGCAGGTAGTAAGTTTTTAAATACATCTGTTTCTTTCTCTTTTTTCTTGTTTCTTGCCATCTTGTTTTTCTCCCTCATATCTTCCCTCTTTCCTTTTTCATTTGTTGAAGAACATAGATTCACGGAATGCTATTTAATTTATTTTTGTGCCACTAGCACTTAACAGAGAAGCATAGTATTTGCTAGATAGTTATTTGATAAAGATTATAGGCAAAAAAAATGAATAAATGAAGTGACTGATAAACTATTGAGTAAGTTACTTCTGCTCATTTTTGAAAGTTAAAATATATATAGTTTTGCTCTACTCTATAAACAAAACTCTAAACAGTATGGGCAGTTGCCAAAAAGAGGTGGGGAGAATCTGTTACCCCTAATACCATGCACCCTCTCATCTCTTTGAGTCTTAAGGATATGATAAATTCAACAACCACAGGACTGTAGAGAACGTATTTTCATGTTTCTGAAAAGTTAGGGCTTTCTGAGCAAAGGAATTTGGGATGTAGGTTAAAAGGACAAGTCTCAGAAGTTAAAAGGTGATTAATGGCCCTCAAAACTCCAGAAAGGTCTACCTTCCCAGAGGTGTGTGTTTACATTTCAGTGGGGAAAAAACTGAACTAGGGTAACATGTTAAGTGTTGTAAACTCAACAATGTTTTTCTTATCTCCTCTCCAGAGATGTATATTTATGTTACATGGATAAAGAATCTAGGGGTCTTCTTGTTCCAAAGATAATTTGTTTAGATAGGTTCCTTTCTTTTAGGAGAGGAGGGTGGCAGCTGGACTTCTAATATATAAACTTCCAGTTTCTTAATTTCAGAGTTCCTCTCTCATGGTGTTAGAAAACCCCATTTTGGCACATACAGGACTGTCTATCTGACTTACCACATCATTCCAAAAGGGGGAAGAATTGGAGCATTATTATTGCCTATTCAAAAATCTTGTGCTTGCATGCAGGGTTATATAAACAAATATTGATACTTAAAAATTATCAGACTTCATGGCATTGAATATATATATAGAAAATAGACTAAAGCAATGGAAGACATGATACTGTAGTGGCAATGGGTTTTGTCTTTTCCTCAGGTAAGATTTACTAGTCTATTTCTTTTTTGAGGCCAGCAATGAGATCTCTGGACCTGTAGATAAAGAAGGAAGGAGCCAAAGAAGGAAGTTAGAGGGTGTAAGGCACGGAAAGGAAGCGGGGTAAACCTGGCTAACACAACAGAGATGAAGGTGCTGTGACCAAGAGTGTCATGATCGTAAGAAAATGGTCCATGGAGTGGAAAGAGTCCAGGTCAGAAGAACAGGGTTCAAACTGCCAAGGAGCAGCTATAGGAGGAGGGTAGACAGTCTCTCAGCTTCAGTTTTCTCATCTGAAACACGAGGGGCTTAGACTAGCTGATTTGAGAGTCATTTTCAAATTCCTGGCCACAAAGCAGCCATAAAATAGGGCTCTCTGGTCTCTGTTCTGAGATCTTGATTTTTACAAATCCCAAGATCTTTATTTTTTACCCAGTTCTCCAGGTGATTCTGATGTGAAGCCACGATTTGGAATCACTGCTGCTGGTAGTATGAGCATTAAGGTTGCATGACTCTTCCTCTGGCTCTTTTTTCAAGAAAAGTAGTGAACATATCTTCTTTTTCTGCTCAATTATGCAATATCAGTTGTAGCACTTTCTTGATGCGTGGTACTTCTCTGAACTAAGTAAAGTTTGTCTCC
Organism: Callorhinus ursinus; assembly: GCF_003265705.2. NCBI lineage: Eukaryota > Metazoa > Chordata > Mammalia > Carnivora > Otariidae > Callorhinus > Callorhinus ursinus. The sequence goes on along the minus strand of NW_027397074.1, from coordinate 60,183,626 downwards.
CCACTGCCTCTATAAATTATATTTGCTTGTTCAGTTTGTCTCCCCCACTGCCTCTATTAATTATACTTGCTAGTTCAGTCACTGATATAGTTTATGTAGGTGGAGCAGCTCAGCAAAAAGAAGATGCTTTATTTGATAAAAAGTCCTCATAGCCCTCTCTTACATGGATGAATGATGGATGTCAGACACAGAGATCTGGAAAATTCCTGCATCGGACATTGTGATTTCTGCTTAAATCCCCTAAGCCAAAAGGTTTTTCCCTTTGGTCTATCCTTGACCTCTTTCTCAAATTCTGTACCTTAAAAAAAAAAAAAGAAAAGAAAATATAATGTAGCAGATCTTTCTGAGGATATATCAAAGTATACCGGTAAAAGAAACATGTGTTGGAATACTCAGAAACTGAAATAAAATTCAGGAGAGTCTGGAAAGTAAAAAGGTGCTTATAGACCACGGGCTAAAAAGTATGAGCCTCAAGCCAAATCTGGGCCACTGCCTATTTTTATAAATATAGTTTTATTAGAACACTGCCACACCAATGTGTTTACATAGTTTCTATAGATGCTTTCATATTACAACAGCAGAGTTGAGTAGTTACAATAGAGCAATAGTAAAATGAGGCCTACAAAGCCTAAAACATGTACTATCTGACTCTTTATAGGAAAAGTTTCCCAGCCCCTGCTATAGACTTTTCTTTTGCTTCTAATATATGTTTGTTTCACAGGAAGTTTGTGAATAACATATGTCCATAGTTGTATCAGAGCTATTTGTCCTTTCTTAGTTTAGTAGCAGAGGGAGTAAGACTAAAGTGCAGATGAGAAAGGATGTCATTAGTAAAAATGCCTGGATTATAAATAATAACATGGACTAAATGGAATATTTAATATACTAAGTCACAGGAAGAAATGGTTGAGCTACAATGAAAACTCAGTATTCTTAGACATTTGCAACTGTCAAGAATTATCCCCAAAAAGGCAGTTAATTGTAACTTCTTCCAAAGAATGAGAAGTATTCAAATATTTGCTAGATGATAGTCTCAGAAAATAAACAGAAACAAACCTCCTGGGAAGCTAGTAGATTGTTTATAACAAAATGCCAAATGATCTGGAAAGCAACACAGTGTCCTAAATCAATAGTAAATGTGTGTTTTTGTTATAGTTTTTCATCACTCAGTAGAATAGAAATGGTGATTTATTTGGTAACACCAACATCATCCTGCATATTTTCTGATGAGATTTGCTACTGATTCTGTGAGAGCTGTTTAGAGAGAAAGCCTTGTCAACATTTTGTTAAACATTTTTTATTAATCTGTACATTTCAAAATATATTTGTATAATTCCTGGGAATGCTAAGTTTCACTCTTCTTCAGTTTCAAAAAGACATAAAGTATCTCTTCCTGAGGCTGGTTCCTAGCAATACCCAGGCACACAGAGCCTTTAAAATCAATCCCACTTCATTCATTTTTCATCATATTAGAGCAAACAAGGGACACAGAATGCCCCACCTGCTTTGAGACTATAGATTATGATGTAAAATGTGCTGATGTAATCAACTTAAATTCAAATTAACCACTGCATGAGAGAGTGATTTCCCCACATGCTGTGTACTTCAACTTGATGGTGCTGGTTTTATCCTGGGTGACTGCACAGTTCTGCTCAGGCAAGTGAGCACAAGAAGGAAAATATTGGATACAGGGAAACAATAGGAAACAGAATTGACTATGCCAAAATAATAGGCAAATTATAATAGTTAAATAAATTAACTAATGGGAACAGAATTGTGGAACGCTTTTCCTTTAAAAATTGTGCAAACTTGTTTGATCTCAAGAAGGCTCAGGGCGCCTGGGTGGCTCAGTTGGTTAAGCGACTGCCTTCGGCGCAGGTCATGATCCTGGAGTCCCTGGATCGAGTCCCGCATCGGGCTCTCTGCTCGGCAGGGAGTCTGCTTCTCCCTCTGACCCTCCCCCCTCTCATGTGCTCTCTTTCTCTCATTCTCTCTGTCTCAAATAAAAAAAAAAAAGAAGGCTCAGCTTATCCTTCTTACAGAGCCTATGGGCCCAATTGTGTTTAGACCTGCAGCCACTATTTATCCCTGTCTGGATGCTTTGTCCGTAGGCACCTGCTACCTGAAGCAATCATCCGGCAACACCCAGGCAAGGTACACAGAATTGGCTTTGGTCTTATTGGAATTTACTGAAAAGTCTTTATATGAGCCAAAGCACTATTTAATGCTGTTGAGTGGGGATCTTGTTTCTGGCTTCTGATGATCACTTTTCTCCTTTGTCTCTCTTGGCTTTTATGTGACGTCTTGCCCTTTTAGCCCTCATTGTGTGCCTTGCTCTCTGTTCTAATGATTGATCATTGGTACTGCTGTCTATCACATAATCTATAACCTACTTCTTGTCTGAAGTTCTCTGTCAGTGGATGCCTTGCAGTAAACAAACAAACAAACAAAAACATATAAGCTCCAATGCTGCCGTAAAAAATGCTAATTCTATTATCATCATTATTCATTAGGGTCTCTGTTATGTCTGTGTGTACTACATGTACCACCTAAGCTCTTGAGCAGCTATATTGCCTAGTATTTAAGGACTGAGAGGAAGTAGTAAAAACAACTGGACTGTGGTCCATCCACTTCTTGGTTAGGGGAACCAAGGAAGAATTGAAAATGACCTGAAATAATCTCTGTCAATTCAATTCCCTAGGAAATAACCTAATGATACTTCCCAGGAAGAAGAGACCACATTTCTAATGTACCTAGCAATTTTTCCCTGGTTAGGGATTACCTATAGTAAATAGAACCCAAATCCATGAAGCATAATGCCCTGGAAAAAGTCCCATAGTTGATCATTTAAATATTTCCCACTGTATAAGATACTTTTAGGAATCTCACCTAGAGACACTTTCTGGAGCAAAAGGGCTAAGTCCAATGAGGGGAAAATCTAGGGAGAGACATTGGACATCCCTTTGCTTCATTGGAGACTTTGATTGCCTATAGCTTTGATTTTATTTAGTAAAGCTTAGTATTATTTAGTAGATACTGGGTAGTATCTCTAATTTGTTTGATAATTCAACCCTGTGTATGCTCAGGATTTTGGTTCTTGTATGAAACTGTCTGGATTTGAATCCCTGTTCTCTGAATTATTAACTGTGTCAGTTTGGGCACATTACCTAATTTTAATCCTTCAGTCATTTAGTTGCTCTGCCCTTAAAATGGTCATTATGAATATAATTTTCTATTCGAATTTTCTATTTTGAATTAATTGATGTAAACCTACTCTCCCACTCCCCCTGCTTGTGTTCCCTCTCTTGCTCTGTCTCTCTCTGTCAAATGAATAAATAAAAATCTTAAAAAAAGAATTTTTTGTTTTCTAATAACTCTTTGATATAGAGAGCAGTATATGAAAATGGAAAAGGGAGCTGAGACTGGTTTCCTTCCCTATGTACTACCAAGCCATATATTTAATCTGAAATAAAATTTAATTGCATATAATTTCCCTTTGGTGGCTCAGTCGTTAAGCGTCTGCCTTCAGCTCAGGTCATGATCCCAGGGTCCTGGGATGGAGCCCTACATGGGGCTCCCTGCTCAGCGGGAAGCCTGCTTCTCCCTCTCCCACTCCCCCTGCTTCTGTTCCCTCTCTCGCTGTCTCTCTCTCTGTCAAATAAATAAATAAAATCTTTAAAAAAAATAATAATTTCTCTTTTCCAAGGCAAAATAATAATGATAATGAAGTTATTTCACTACAAAGACATAGCAATCCTAAATATTTATATTCCTAACCAGGGACTTGAAAATACATAAAGAACAAACTGATAGTACTTATTTCAGTATAAAACTCTGTAAAGATAGCTGGAAACATTAACACTGCTCTCTCAATAAACAATAAAATGTAGTCATAAAATCAGTAAGAATAGAGGTGCCTGGGGGTGGCACAGTTGATTAAGTGTCTGACTCTTGGTTTCAGCTCAGGTTGTGGTCTCAGTGTCATGGGATCAAGCCCAGAGCCCAGCGTTGGGCTCTGAACTCAGCACGGAGTCTGCTTAAGACTCTCTCTCCCTCGCCATCTGCCCCTTCCCCTGCTCTCTCTCTCTCTTTCTCTGTCTCTCTCAAATAAATGTATCTTTTAAAAAAATCAGTAAGAATAATGAGTACCAAACAATCAATATTTTGACATTTTTGTGAAACTCCTCTCCAAAACAGAAAATATATTTTTTTCCTAAAAGCATACAGAGAACATTTACCAAAATAGATCATGTTCTGCTTACTAAAGCACACCTCAACAAATTTAAGACCTGAAATACAAAATGCCTGCTCTGAAAAAAAAAGTTAAGCGGCTAACTAATAATTGAATATCTGTCAGTAAATGAAATATATTTGCAAAATACCCAAATACCTATAAATAAACAGTACACTTCTATATTCTACATAACCTATATGTCAGAGATGTAACAAAGGAAATAATAAAATAATTTGAATGGGATGAAAATGGAAGTATAACACATCAAAATCTGTGGAACACAATTAGTGCTTAGATGGAAACTTATAACATGAAGTATATTAGAAAAGAAATGACAAATCAGCTCAATATTTCTATCATAAAATATTAAAATATTAGTGAAAATTCAACCCAAAGTAAACAGAAGGAAAGAATAAAGAGAGCAGACAAAAAATGAAATTAAAAACAGAATAGCAATAGAGAAAATTGAAGCAAATCTGATTCTTTGAAAGGATTAATGAAACTTATAAACCTCTGGTCAATCTGATCAAGAAAAAAAGAATAAAAACAAGATGCAAATATCAAGACTCAAAAAGTGGACATCACTATAGATCCTACATATATTAGTAGAATGACAAGAGAATAATGTTATCAACTTTGTTCCAATCAAATTGGCAATTGAAATAAGCAAATGCTTTGAAAAACAAATTATAAAAGTGAATCAAGAACAAATAATCTTAAATTTGTATTTAGAAGTTTTCCAGTGAAGAATAATCCAGGCAAAGATGGGTTTTTGGAAAGTTCTATGAAACACTGAAAGAAAATACACTGGTCTAATACAAACTCCTCCAAAAAATGAAAGAATAGGGAATATATTTTAGTAATTTTATTAGCCTAGCGTTACTTTGATTCCAAACCCAAACAAATACATTATGATAAAAGAAATAATAAGCAAACATCCTTTATGAAGTTAGATTTTAAAATTCTCAATGAAATATTTAGAAATTGAATCCAATCATATTTTACCAAGATAATACATCATAGTCATTTGAGGTTTTCCCCAGAAATGCATGACTGATTCTAAATTTGAAAGCCAATTAATGTATTTCACTGTTCCTACAAACCAAGGAGGAGAAAGCATAGACCATTTTAATAGATACAGAAAAAAGCTTTTGACAAAATTCAAACTCATTTTCAAGAGAAGGAAAATTCAACCTGATAAGAACATTTCCAGTAAAACTGTAGCTAATGTCATTCTTACTAATGAAATCCTAAATAATTCATAGAAATGTTTTTAAAACTAATAAATGAGTTTAGCAATGTTACAAGTTATGAAGTCAGCATATAAAAATTATGTCACTAAATAGTGACATTTGAAAATAGATCATTATTGTTAACACTGGCAATCATCAATGGAATATTGGACATAAGGGAACTTGAGTGAGATAGAAGGTTCTGTGAACATCATTGCAAACCCTAGTTAAAATATGTGTGACTTACTTGAGAAATGGAACATAAAAACTACTTTAACCAACACTTGAGCATTTACATTGTGCTAACCACAGCATATGTGCTAGTGATTAAAACAAATAATAATAGCAACAGCAATAATAATAATAGTTCAGACTTCATGTAGATTAGACTAATAATTTTTCCCAGATATAAGATGCCATCACTATTTCAGAAATATAGAATTTTATTTTAGGGATACATTATGGTACCTACATTTTTTAAACTAATTGATAGGACACTATGCTACTTTTAAGGAATTGGAACATCAGGCCTTTTATTTATAACATTTATCTTGTTTGCTTGCTATTATGAATGCCAGGGCTTTGTTTAAATGACTCAGAAGCTTTGTCCCTTATCATCATTACAGATTTTTAACTTTATTCAATATATTTAATTTCAATATTTTAATATATTAATTGAGCCTTACTAATAATGCCATATTTATAGTAGACTGCCAATGAAAGCATTCATAGTTAATTCAAACTGATTAAAAATAAGGTTTTGGTACAATGATTATTGTTATCAGGAATTATATTTTATACATGATTTTAATTATCCATGAAATTCTATAAAAGACATTAACATTTCATAGATTTTTGAAAGCTATTTTGAGGTCTCCAAATTTTCCCAAGTCCCCGTTTTGGAGTTCCAATAGCATTTTTCAAGTTCTTCTTTGGCAAATTCATATTAATAGTTGAAAGTCAAAACAAAGATGGAATGAAGATTTTTACAAAATGAACAGTATCATAGTCTAGTAAAAACTCTTAGTTCATATGTATACTTTAATTAATGTAAACATATTTGTAGCTTACGATGTTCTTTTTTTTATTTTAATTCCAGTTAACGTACAGAAACATACTAGTTTCAGATATACAACAGAGTGATTCAGCACTTCCATACATCGCACAGTGCTCATCACAAGGGCACTCCTTAATCCCCATCACCTATTTCACCCATTTCCCACCCACCTTCCCTCTGGTAACCATCAGTTTGTTCTCTATAGTTAAGAGTCTGTTTCTTGGCTCCTCTCTCTCTCTCTCTCTCTTTTTTTCTTTGCTTGTTTGTTTTCTTTCTTAAATTCCGTAAGAGTGAAATCATATGGTAATTGTCTTTTCCTGACTGACTTATTTCACTTAGCATTATACTTTCTAGCTCCATCCATGTTGTTGCAAATAGCAAGATTTCATTCTTTTTATAAGATGTTCTTTTTTTAAAAATTCTAATAATACTGAGGAGGCAACATGAAGGGTGCAGCATGAAGGATTTTGCCTTTATATAAAGATTTATCCAATCGTATTCTGGGTAGTATGTGAAAATTGTTATTAAAAGCCATTACTTTACAAAAATCTCATGTAAGTTGTATGTCCATAGTGTCATAACATTCCAAGTATCTATTTTTAAAATTTTCTTTTTGTGAAACGAGTTACTAGAGGTTCTCAAGCTGGGCGTGTTAAAATATCCAAGCGAAATGAGAGTCAGTGTAGCGTCATGAGGGCCGTTGGTGTCCGATGGATACTCCCCTAGCTCAATCACTGACATGCTTTTTGATTGTGAGCAAGTCACTTACTATTTGGTATCTCAGTTTCTCAATAGTAATTTTTAGTTTAGTGACTAGGGAAGAAAACATATAGAAGAACTTGAGCATTGAATAAGCTCATACTTATAAAAACTGGAGAAAGCAGAAGGCACGTTTTGTAAACCTTCAGTATAAGAACAATCACATCATGTGATTTTTAGGACAGTTAGATGTTAGAAAAAATGAGAAATACTAGTATTGTAGGTAGTGACCATATGTTATAGTTTATATAAATGTCTGAATCTGAGAACAGTATGTTTACTCAAATATTTTATTTAAAAGCTTACAAAGTTAGTTGCTTACAAAGATTTACAGGTAATTAAATATCTTAATTTTGTGTATGTTTTCATTTTTAACTTTGCTTTTTGACAGATTCTTATACTACTAAATTGTTTAACACAGGTGTGAGATTCATTAAGCAGTTAGTTGGTTTAGTTTCCTCTTTCCTTTTTTTCTTTGAAACAAGGTCAGAAGGACAAAGATGTGCTTGAAACAGATTTACATTTAGTGAAAAACAAGATAAAGATATTTTCAAAAGCTCAGTAAGGCTTGGAGAGTAGTGTATCAGGATGGCTTAATGTTTAATGTTTTATGTCTATACATGTATGTTTTAAGATATAGAGAAATGTTCTAACATATGCAAATATAGTTTGCTTTTACTGTACTTTGCCTTTTACTGTCTCAATTATTAACAACCAACTTGAAAATTTAATTTTAGCAATTAATGATGAGTCCTTGCCTAGTGCTAAAAAAAGTGAGTGTATCCTCCATGTCTCTGCATGCTATTTTCACCCTTCATGCACAAAAGTGTCTGTTTGCCAAAGCTCTTTGACCTTGCTACTTACACCTGTAATGTTTATTTTCAAACTTTAATCCCACCCATCTTGGAACTCAGAAAACAAAAGACCCTGCAATTAACAAGACATTTTATTTATTTATTTATTTATTATTTATTTATTTATTTAAATTCAATTAACCAACATGTAGTACATCATTAGTTTCAGATATAGTGTTCAGTAATTTGCATATTTTTAGAAGGAAGCCTCCTACTGATCTATCTTTGAGGCCTGAGACTTTGGAATCTCACCCCTTTCCACCTCCAATAAGTGACTGCTCTCCCAAGTGACTTGTCTTTCTCAAATACAATACTTCCTTCAAAGTAAAATTTCTTACTGGTTTTTAAGAGTATGCAATTTATCCCAATCCATACATAATAGTCACCTGGTTTTTACCATTTTTATATTTTAAGGATCCCTTTAAACTAAACTTATTTTTTTAGTCATTTACCACTCTTAATACAGATAACACTAGCCCCAACTTTAAAAGGAGAATGATAGAAATTATGCTCTATAAATGTGAATTTCAAAAATGGAAAACAATGCAATTTTAAACAACATAATCAGTTTCATTTTTAAGTGATCAAAACATGCAGCTTTTGAACTTTTGGGGGGAAGGGGATTCTCCCTTTCAAAATTGTGGGTGTACATATATAGATGCTCAGACCCTCTAGATGTGACTTTCTGTATGTTTCCTTATAGATTGGAACTGCTCTGAAGAGAAATTAAGTTCACTTCCTTTTACTTTCCTTTAAAAACTAATAATTGCTGAAGAGAAAAACACATTAGCTATATCACTATTTAGAATGCCATTGTGAAAATGGGATATAAAGTATTAATATGCTAACCAATTTCTATATTTTGGATATTCAGATTATTGAGGGTAGGTAAAATGCACTTTTGAAAACTACATATTTTTGGTGATTTGATTTTGTTTCGAAAAGTACCAGTTTATATATAACATCTTGAGAATTATACAATTAATTGAAGTCATTTGCTGCTTGTCCAAAAGAAGATGATAAAAGGGGAAGAGCCAAGAATGAGTGATTTATCTGTCAGAAATGCTCTCAGTAAATTTGATGAAAATACATACATATTTTAAATCAAATAAATTGTATATACTCTTATAGAGATCCATTTGTGTTTGACCAACCCATGGCAACAGGACATATATACTCTAGTTTCCACTGCAAACCAGTAAATCCTGAGCACAACATTACTAATATCCAGTCTTTCTATAAATCATTAGACTTTCTACCTATCCCATATTTTCAAATACTAAAGTAAATCAAGTGTTTACAAATTGCAGAGTTAGACCTTTCCTAAGCCTCTTTGTGACATAGAAATACAGGGAAATGGAAGATTCCTTTTTTTTTAAAGGAAAGAAATTTTTTTAAAGATTTTATTTTATTTATTTGACAGAGAGAGAGGGAGAGCACAAGCACAGGGAGCAGCAGGCAGAGGGAGAGGGAGAAGCAAGCTGCCCACTGAGCAAGGAGCCCAATGCAGAGCTGGATCCCAGGACCCTGGGATCATGACCTGAGCCCAAGGCAGACACTTAACCGACTAAGCCACCCAGGCACCCCAGAAGATTCCTTTTTCTTAAAATTCCAGCCATTTTTTTCTTAGACTTTATTTCCAAATTATACTTTAATTTTGTTTGATGCTACTCAGGTGATTCTTAAAATGTTTATTTATCTTCCTTTAAGTTAGTAATTTGATTTTTTTAAACAGGTGTTCTTGAAACACTGATTTCCTAGATCCTCAAAAATAAAAATAATTATCCTTAAAACAAATTTTAGATCCATGTTTTTGTGGTAAATAGAGAAAAATCATAGAATAATAGGTTTAAAATTTAGAAGATCATTCTTTTAATTACCAATACCGACCCCTTTAGATAATGCTTGCCAAAAAAAAAAAAGAATGAATACAGCATATTTAAGTGCAACCCACAAATCTGTGTAGCAAAGCTGTTTAGTTGATTAATTTCTCCTCAACCCTGCAAGTTACACTGAGTGACTTAATGACTTCTAGCAAACTACAGGATACTTGAGAACTTATTTTTTTTGAGAACTTATTTTAATTAATAAATATTCTAAATATGTTGGTTAGGAATTAGATACAATTCGACTAGTAAATTAGTTTAAATAACAACACTTGATAGGTAGCCAAGAATTAGTATGATTTAATAGTGGTTTAAATATCAGAAAACCTCTGAATTATGTGGCATAATTTTTTTGTTTTCAAGAGAAACATTAGAAAGAAGCATATCCATGGAAGTTCATTGATTACAATATCCTACTAAAAATAATAGTAATATTTTTAAAGTTTTAAGGGAGACCAATAAAACATTCCTTAGGTTCTTTTCTGCCAAAACTAAAATATTGGAGATGTTTTCTCAAATGTAGTATGACTTCCCCCCTTCAAAACCAATGATTATACAAGCTTTTTCTTGGTCACACAAAGTAGACTTTCATTTTTACTGATACAATTTAATTTTGTTCATTTATTTTTCCATTTTTTTCTTAAAGTATCATTTAACCTAATAACAGAGACAGGCACCTTTGCCTTTAATTGTTCAGACTGAGAAAACAGTAATATACACATTTAGATATAACATTTTATTCAAAATGCTTTAAGTGCTATGTTTATAAAATTTTTAAAAAATATTTCTGTTACATTTTTCCCCTTTTGAGTACTCTTTTAATTCACAATTATTTCTAAAACTTCAAATTTAAATACTCCTTTTGTTGATCTCTATCTCCTATTTTACTCTGATAACTTGATCCTCTCTTCCCTTCCTTCAATAACAATGGGTTGGTTGTCATTCGTTATGTACATCCGGCTATATCTTCTTTCTGTGCCTTTGCACATGGCCTTGAAATAACTTTACAAATAGCTTCACCTGGTTTACTCCTAGTCAAGCTAGTCAGACTGAGCTCACCCCTGCAAGAAGCTTTCCCTGATCCCAGACTTGAGTAAGATGCTCCCACCACTACCACTATAATGGACCCGCTTATCACTTCCCATGGTAAGAATACTTAGTAGTGTCGATAACCCACTAGAATGATAGCTCCCAAAAGACAAGGGCTATAGATTAATTATATATGTAGTGCCAGTGTAGCACCAGTGCCAGAGACCACATTGTACTCAGTAATAATTTAAGAAATCAGTAAATACGTGGATAATTGGGAAGCTCAGTTGCTGGATGTACTAATGAATCAGTTCACAAATGGGTGTGTGTTGGTTGCCTGTACTTCACTCATCATTGTAGTAGAGTGGTACAGAGAACTATTTTGAATAGTTTTGTTGTCATTTTCTGAAAATCCCCAATATATAATTTAGAGTAACTCTTGATTCAGCTTGTATATTATGGGTAAAAGTCACTATAATTCATTCATAAGAGAATCATCATTTTTTCTGACATTGCACATCACTTGGATAAATTTGAACTCATTTTCATCTGCCAGACATATTATGTATGCTAACAGATATTTATATTTACTGCCATGGATCATAATTGCTTTGGAGAAAGACTTGCTGCTTTGATGAATGGAATCTGTTGGTTGGAGATATGTGCTTTATATATATATATATATATATATATATGTTTATGTCCAATTGGTAGGCAGAGAAGATACTTTTGTGTTTTGATATCATACATTGAGTGATTCTCAGGGTTCTACATTTGTTTGAAAATAATTAATGATTCTGAACTTTTTCCAGGCATTGTACATATTTAGAATGGTATTTTTTTTTAGGAAAGCAGTCTGAATACATGTCATCCTTCTTTCTGAAGCACACAAAGAAAAAAAGCTGTCTTAGTTCACTTCGTGCATGGACTTAATACAGTTTCCAACAATAAAATATATGTTGATTATTGCTTTGCACTGTTGTAGCAGCCTCATTAGTTTTATTACACAGCTTGAAATGGTTTCATGCCAAATTAAAAATCTAGATTATTCAAAGAATTAAGGTTGCTAGTTCAGCCTGAAAAAATTTCAAACTCACCCATATTAAAAATTTCATTTCCTTATCATTCTACTGCAAACCATTTTTCATAATGGTTATAATTGTATATGTTGCCCTTTCAAAAGCACTTATAATTAAATTACTAAAACATATACCTTACATGTACACTAGATAGTGGAACTTTTAAGACAGTAATTATTAATGACTGACAAAGTAATTGAAAATTTTAATATCATAAAGCACTATTTTTCCAAAATGTATTCCACAAAATACTAATTTACTTGGTTCTTAATGTATGATATTTGAATAATCATACATGAACAAATAAATTTGGGAAACATTGAATTAAGCTCTAATGTGAGTTTCATTAATGCAGAAGTTTTCAGTCTGTTGTGTACAATGAAAATTAAAATAAGCTCTCTTATTAAGGACATCAATGAAAGTAAAAATATTTGACTCCTTAGTTCTCTATTTTAATTTTTCAGCGCTATTCAGTATTGGCAGTGACCCTCCTTATTTTCATAATTCAAATATTTTATTTGATTATGAAGAGGTAATGCATTTACAAACATCAAAATTTATAACCAGTGTCTAGTTTAACTTTCCAGAATTTCTTTATGCATAGACTAGTGTGTACATACATTATTCTTCCTATTTTACACAAAGATTAGTGTGACAATATGCAGATTAGAAGATGTAATATCTTGCCCTTTTACTTAATAGAATATCCTGGAAATCTTACCAAATCAGTATATAGATTGCTTCCTTGATTTTTGTTTTAGTTTTGCTCTGTTTTTATAGTTCTATAGGATTCTGTTCCATAGATACACACAGTTGATTTAAATTATTTTTAGAGTTGGATATTCAGTTGTTTCAAAAGATTGCTACTACAGACAATACATTAGTTGTGTCTGTGCTAGTATATCTGAGAGATAATTCACCAAAATGAAATTGCCTAGTAAAAATTAAAATTATAATTATAATAATTAAAAATTAAATTATAATTAAAATTATAATTTTGATTAAAATTGCCAAATTGCCACCTATAGGAGTTAACAAACACATTACACTAGGAACACAGTCTGGTCAAGAGAATGAGTCATATCTTCCCAATCTGAGATGGGAAATACTATGTTAGTGTCATTTTAATATGTATTTTTATTAATCTGAGCATAGTTGAGTTTCATATTTCCATTGGTTTGAGTCCTTTGTATTTCCTGTTCTGTCTTTTCATATGCTTTACTCACTTTTCCTTTGGATTTAAGTAGATCATTTTCTTAAAGCCTGATAGACACTTTTATTAGGGAGATTTGTAACTCATATCACAGAGAAACACACACACACGCACACACACACACAAAGGATGAGAGAGAACCTCAGATAATACCACAACCCCATCTAACACTTTGATTGGAACTTTGTGAGACCTTACAATAGAAGACCCAACTATGCTGTAACCAGATTATTGACCATAAAAATACCATATGATCCAGTAATTCTTCTATGGGGTATTTACTCAAAGAAAACAAAAACACTAATTCAAAAAGATATACATACCCTTATGTTTATTCCGGCATTGTTTACAATAGTCAAGATATGGAAAGCAACAAAAGTGTCCAACAATAGATGAGTGGATAACAAAGATGTGGCATATATATACATATATATGTGTATGTATATATATATATATAAATTTGTGTTACAGTGTAATGTATTACTAGTGTAATGTGACTGTGTTATTAGTGTAATGTGTTTGTTAACTCCTATAGGTGGCATGCATATATATATTCAGCCATAAAAAAGAATGAAATCTTGCCATTTGCCACAACATGAATGGACCTAGAGGGTATAAGGTTAAGTGAAATAAGTCAGACAGAGAAAGACAAATACCATATGATTTTATGATTTAAAAAACAAAACAAAGAAAAAAGAAAAAGACAACAAACTCTTAAATAGAGAACAAGTGGTTGACAAAGGGGGGGTAGGTGGAGGAATGGGTGAAATAGAAAAAAGAGAATTAAGAGGTACAAACTTCGAGTTACAAAATTAATCATGTAGGTGAAAAGTACAGCTTTGGGAATATGGTCAATAAGATTATAAAAACATTGTTTGGCAACAGATGATGACTATACTTGTGGTGGGCACTGAATACTCTAAAATTGTTGAATCATTATGTTGTATATCTGAAACAACTATAACGATGTATGTTAATTATACATCAATAAAAAATAGTAATAAGATGTGATATAATATATGCATCTTGTTTTAAGTACTAAGTTTATGTGACAGATAGATAAGTTATGCAATAGGTACAGTACCTGTCAAGTATTTGTCCAGATCTATTTCATTGAGAATGCCCTTTCCCAATACTTTCCCGCTGCTGTTGAATGGTTCTTCTTCATTAATAAGAGCAAAATCTTTACCTGCATAAAGACTTTAAAAGCCTGATCTTTATCAATTCCACAGTCTGGGGTGTGTTCTTTGCCTCTGCCGTATGGGTCTGCTTTAACTTGTCTTATAGTGTCATTCTCCCTTCTGCCACTATGCATTTGTTCACGTTTTCCACTCACTAGATATACATATCCATTTAATCTCAGTTAAGTTGTCACTTCCTCAATAAAGCCTTGGTTGAATGTCCAGTCTATAGGAACCTCAGAATATCAAGTACCTTTCATCTGTATTATATTTTATAATTGCTATTTTAAGCACTTATTGGCATGATTACTTGATTACTGCTGTCTCCTTGATAAAACATATCAATTGACTCCTCAAGGCAGTCTTAGTTCACACTGTAAAAGTATTATGGAAATGTACATTGAATAAATGAAGTGTGCAAATTCCCAAATGAATCTATCATGAAATCTTCATTTTGAGGTGTAATAACTTACAAGACAAGGTTTCTGACAAATATATTTTGGGAAATATTACATAGAATAATAAAGTTGAAAGGAAACTTTAAGGCTGAATTCCTTCATTTAATAACAAACCTGATTCCCAGAGAAGTTAAGTAACTTGGCCTAATTCAGAGAAGAAAATGTTGACTTGTTCTAGGCTAAAACTAAAATAGGAATCTCTTGACTTAGTTTAGTTTTATTTCCATGATGTTATTGAATTAAAAATAAACTGTGATTTTTTTGTTTGTTTTTTTAAATGTTAGGCTTTTTCACACATAATGAAACTTTTATGAATTAGTAGTAGTAAGTAGGTAAAGCTTCTATATTCATAATTTTTAAGAAAAAATTTTAAGACAGTTGAGGGGATAGATGCATTACAAAAATATTTATTACATGAAAGAATCTTCATTTCAACGTACAGGAAGTTCCTGTATATTCTTCAAAAACAATTATGATTTTTGATGAATATGTTTTAAAAAGCTAAAGAATATTTAGATTGTAAACCATTGTATTGTGAAATTTAAAAAATGTGATTACTGAGTCAAAAAATAAAAATAAATGTACATACAGAATGAAATGCAAATAATTTTTATGGGAATAATAGGAACTTTTTTCCCCACTGAAGCCTGCCATTCTATCTTAATCATCACTACTGCTTTGTACAAAAAGTAGAACATCAATTCATTTTTCCTATTTATTTTTACCTTTCAGTGTGATGGGTGAATCTTGGTTAGTGGAGACTCCCATCAAATCTTTAGAATCAAAGTCAGAAAACACTCTGGAAGCAGATTACTAGCAGCCCAGGAATTATCTTATAGCACATAATGACAATCAAATTGGAAGAAATTTCTCAATTATGTTATTAATTTTAGTTTATTATTAATTTAGTTTCCTAAAGCCAAGTTTGTTTAATTAAATATACATCTTATCTTTAGTGTTCTGGAAAATATTTTAGTGACTGTGTGAAAAATCACTGGTCCTAACAACAGCTGAAGATCATCAGATAACTGTGCCATCCATTGTTTCCACTTGGCTGTGCTGACTCACTCCAATTGAGCATGTTTTCATCAATCTCATTTGACCTGTGCAAAGTTCATTATGGATTTAGGAGCAGATGGGCCAAAATATCTGATGTTTGGGATATATCGACTTTCACTATGTTTAATTATTTTAGTTGAAAGGAAGAAAAATAATAAAATAAGTTTGTCTAATACATGTATATATAACCAGGCACACAAATATAGACATATTCATACATATATAATATGTATACACATATATAATATATTTATGTAAGTGATAATATTATGCAATAGATACCACTTTCTCTTGAATATTTGCTAAAATGTTTATTTTCATATGAATATTGAAATTGCTTCAGACTTACATATTTTGAGTTCAATACCTACAAGAACTTCATTGCTGTCTCCCAAAAAATAGACAGAGGCTATAGTAAGTAAGGATATGTGGTTAATTTTCACTGAGAATTTTAGGAATATAATGGCTGTCTTGGAGCTGCGCCTTGAAAGTGAGTTTTGTTATAGTAAGACAATCAAAAACATCATTACTGGCAACAAATAATGAAGATCTTTTTATAATGATGAAATTTGTGGTGAAATGGAAAGATTAAATTTTTTATTAAACAGTATGCTGCATTACTAAAAATCTTTCATATGAAATACCAGAATCATCTGAAGGAAGCAAATCTCTGTGTTTTCTGTCCTCTGTGGCCAGTGGGTTTTCTCTAAGAAAAATGTAAAATGTTTTTTTGCACTACTTGCATCCTATCAGGAGATTTCAAAGTTTTTCCAGTTTATAAAGATGATATGAATGCTAGTTCTTCAGCCTTTATTTAGACTTTTCCTAAATATTTCTGGTGTGAGTTGAAGGAAAAATTTACAATGAAATTGCTTAGTAGTGAGCTCCTCAAAACATTGCTACTTATCTGTGAATTTCAATAAGGTTTCCCCCAATGGTAAAAAAGAAGCCAGGGGTTTAGCCCACATGTGTTCACTGGTAAATTTTACTGATCCTTTAACTAAGATATTATTCCAATTCTTTACAATTTCCTCCAGAACATAGAAATGGTGGGAGTACTTCACAGCACATTCTACGAGACCAACATTACACTAATACCAAACATTAAAAGAGGAAAACTAGAGACCAACATCTTTTATGAACATAGATGTAAAAATACTTAAAAAAATTAAATAAAACCCAACAATGTATAAAAATTATACACCATGACCAAATGAGATTTTTTGCCTACTTTGAAAGGTAATTATGCAAGACTGGTTCAACATTCAAAAATCAATGTAATTCAGTATTATCTACAATAGCTAAATTATGGAAACAGCTCTAGTGTCCATCAACTGATGAAGGGATAAAGATGTAAGATATATATTGAAGTATTACTCAGCCATAAAAAAGAATAAAATCTTGCCGTTTGCAATGATGTGGATGGACCTAGAGAGTATTACATTAAGCGAAATAAGTGAGTCAGAGAAAGACAAATACCATATGATTTCACTCATATGTGGAATTTAAGAAACAAAACAAACTAGCAAAGAAAAAAAAAGAGAGAGGCAAGCCAAGAAACAGACTTAACTATAAAGGACAAACTGATGGTTACCAGAGTGGAGGTGGGTGGGGGAATGCATTAAATAGATGATGAGGATTATGGAGTACCCTTGCTGTGAATGAGCACCAGATGTTGTATGGAAATGTTGAATCACTATATTGTATACCTGAAATTAATATTATGCTGTATATTAACTAACTGGAATTGAAATTTAAAAAATCAATGTAATTAATCACATCAATAGGCTAAAATGAAAAAATCACATAATCAAATCCATAGACACAGAAAATGTATTTGACAAAATCACACACCCATTCATAATAAAACTTCTCAGCAACTAGTAATGGAAAGGAACTTCCTCAACTTGATAAAGAACATCTACAAAATATCTACAGTTAACATCATTATTATTATATTATTATATATTATTATATTATCATTATTATTTTATACTTGACCAAAGCATTTAAATTTATTTCCTTCTTGAACAAATTTTGAGACCTTTGCTTTGTGAATAGAATGGCAATGATTTTAGAGTTTGTGGCCTTCATTTTAAACATCTGCATACATGAATGTATCTAAACTACTCTATAGAGTTGGGAATTATGAAGTAGGGCCAATTGGAAAAGATGACCTTTTCAATTCAAATCGTTGTGTAAATTGTCACTTCTTTGTAACAGCTGATGCTACAGAGCAAAAATGAGTCGGTCAGATGTTTATTTCATGGAACATGATTATAGAAAATGCACCTGCCATGCTATAGGCATGACTTTTTAAGGAAATTTGCTTGTTTTCACAATTAATATAAATTACACAAGATATTCTTGCTGCATGGTTTTGGTGCTGTAGCTAGTTTGACTTCAGCACTCACTGGCCATCTAAAGTAGAATATGCAATCTAAGGATGATTAATGTTTAATAAATAATATATATATAATAAGAGATATCTTAAAAAATTCTATTCCCCAAAGTATAACTACAGTTCACAGAGCATGAAGGCATTTGAAATCCTTTATGGAGAGACAATAGCCTATAGGGGTTATGAGCATGGACCCTAGAGCCAACAACTTGAACTGGAATCAGATTTCTGTCACTTACTAGTTCTGTGACCTTGGGAAGCCATTTAACATCTCTGTGCCTGAATTTCTTCATTTGTAAGACAAGGATAATGATGTCTTTTGCCTACTTTAAAAGTTAATTATGGGGATTAAATCAGCTAATACCTGCCTGGTATATAGTAAACTGTCATGATGATGATGACAATGATGATGATTGTGGTTGTTACTTAGGTCAATTTACTGACGTATAAGGCACTTTATTCATTACCTAGAGTTAGGTATGGGGCAGATGCTTTCAGAGACTTTATTTTCTGTTAGGAAATAGAGTAAAACTTAATTCATTCGGACAAAGGGGAAAATCTCAATATTTCTGATAAAGTGATATTTTATTTCTTTCAATTATTCATTTTTAAGCACCTTCTTTAATTCACACAAGGCACACAAACATAAATCATTTTACCTCCTTCCTTCATTCAAATGTATTTAAAGGAAGCAGTGATGTAGAGTGAATAATAATCAAACTGACCTGATATGTTATTTCTACTCCACTTTTTGACAATTGTTTTTAATGTTTCTGAGTTCATACCCTCATATATAAATTGGTGCTCTTAAGTTACTATAGGAAATAAGTGAGATAACCTATGTATAACACTTAACCTTACGCTGGTTCCTTTTGAAGATGTTCTGAAGAATGAACTTATTAAAAAATAAAAAATAATAAATTAGCATGAGAATTTGTGAGAAGTTAAAAATTTATTTTCTTAAAGATATTAGGCATGGAATTAGAACTGTCCCTAGGACATAGTGATAAGTTTTTAGTATCTATATTTATTTGTCTTATCCTGGCAGCAAACACAAGTTTTCTGGATCAGAGGCAGACCAATTATTTACTTACAGAACATGTTAGCATTTGTTCCCAATGCCACATTTCTCCATCGAGTGACATGATCAAGGCAGATGTCATCAATCTACTACAGGAGAGAAACACTGAAATTATGACTTTGAAAGCTTTCCTAGGAATGATTGCACAGCTGTCTCCCTTTCCTTTTGAGAGAGGGACAGAAATCTTTGCTCCCTAATGTAATTACCCATCTCTGGGAAGAAAAGAGGAAGATCCTTATAGATTGTTACAACACTTTGTAATATAAACAACTGGCCTTGTTTGTGTGTGTGTTTTTTATTATCCTTTGAAAAGTGAACAAATGACTCCGGGAAAGATAAACTTGTAAATCTGTCTAGAATATTTCACTATCTTTCACATCCAAGACTTGTTTGCCATCCACTCATCCTTTAACCCAGGTTGCCAGTAATTTTTGCTAAAAAAGCCTTGACTGTGTAGTAACATGAAAATATCCACATTATTTCCTGATATACAGCAGGTACTCAGTAATGGCTGGCGGGGACAGATACTTGTGATTTTGCAGAATAAATGAAGACCATGTATATCCATATATGGATAAAATTTTCCCCAATCTGGCCCCAACCTATCACACTAATGGCATTTTCTACCAATGCTCCCTCCATTCTACCTTCCAGCCACAGTGACCTTACCAACTTTTCATAATCCAGTACATTACTTCTGATCTCTTGTATTTTTCATTTTTTCCCAGGCAATGTCATACTTATTTTTCAATCCAGCTCAAAGTTTAGTTCTTCTGTGAATTCCTTTCAGGTTTGCCCAGGATGAATTGGTTGGTCTTTCTTTTGTTCTCCCACAGCATTCTGTTTATATAGTGGTGACTCTTTAGACAGAATATGGTAATATGACCTATTACTAACTACCAAGACTCTGTAAGTTTAAACTTAAGATTTTTACTCATAAAACATACCACAAATGAAAAAAAAATGCCTTGCTCCCAGATGGTAAATGTGAATTTCTAGGAATTGTTTCACCACTTGAGTCTTACCAGTGTGGTACTAACTTCCTTGGCATTGTTAGGCAAGTTTGATACCATCCTTGAGAAAGCTCATGGATAGTATAAAAGGCCAGAGCAGCTATTCATAGCCCCAAGGGTTACATCAATATTACACACTGCCTCTGTAGTTAACCATTCCCCCATTGTTAAAATGGCATAAATTTTAAAATAAATAACCATAAAATTTTGAATAATTATTTTTTGGATCTTCCCATATTTAGTTTGCCAGATAAATAATATTTTATGGTATTGGTTTTGGAAAGTTTATTCTATTGTGGGCATCTGGTTAGTTGTCTGATTCAATTTGATCCTCAGAGTCTTTTTTTTTACTTTGCTTTGTATTGTAAAATATAATATATAGAAAAGTTTGTGAAACAAAAATGTGGAGTTTAATGTTATTATAAAATTACCAACAATGTAACACTTACCTATCCAAGAAATAAAATATATAGCATACCAGTTTCTCTCTTAATTACTGTAGCCTTGATAAGTTTTTAAAAATCTTATTAGCTTATATCATTTTCTCCTAGAGTTTCTTGCAAAATATTATTTTTTTAATTTTAATTTTTTTCGGTTAACATATTTCATGAAGATAGAAGCATTTTCTTTTTTTTTTATTTAAATTCAGTTAGCCAATGTATAGTATATCATTAGTTTCAGATGTAGAGTTCCATAATTCATCAGTGGTATAGGGTTTCTTGCAATATATTATTACAAAAATAGATAAATAATCCAATAAAACACAGTAGAGAGTCCAGAAATAGATAAAGTCACATGATTTGTGACAAAAGCATCAATACAATCCATTGGACAAGATAATGGTCTTAAAAAGTCTGACCTACCGTATGTTCATAAGGAAAAAATTAATCTTGACAACTATTTCACACCAAATGAAAAAATAATTTGAAAAGAATCCTTAGGATAAATGTAAAAAGTAAAATTTTTAAAAAATGTTTCTATATGCTGGCTAATTGAACATAATAAAAAAATAATTAAAAATGTTTCTAGATGAAAATATAAGAAATATCTTTATGATCTTAAGATAGGCAAGATAAAGAGGATACACAGAACACTAACTTTAAAGAAAAAAGTATTTATAAGTTTAAACTTAAAATATTGAATGGGTACTGCATGCATGTCTCCAAATCATATGATGAGCAACTCAATATTGCTAGTTGTCAAAGACTACAAGTAAAATCCACAAAACTACCATACATCCACCAGAATGGTTGAAATGAGGAAAGGATGTCGACCGACTGAAACTCACATATATTGCTTGTAGTACTGTAACTGGAACAACTAGGGGGAAAACTCTTTGGTGATATCTATCTACTAAAGTGGACAACTGAATAATTCCATTCTGTGTGTATATTCAGCAGAAAGTAGTGTTTATGATCAAGAAAGGACATAAAATAATGTTAATAATATCACTATTAATGATAACCAAAAGTTTTTAAACAATCCAACTATCAATCAGAAGAATGCATAAAGAGTATGGCATATTCAAAGCAAACAATTGCTAGAAACACCAGCATGGTTGAATCTCACAAACACTGGATCACAAAAATGTGAGGGAGAAAAAGTATATATTGTGTGATTCTATCTTTATAAAAACTTTCATAGACAAAATTGATCCGTAATAATAGAGATTAGAAGAGTGATCATCTTTGAGATGGGAATTGACTAGGAAAATCTCTCCCAACAGTAATGCAGTAGGGCGAATATTCTGGGAATGGAAGTAATATAAATCTTGATATGAGAGTAAGTTGAATGACCAACACATATGTATAAAGCTTTTAGCTATATTCTTATAAAAAAGTAAGCTGTATCCCTAACATGTATACAATTTAGTATCTATAAGTTATAGCCTAATAAAAAGGGGAAATACTGTGTGCCTCGTGGCTGAGTCAGTTAAGCATCTGCTTTCAGCTTGGGTCATGATCCCAGGGTCCTGGGATTGAGCCCCACATTGGGCTCCCTGCTTAGCAGGGCATCTGCTTCTCCCTCTCCCTCTGTGCTCTCTCTCAAATAAATAAATAAAGTTTTTTTTAAAAGGGGGAAATATTTCCTTGGCTTTTTGCATTATTATGTAAATTTTAGAATCACAACTTTAATAATTGTTATTACAAAAAGTTGTTGGAAATGTATTTACTTTAGTGATTGATTTAGAGAAAATTGACATCTGTGGAATATTAAGTCTTCGAAATGCAAAATATGGCATATCTTTCCTTTTTAAAATTCTCATTTTTTTCAAAGATGTCTTATATTTTTCATGGAGTTTTCACTTACTGTATTAGCTTTATGTTTCATAATTGTTCATTTTGATGTTATTGCAAAAAATGATTTTGTTTTCACTGAGGATTTCTTCTTATTTCTCCTGTAACTCACTGGACCTTGTACAGTTTTTGATAAAGTTTTCAATTCATGTTTATGGGATCTGAGGCAAAGGTAACAACACAAGTCAGCTCTTATCTCTGAATTATAAACAATTCTAAATTAATATGTGTACCTCTAATATGATGATATACAGTACTTTTTAACAAAACCTGTAAGACTCAAAATAATAGCAACCAATTATAATCATAGCAAACATTTATTGTGTAGTTGCAATATGCCAAGCACAGTGCCAAATAATTTACATATGTAACCATAATTAACATTCACTCAAACCTAAGATTTAAGTTTCATAATTATACTCTTTTTATAGGTGAGGAAACAAAGGCATGGACATTAATAGCCCTGATACCACACATTCAGTTAGAGGCAGAGCCAAGTCAGTGATCCAGGAATTTGACTCCAATGAGAATGAGTTTAAATATGATTTAGTTTCCCCTTCATTAATTATAGGATTCGGTATGATTATTGGTTAAAATTGATTAAAACCCATGCTTCCTTATAACATGCTTTAATATAACAAAGACTATTTATAATCCTTTTCCATGTGGGGTTTAAGTGTTTAAAACAAGTGTTGATTAAGCTCAAATATTGATTAAGAACACATTTCATCATACTGAAAAATAATTCCGCTTCATTATAAATGGACTAACTCAAATATTACTATATACCAAATAGTGTTACAAACTGTATTATAGGTTTAACATGGGTACAAAAATATATGTAAGTCTAAATTTGCTCTAATGGACATGTTCTTTAGTGAAAAACACAGTGCTTTTGCAGGTGACCAGTAAATTTAGCGTCAGTATTTTAAAAGATGAAAAAAAATTCTATACTAGGTTAAAATTACACTAAGGTTTAAAAGTTTAAAGTATAATGGGATATATGTGTAATAACTGATGCTTTTATAATAATAGCAATCATTGGACTTTCTTGATAGTATTTTATAAATAAGTTAATTCGTTGAACAGAAATTTGAAAGTAAATTAATAAAAGCATCTTTAGTTAAATGCAGTTCACAGAAGAGGATTATGGTTTTCACAGCAGGTAAAGCATTGACAAATGCATTATTTAAAAAATGTCAGTGAGCCAACTGATTTTTACTAAAATATAAACCATATAACCAAAGTGAAGTTCATGATTCTGCACAGTGAGTAAAGGGGAATTACTTAGATAAGACCACATCACTGTATGGTTAATGGTGGCAACCACTTCAGTTTAAAATGAAGGATTTTATAGTAGTAGAACTAACTTAATGGGCCAGTTCACTCTTTGTCAATCATACTGTTAAAATTTACTACTGGAATGTTGTAGGGAATTACCATACATTCAGTTTATTTGCAGCCTCTGTCCTGTATATCAGCAGAACTATTTTTTTCTCAGAAAGACGAGACAGCAACAGCACAGTAAATCTGAAAACAACAAAAGCACTTACACTTTTTAAAGAAACAGAAAAATATGCATACACTCACACACAGCACGCATAACACAAACTCTTTAGCTTTATTTGTTTTAGAACTTCATACCATAAATAACATATTTCAATTAGATTAAAAACAGAGGTCATTTTGCTTATTTAACCCACTCATGATGTCCTGAATTTAAACAGTGATGATGTGTAAGAAAATATCTTATTAGTATCATAGAAATATACCCACACTATCGAATTTAATGAATTTCATCTACATATGGATTCTATATAAAGGAAATTGATTAAATTAATGCTTATATGGGAAATCATTAGTCTCCTTTATCTAACAGAACTTTCATTAATGCTTTTAAACTTAAAAAATGTTTTTTTCTCCAAACTCTTTTAAAAGCATGTCAAGAATGACAGCAGAAAGATGGCAAAAGAGGTACCTGACTTTTTCTCCTCCCTGGAATGCACTGAATAAACAGTTACATGTGGATCAATTCCCTCTGAGAAAAATCCAGAAACTAGTTGAGGGACTCCTACATACTAGTGACTGAGAAGATACCTATAATGAAACAGGTAGGAAAAGCTAAGACACACTCATTCCGTAAATGGCACCCCTGCACAGCACCTTGTAATTGGGAAGGACTCTCTAGCTCCCAGCTTCTCCCTGGACAAAGGAACAAAGGGTTTGAACCACACATTTAGCATCCCAACTTTTAAGGTTATTACCAGAGTGACTGACTCCCAAAGTACCTAGCTCTGAGAGCTGATGGGGCTCTGCATTCATGAATTCCTCTGGGACCACAGAAAACAAAGGCAATTTTAAAGGGCTATCCCTCCAGGCTCAGTGCAAAAGGATTAGCCAAGGCAAAAATGCCCAGCTTCCAAGGTAGTTACTGATTAAGTCATCAGGTTAGATATGTAAGTATATTATATTTATTATGTTATGTTATGTTATGTTATGTTATGTTATGTTATGTTATGTTATGTTATATATAGAGAGATGGTATTTCTGACTCATCCATTAAATTATATGGGTAAAAATTGAAGAGTAAAATAAAATGCCTATATGGAATGTAATTTTATACTCAACAATTGGTTTGCTCTTTAAAAAAAGTTTCATTCTGAAATTAATATATCTATAATTTAGTAAAGTTTCAGATTATATTTGTCATGTCTATATGTATTTCTTACATCTTTTCCCAGATGTTTAGGTGTTTCCTCAATTCCATGTTCAGTGAACCAGAACTTTTTCACATTATTAATATCATCAGAGGACTTATGTTTTAAATTTTTAATATATAGCTTATGGTTAGCTTTATTCATACTGATGAGAATCACTTTATATCCTATAGTTTTAAAAAAGGGATTATTTTCATGAAATACTCCATGCTATTACTGCTATTAACTATACCTCACTTTCCATTAACATAGATAGCACTGTAAATATTTGAGACTCAGGATGCATATGAATCTATTTTGTGCAAAAAACTTATATTGCTTTTTTATTTTGTTAAGTCCCAATGTTACAACTTAATGTTATGATGATGGTGGTGGGGGCAGGGAGTTATGTGAAAGAAGAGAAACTAGTTGTCCCTTAAAATCTCAGGGGCACTAATCCTCTATACATTCTCAGCTATCATATAACAGGTGTTCTTCATTTTCCATATATTCCACTAATGTCCAATAAAAAATGTCATCTACTATGTGCAGTTTAGGTCGAAAATGTACAAGTTTGCATAAATTCATTCTATATGTTTGAAAGCTCTAAAATAAACACTTTTTAAAGCATGGTCACAAGCACTTATGGGTATGTCAAGAGGCATGTGTGTAAAAACCGTCTGTGCATTTGTAAATTCTAATTCAGAGATGGGAAATTTATGCAAAGATTCATGTTTAGTTAGTTTCAATCATCACCCTTTGGATGTGCTCCTTTTTTTGCTCTCTTTTATTTCTGACCTATGCTATTCCTTGATCTATATTCTTGGATTTTTATCGTTCTAGTTGTCGAAGGCATTTACTTTTGTGTTTGTATGACAACAGAAAATACTTTTGTTTAATTCTCTCCTTTTTCATATCTCTTACTATGTTCCTGTAGTACTGTCATGTGCTTAGAAGAATGAAAACCAAAAATAATGCTAAATGATGCTAATGGATATTATAAGAAGTTAGTCTGTATCAGTCAAAGTATAGGTAGTAAATTGAACAGGGAAATTCAATGAATATGAAAAATTTTGAACTATGTAAAAGTTGATTAACAACTAAAAGACATAAGAAATCACTCTAGGATATGGCAGCACAAAGTAGCTTCAACACCTAGGGCTAAGGAAAAAGTAAATGGTAAAGAAATACAGAGGAGGGTCCTGAAAGGCTGGGTGTTGGACCATTTCTAAGAGAATATTGCTGCCACAAGGAGACACCACTTATGGTGAAGAAAAATTTACTAGAATGTGCCCACTGTTGTACTGAAAGACCTTTTACCACTATTATAATAAAGAAGCTGTCTGGAGGGCATCATCATAAAAACTACAAGAATTGACACCAGTGTGATGAATGCATGCCAGTAATCTTGCTGTCACACTGAAAATCATAACAACTGGAGGAATATAAAATTGTCTCATCCTTCTCCAGCTATGCAGTGTCCCATGGCACCCTGTACTGGCAGAGTACAACATATAGCCAGCAAACAAAAAAGAAATGTAGGTCTGGTTCAAAATGGCAACATAGGAACTCTGAACTCAGCTCTTCCACAGAATACACCAAATTACACCTACTGATAAAACAATTCCTCCTGAAGAACTGAGAGCTGACTGAACAGCTACTGAACAATGAAAGACAGAATGACAAGGTAACAGCAAGAGAGATGGAGACACGGTAACAAAAGGAACACCCACCCCAACACTGTGAACAGCAGTGGGGAGGGACAGTGCTGAGGGACCAGGAACAGATCTCTCTGTCCTTGGACACAGAAAAAAAGCCATGGTTTGAAATAGCAAGTAACACATAAAAGAGACAATACTAAATCTCTGCCAAGCATCCAAGAAGCTGTGGGAAAGCTCTCCAGACAGAGGGACTGGAGAATAACATGGTTTACATTCCCACCCCACCTTAAAAACTTATGGCAGGATCTGGACCCTTAATGGGCAGGTCCAGTCATCTCAGAGAGCCTGTGACTTACGCAAACCCAGGGTCCACAAACCCATACCAGCCCTACTAGCCCTGGGACACAAAAAAAGCTCTGGTTTAAAAGGGCGAAGGAGTAGTATTGCCCTCTCCTCCTGTACCTTAAAAGCCCAGACTAAACAGAGTCTGGATGCCGTAAAGGGTGGGTTTGGATGTCATACATAATTGGAGAGTCCTGATGCCCTAATGGGTGGGTCCAGGCACAACAACTGATGGGTCCAGTCATCACAGGGAGTTTGAGACCTCAGCAACCCCAGGGTCTACAAGCCCACATGAGTCCTGGTCACACTGGTGCACAGAAAAAAGCCTCACAATGAGCTTGCAACCTCAGTAAGCCCAAGATCCACAAGCCCATGCCAGCCGCCCTATGGTGCTGGGGCACAGAAAACAAGCTGTGGTTTTGTGTGGTTTTTGTTATTGTTTTTAACTGTTATTTTGAATTTTTGTTTATTTATTTTTTTTTACTTTTTTAAAATTTGTCTTGTCATGCTTTGTTTTTATTTTTTTCTTTTTGGTTTTGTTTGTTTCTTGTTTTCTTTTTCCTTTTCTTTTCTCTCTTTTTCTTTTTTAATTTTTTCCTTTCTTTTATTATTTTTTTCTTTATCATTATATTATTTTTTTCTTTATTCTTTCTCTAAAAATTAATGGTTTGAAAGAGTAACTAGCATATACAGCCACAACTCCAGCCAGCCAGCAAAAGTCACCAAGCACACATAAGCTATGTAGAGGACCATACACAAGACCACTCCTTCAACTTGAGAAGTAGCCATTTCACCTAATCCAAAGAAACAAACAGAGAAAGTCAAGCAAAATGAGGAGACAGAAGTATATATTCCAAAAGAAAGAATAAGGAAAAACTCAGAAAAATAATGTAATGAAGCAGAGATAAGCAATATGCCTGATAAAGAATTTAAAGTTATGATTGTAAAGATACTCACTGAACTGCAGAAAAGAATAGAAGAACTCAGGGGTGCCTGGGTGGCTCAGTCAGTCACTGTCTGCCTTCGGCTCAGGTCCTGATCCCAGGTTCCTGGGATTGAGCCCTGCATCGGGCTCCTTGCTCAGCGGGAGCCTGCTTCTCCCTCTGCCTGCTGCGCCCCTGCTTGTGCTCTCTCTCTCTCTGTCAAATAAATAAATAAAATCTTTTTAAAAAAGGATAGAAGAACTCAGTGAGACCTTCAATAAAGAGATAGAAAATATTAAAAAGAACCAATCAGAGTAGAAGTATACAATAATGAAATAAAAAGCATACTAGAGGGAATAAACAGTAGATTCAAGGATGCAGAAGAATGTATCAGTGGTCTGGAAGACAGGGTAATGGAAAGCACAGAAGCTGAACAGCAAAAAGAGAAAAGAATTTTTAAAAATGAGGATAGGTTAAGAGATCTCCAACAACATCAAGCAAACAAATATTCGCATTAAAGAGGTCCCAGAAGGAGAAAGAGAGAAAGGTGTAGAAGACTTATTTTAAGAAATAATAACTAAAAAATTCTCTAACCTAGAGAGGGAAATAGAAATCCAAGTCCAAGAGGCAAAAAGTGTCCCAAAGAAGATGAACCCAAGGAGCCCCAAACAAAGATGAACACCACAGCACATTATAATTAAAATGTTGGGGCACCTGAGTGGCTGTCAGTTAAGCATCGACTCTTGGTTTTGGCTCAGGTCATGATCAGAGTTGTGAGATCAAGTCCTGTGTCAGGCTCCATATTCAGCATGGAATCTGCTTTAGATTCTCTCTTCCTCTGTCCCTCCCCACCCCTCAAATAAATAAATAAATACATAAATCTTAAAAAAATAATCGTTATTTGTTTAACAGGACATGGCCTTGCTATTAAAATCCTAGAGGTCTAAAATGATTCTCATACTGGGCTTGAAAATGGTTCTACACAAAACCCAGTTTTCCACACTTTGAATATCATTAGATCTTCTGAATCATAAGTTCCAAGTGGAAATGCAACTTGGAGTACAGATTAGTTGTTTTCCTTTTTTCTGGTACCTCTCAATCCTTACAACCTATTGGGTGACTTGATGACAGATGGAAGTAGCACATTTGACTGTTTTATGTGTTGATGTTAAAAAACAAACAAAAACTACCAAGTACTGTGCCTCATTGTCTGTAGTAGTGATGTAAGGTACACTTTTATTTTACTATGTAAGATTTACTTTGATAGACCATTTGGTCCCTAAACCTTTCACTGTGATGGCAGACTTCTGGCAGCTTGTGGGATATATCTCCAAATCTCTAGTCTAAATGCCTTAATACATTACTTACTACTTCCTGGTCATCAGAATCTATTAACATTATATCATCGGTGTAGTAGACTACATTGTAGTTTGAGGTTACATGAAATGTCAAGATGTGAAGGTATACTGTTGGCCTTACCAAGAGAAAATAAAAATGCTTCACATGGCCTTTGAATATTAGGATGGAAAAAACAATTATTCAGGTCTATAACAGCATTCCAGGTGTGTGTTATTGTGTTCTTGCAAAGATATCACATAAAAAATAGAAGCTGCATTTAGAGTCACCACCTGATAAAGTTTATGATAATCCAGTGTCATACTGCAGGGTTGTCCCAATTATTGCATATACACACAGATAAGCTAATGGGGATGTGATAGGTCTCAACATCCATGTCTTTTTCAGGTCTTTAATAGAGGAATTAATCTATAATTTCCCACAGGTTGGATTTTTTTAAAAGCTTTTATTTATTTATCTGAGAGAGAGAGTGAGCAAGAAAGAAAGAGAAGGATCAGGGGGAGGGGCAGAGGGAGAAGGAGAAGCAGACTCCCCTACTGAGCAGAGAGCCCAGTGTGGGGCTCGATTCCAGGTCTCTGGGACCATGACCTGAGCTGAAAGCAGACACCCTATCAACTGAGCAACCCAGGTGCCCTATGGATTTTTACTTTTATTTTACTATCCTGGTATGGAAGGTAAGTTTTGGATAATTTCATTTATACCTTTCTACAACAGCTTTACCCTAGGGGTTACAGATCTATGTGGAAATTCTGCCATTTGCCAAGAATACCTATTCCAATTATATATATTCAAGAACTTCAGATATAACCAAAATATTAGTGGAACAGCTAGGCCCACTGTGAGTGGAGATTAGCCTATATATCATCTCGCCAACAAAAGCCACCAATTTGAATTGTGTATTAGAATAGCATTTTTCTGTCCCCAGAAACTAATGTCAATTCAGAGCCAGTGTTAGTAATCCCTGAATAGTCTGGCTACATAATTTTTCCCATTTCATATTTATTCTAGTAAATGCTTACAGAAAAGTATGAGAAGATTTAACTTATATTAACTTGTGGCAGTGACACAGAGTATTTTTCAAGAAAGCCAGATTTTGCTTTAATCAATGGGATCTTGGTCTCTGAACACATGTAGATATGGACACTGCAGTAAATGATAGGCAAGTCTTTTGTGGCAGCTCATAAGATTTCTGACCAAATGGACCTTTAAAGTTTTGTGTGTTTTTGTTTGTTTTCTTTAAATATAAAGATCAATAATATAGCACTATAGGAAATGTGTCCAATTAGCCATTGCCAAAACTACCTGTAAGTAAAATATTCTAAATATTGTTGGATCTCTGCTTCCACTTATAGAAAATGCACCCATCTTTGTCAGTAAAGTGTTTCCACTCTGCTATGCAGTGACCCATCATCCTCATTCAAATCAGGGAGCTCATTCATTGTGTTAATCCCATAGTCTTAACTGGCCTACCTAGGAGACCAAGAAGAGGGTATTTTAAGAATGAAGGTGCTGATTTCCATTTATGGTCATGATGATAAACAAGGATACAATTTATTCTCTCAACTTAAAAATATATTTTTTAAAGATTTTATTTATTTATTTGACAGAGACAGACACAGCAGGAGAGGGAACACAAGGCAGGGGGAGTGGGAGAGGGAGAAGCAGGCTTCCCGCAGAGCAGGGACCCCAATGTGGGGCTTGATCCCATCATGACCTGAGCCGAAGGCAGATGCTTAACGACTGAGCCACCCAGGCGCCCCAAAAATATTTTTAAAAATAAAAAAATGTATAAAACAATGGTTTTTGTCCATTAAATATCAGATGGGCAGGACTATTATCCCTGAGAGAGGAGAAATTTAGTTAACTTTCTATTTCCCCTAGTTTATCTCCTGGAAAGGATTTAAGATGCACCAAAGGTATGGAGACCCACATAGAGTCTGGTGATCACTCTGAATTGAGGAGAGAGCACTGATAGATCAGGGAGGCCAAGGTGGTAAGAATTCATAAGGCATAGATGCAGAGAGGAGAGAGATGCAAAGTGAGAGACAAATCTCCATAAATCTGCATAAGATCTCACATAACTTTAGATGAGTAATGATTGGCATAATACAGGTGTGAGAGGGAATTTCCGGGGGGAAAGAACCATCTCAAAGAAACCAAGTGGATAATCGCAAAGATATACACAGAACTGGGAATGGTTCATGCTTCTACTAGTCAGAACAATAGATCTTATAAATTCCCAGAATGATGGTAGGTTACACAGCAGGAGCAAAAATGGCCCTGGATTAAAAGGCTACTTTCATCTTGTCTAACAAAGTTTAAAAGTCCTACCAATAATCCCTGCAACTCTACCTCTACCTTCATCTCATCCCAGCCAGAAATGGCCTTCCACCTCTGAGTGAGCACAGCTCTTGTACATGATTTTCCAATTGGAATTCTAACATACCATGTATTCTGAGAGTCATTTGAGAATGTTCTGTCTTAGAGTGCAGCAGCTGGTCATAGGCACAGTTTCTTTAGAATGGCATGATCTGGCCCTCATCTGTCCCTTTTACACGTTTTTTTTTTTTTTAACCACACTCACACCTGGTAGATTGGATCAATGTCAATATCCTTGTTGCAATATGATGCAACATACTGAAGTTTTGCAAAATGTTACCTTTAGGGAAAATTGGAGAAAGTGTACGGTCTTTCAATATTATTTCATATGTGTGTGGACCTGCAATTATCTCAGTAAAAACTCCAAAAATTAAAAAAAAAGCCTTAAAAGAATCAAACCACTTACAAATAACTCAATTGTATTCCCTGTAATGATAGGAATGATGGTACAGAACTTGGCTTTCTGAAAATAAGGGGAATAATGGGACTGTGAAACAATAGAGACCAGGTGCAATTTGCTTAATTATCAGAAGTTAGGGAGAATAAGTGCAATTATTACAATAATCAGTGAATATAACAATCAACAAGGCTAGAGTAGCAGCTAAAATTTGTCCAGCCTTTCCCTACTGCCAAATTCCAAAGTTACTTTCCTATTTTTAGGGATTTGTTATAGCAGCACCCAATTTCCAGTTCCCTAAACCTGTATGTTTCTTATTGCTTCTTCAATAACTTACCACATTCTTAGTGACTTTAAACAAATTAACTATCTTATAGTTTTGCATTCAGATGTCTGAAGTGGGACTCACTGAGCTAAAATCAATGTGTCAATAGTGCTGTCTTTAGAGTAGAATCCATTTTCTTGTCTTTCTGAGTTTCTAAGGACCACCTGCACTTCTTGGCTCATGACCCAATTCCTTCATCTTTAAACTCAGAAACATCAAGCCAAATTCTCACATTTTTATCTCCTTGGTTCTCCTTCTTCTCCCCACCTCTTCCATTTTTAAGGACCCTTGTGATTACATTGGACTCACCCATATAACTCAGGATAATATTCCTATATGAAGATCCCATATGAAGATCATCTGATAACCCTTTTACCATGTAACTTAATATATTCACAGTTTCCAGAAATTAGAACATGGAAATATTTGAGGACCATTATTCTACCTATTACATATCATAAGAGTTGTTATAGTAGGTTATTATAGTAGGGAAGATCATTTGGAAGCCTCTGTAATTGTCTTCCACTTGGCTAATAATTCAAAACAACATCACATCCTGGGTGAAGGTATGGTAGAAATTAGTGCCAAACTTAAGGATCAAAAGGGATATAGGTGTGTGGTCCCCATTATATCTATGTTCAGTTTATGAGTCTGGCCTTTGTAGAAACTGGATGATTCATCAAGGATAATTATAGACCACCATTAGCCGAACCAAGAAGTAGCCCAAATTTCAGTCGTGATGTCAGATGTGATATATGTATGAGAGCAGATAAATATAGACTCAGGTACATGATAAGTGAACATTGATTTGGTTAATTTGTTCTGTTCTAACCTAATTAGAAATGAAAAAACAAAACTGTTCACATTCATATGAAATGGACAATAATATAAATTTCTACTTTTGTCATAGAGTGATAGTAACACTCTTGTCTTCTATAATAATATTGTCTAAAGATCCCTGGAATATCCTTATATTCTGCAGAATATTATGTTGTTGTATTTCACCAATAAAATTATATTTATTGACCTGAATGATCAAGAGTTGGCTAACATGCTGAAGGCATCTGGAGAACTTTAATGCTCCAGGGTTTGGGAGGTAAACCCTGTGTGTTTCAGGGCCCTCCAAACTCATTACGTATTTAGAGTTCTGGTGATAAAGGGCTTTTATAGGACATTCTTAGCAAAATAAAATGCAAATTATTTCATTATTTCTTAAAAGAAGAAAGCACAATGTCCAGTGATTTTTTTTAGTTTAATGTTATCTTATTTCTAGGATTATTGGGGGAACAAAAACTACCAGATTTAAATAGAACCTAGAGTAGGGAAAGCTATGCAGAAGGTCCAGGCAGAAGACTCTGTGTGGTTAGAGGTATCAGTGATGGAAAAAAAATATCATTTGTATTTTGTGGCAAGTACCAGTGAGAGAACTATAACATAGACCTTTGAGTTTTGGGAGGAAAGCCATTTCTTTTGCAGCATAGAATTATTTGTCTCTTGACAGACAACTCCTGGCATGCTGCTGAGTCATTGTAGAGATGTATGACTTACTATGGGACACCAAGTATATGCAAGTGGAACTGGCCATCATGAGCTGAGTCCTTTCAGATCCATTAAGTCATAATATTAGATGTATCCAACAACAAATCATAATAAGATGAAAGTAGTACATAGGGAATAGAGGATGAACAGGACCAGAGTGTACAAGACAGCTGTTGAGCAGGTGTCCGGACACCCATACATTTGCACAGTGCTCCCTCATCTCATAATTATAACTTAATGCAGGATCTCTTATAACCTGTTAAAAGAGGAGGGAAATGCATGAGTTTGGCTTACAGCTACATTAACTTGGTTATAGACAAGCAAAAATAGGTAGCAGGTACACTACAACCTCACCCAAAAATGGATATTTTAAAACAGTGACACAAGAAAATTCCACTTTGGGCAGGTATCTGAGAGGTGCACCTCGTCATCACTTTGTGTAGAAAGAGAAGTGGCTTCAGTTTAGAATAGAAATGGACTCAAGGGCAGTGGTAGAGGAAGTGGTTATTAAAACTGAATTCAAAAAATATGTAGGGGCACCTGGGTGGCACAGTCAGTTAAGCCTCCAACTCTTAGTTTTGGCTCAGGTCGTGATCTCAGAGTCCTGAGATCAAGCCCTGTTTCGGGCTTCACACTCAGCATCAAGTCTACTTAAGACTCTCTCTCCCTCCACCCCTCCCTGCCTGTGCTCTCATGAACTCTCTCTCTCAAAATGAATAAATAAATCTTATATATACATGTGTGTGTGTGTGTGTGTATTTATGAAACTAAATGCATATCAATTTGTCAACCTAAATTTACAAAAAAAGAATTACTCAAGTGATCTTTGAACACAGTAACTTGATTCTAAGTATTTTATGAATATATTCTAAGGATGTAAAACCTGCAAAGGAATTAATTGTACTTAGTAAATTTGTTAACAATGTATTTATTGTAACTCTGAAACTACTCTATATATTTGATTGTATAAAGCATACATGTAAATATTTAATATTATCAGGAACAAAGATTTTTACAAGAGAATAGGGATATTCATGTAACATTTAAAAGGTTTTTAAAATCTATTCTATTAAATTTAAATGTGAATTTTCAGCATAATCTCATGATACAATATAAAGATACAAATATAAATACAGATTACTTAGCTCTGTCTGCTGGGCAGTGCTCAGATGCAATGTCACCCCACTACCATCCAGTACATAAATCTTTTGCACGCAAAGATTGAGGCTCCTTGGAGAAATGTTAGAGTCTATCTGGGACTAGGAAAGAAAAAGGTGAGTTTGGGACATCTCGTGGCAGAAAGTAAGAAAGTGCTCAAATACAAATAAGATCATGCCAAAAAGACAAAGAAAAAGTTTGAGTCTTCTAGTAGTCAAATTTGTGACAACTTGAACATTAAAAAAAAGAAGATTATAAGTGATTCTGATTTGTTTGATTAAAAATACTCATATATCCATACTGGTATTTAAAAAGAGAAAGGAGAGATAATGAAATGAAGGAATCAGAGAATCACTATTTTACAAACATTAATTAGTATTATAATTTGGGGAGGAAGGAGTTAAAGCAGCTGGTTAGTGATTCAGTTCTCTTTTGATAATAACTAGATTTTCTGATAAATAGACTAATGCTATTTGCTAGGAGAAGAGTTTTTTTCTGTGGAATGCTCTTATCAAAATGTCCCTATAGGAGCTGATGATAAACAAAATGAGAATCTATGGAATCAGGAAGCATGGCTTTCTGGAAAATGTCATGTAAGATCTATAACCATCTGGATATGAATTGCTGTTTTAAGACCTAAACATTCTCACAATGTAAGTTGACTCACAAATTTGACTTAGACTTCATCTCTAATTCTATGTTAGAGATATATGCCCACTATGAGAGAAAAATGTCCTGGGGACATTGCTAAACCTCTTTCTGCTTTATCTGTATTAACCTCTTAAATGATTGTATCCTTGAAGTTACTAAGTTTGAGACAGGTTAACATCTCACTTTCATTGTCCTTTGTGTTAGGTCATAAATGATTCTGGTCTCATTCATAAATGGGAATCAAACCATTGGGTGAAAAGTTGCTTAGGAACAGGAAAGTCAAATGGACTCAAAATATCACCTCACAAGGTTCCTTTAAAAATGATGGGATCTGTGAGGCAATCTGTCCATTGTGTGCAATAAGTTCACTAAGAAGTATGTTTGCTAAGATGTTTAAACTGAATATATTCAAACTTCTAGACTGACCATCCCATTCAAAAGAAATATATCTTCATCATAAGGGACATCATGAAGAAACAATCTGACAGATCCAGATTTTGGAACATTCTACAAGAAGATTGACTTAGATTTTTAAAAAATAGTCAATGTCATAAACAATATTGTTCTCAATTTAAAAAAACTAAAGAGAACTTTTATATTATATAAAACAAAAATATTTATAAACATAAGGAATATGTGTAGTTGACCCAGTTCATATTTATTTTCTCTAGAACCTTCCCAAGGATATGTCAGGAATTCAATACATATTTGCTGAATTGATCTGTCTATAAGTAACGGGGTATATTATTAACCGTTCAATATGTGGCCTAAAGTAGAGGCAAGGGGAAAGATACAGGTGATGACTAGTATTTGGACTTGTCTTTTAAAATCACATCAAAATAATAAGGCAATCCCCAATTGTCATTGGATAATAACACCGGCTTTTTAGGAACTAATAAAGGACCTTGGTTTATAACTTAAAAGGTTAATATTGCATTGCTAAAATGACATTTTTAAACATATGGTTCTTTATTAAAGAAGTGTAAGCACTTCACTGTAAAAATTCATAAAACTTTATAAACAAACATTTTGTAAATAGAATCTATACTACAGTAAAAAAATTAACACAATTATTTACAAGCAATACTGACAAATCTGGCAGTTATTGCAAAGAAAAGTATAAAACACTGGCTTAAAAAGAAATTTTAGATTTAAAAAGAGCATTATTATTATGCATCTTGCAAACACCTCACAAACACTTATGGCACAGCTAGTGGAGGCTCCCTCATTATATTTGTGTGACTTTTAATGTGTTTGTTTGTTATAAAACAAACCTGTTCAATGTTCAGGTGTTATAAAACCACCTGAACATTGTCAAGAATAGTCAAATGCCATATTCCAAACTGATTCCACTGACTGCTCCATCAACCTCTGCATGTATTTTGTAACTAGATCCAGTTTTTCTAAATAATTTCTCAATTCAGTACATCATATATGACCTCTACTCCTAATATGCACTACTTTGATGTAGAAAGTCACTAAAGCTTATCTATAACAAACATGAGATGCCTTATCAAAATACATAAAATATCTTCTTAATGTCTTATAAATTTCTTATTCAGTATGTCCATAACAGTAATATAGCAAAAAGGAAACATAAAGGAAAATTATTTTATTTTACCCTTTCTCAGAATTTCAGTTCATGGCTAGAGTTTATCAAAGCAGCATTATATTTGCTACCCCCTCATTTTCAGTAAGAGGACGTATCTAGTCCTTGACATCTACAAAGTTTTGACATAGACCAACATTTTTGTCTATATTGGATCCTTTTTCCCAATGGCACACAGGACTCTGAATGTCCAATGACTTGAAGCCATATAACCCTGCAGGAGGGGTTAATGTTGATTGTCTCTGGACCCTGAGAAACAAGTCTTTCTCACGTGTCTTTAATGTGGACAACTGTGTAACCCTGTCTGAGAGACAGCCATCCTGCAAAACTAGCAAATTTTAAAAATAGCCAGAAATTATAACCATTTTGGATAACTTTTTGGCAATGGCTACTAAAAAATATGTTCCTATCCTGTGACTCAGAAATTCCAACCCTAGTTATATACTCAAGATAATTGAATATGTATGTCTACTAAAGGATATGTACAAGAAAGTTTATAACAGCTTTATTCCTCATTGTCCAGATTGAAAACAACCCAATTGCCTATCTACAGCAAAATGGATACATAAATTGTGGTACATTCATGCAGTTGAACATTATGCACCAACAAAAAAGAGTAATTGCTGCTACATGCAAATCATGGATGAAACTCACAGTCATAATGATGAACAAAAGAAGCCACACAAAGATTGCATCTGTATGATTCCATTTATAAGAAATTAAAAAGACAAAACTAATCTATAAGGAAAGGAATCAGAAAGTTGTTTTCTCTGGGACCTATGATTGGGAAGGGGCACAATGGATCCTTCTAGTATGTTGGGAAGTAATTATACATCACACTGAGTTATACACTTTGTGTCCTTTTTTTTTTGTATACCTTAATTTAAAAAAATAGAAATAGCAGAATGGACTAAGATTTGGAACTGAGAATTCTTTGTTAACCAAGAATCATAAAAAATTCTCACATTAAAGAAAAATCAAGAAACCATTTACATATTTGGTTTAAATCTTTAAGAAAAACCCATATAAAAATATTTCAAAATTGATTCTTTATGTCTGTTATTGTTTTATAAATGTATATATCTATAGAGGTTAGCTTTACTCTTTGGATAAAATCTGAGAAAATATGTTGTAAAAATGGATTTAATTTCCACTTAGCTCAACAATACATAGAAAACATTGATTCCAGAGCAGAAGATAAAGAAAATTTAAGGAGCACCTGTGTAGCTCAGTCAGTTAAGTGTCCAGCTCTTGATTTTGGCTCAGGTCATGATCTCAAGGTTGTGGGATTAAGCCCCTTGTAGGTCTCCACGCTCAGCAGGGAGCCAGCTTGAAATTCTTTCCTTCTGTCCCTCTTCCCCACCCCCACTCTTGCGCTTGCTCTCTCTTTCACTCAAATAAATAAATAAATCTTTTTTTAAAAAGAAAGAAAATTTTAGCCAGTCAGAATGGCTAAAATTAACAAGTCAGGAAACGACAGATGTTGGCAGGGATGTGGAGAAAGGGGAACCCTCCTACACTGTTGGTGGGAATGCAAGCTGGTGCAGCCACTCTGGAAAACAGTATGGAGGTTCCTCAAAAAGTTGAAAATGGAGCTACCATACAACCCAGCATTTGCACTACTGGGTATTTACCCCAAAGATACAAATGTAGGGATCCGAAGGAGTACGCACACCCCGATGTTTATAGCAGCAATGTCCACAATAGCCAAACTATGGAAAGAGCCAAGATGTCCATCAACAGATGAATGGATAAAGAAGATGTGGTATACACACACACACACACACACACACACACACACACACACACACACACACACTGGAATATTATGCAGCCATCAAAAGGAATGGAATCTTGCCATTTGCAATAACGTGGGTAGAACTGGAGGGTATTATGCTGAGCAAAATAAGTCAATCAGAGAAAGACATGTAGCATATGACCTCACTGATATGAGGAATTCTTAATCTCAGGAAACAAACTGAGGGTTGCTGGAGTGGTGGGGGCTGGGAGGGATGGGGTGGCTGGGTGATAGACATTGGGGAAGGTATGTGCTATGATGAGCGCTGTGAATCATGTAAGACTGTTGAATCACAGACCTGTACCTCTGAAACAAATAATACATTATTAGTTAAAAAAAAAGAAGAAGAAAATAGCAGGAAGGGAAGAATGAAGGGGGGGAAATCAGAGGGGGAGACGAACCATGAGAGACTATGAACTCTGAGAAACAAACTGAGAGTTCTAGAGGGGAGGAGGTGGGGGGATGGGTTAGCCTGGTGATGGGTATTAAGGAGGGCACATACTGCATGGAGCACTGGGTGTTATATGCAAACAATGAATCATGGAACGCTACATCAAAACTTTCAAAAACTAATGATGTAATGTATGGTGATTAACATAACATAATAAAAAAACAAAAAAAAGAAAAAGAAAGAAAATTAAAACTTAAAATTCATTGAATGAATTATCTTACTTTTCATCTTCTGAAACTGTGTAATTTTGACAAAGACAATAGGTTGTATTCAGGATAGAAAAGAGTTTTGAATAATTAACTTATTGAGTAATGTTTTCTTCAATTTAGTGATGTTCTTAGTCTTAGGTGAAACTCTTCATATCTATTAGGGAATACTTGCTGTTTTGGACGTCCTTTGGGAAGGACAAAGTCACCATTGTTAGAAAGACAACCTTCTGTTGCAAAGCTCTCCAGGTCCAAATGCTGTCCTTCTCAAGGGATCACTGGAGGAATACATGTTATTAGCTTATAGCATATTTTGATCTTTAATGTTTTCCCAGAGGGGATGGGAAGAGGCTGCCTATGCTTAGTCTTCTGAAACCTCTTTGATTCTAACCTGCATTAATGGAAGGAGTCTTCTCATTGCTTACGTTATATCACCTATTTTTATAAGACTCATAAAAATCCAGTACCAACTCCTTATGTGAGTGTCTTTATTTTAAAGACAAAGAGATCAACTCAAAGTATTATTATCTACAACATGAAGTCTAAGAAACATGCATATCATCACTTGTGAATTTCTCCACGGATTCATGAATTAAGAATGAAATTATTTTGTTCCTGGTGCTGTACCAGTAACTCTTACTCCCTTTGCCTTTATAATCTACTCTAAGGGCAAGACCAGGTCTTGTCAAAAAAATATTTTGCATAAAATATCATCAAGAAAACATCTGAGATATTATTGTATGATTATTTTGGCATTTTATTTATCTGAACTTTGTTTTATATGGTAAATCAGTCATTTTACTGGTAGAAGTTCACAGAGATGTAGAATTTCCTTTTCTCTTTTCTATTATTGTTTTATTTATTTTTCCTGCTAGAAGCAGAGATGTTTCTGGAGGAAGGCACTAAATTAAGCTGTTAGCTCTGCTCCATTATTTTATACACTTCAGGTTGCAACTGAAAATACCTATATAGAAATTTATATGGTAGCATTAAATAACTTCAGACTCAATGTGTTTCTTGAAGGATGAATGAAGTATTCATACACAGTTTGTATTTAATAGTCACGCAGAAGCACATTAAAGGGTGAGAGAGGGCTGAGACCTCTAGTTTTTAGGACTTGTACTGAAAATTTTAATGACACAAATATTCTACTAAACACATTGTTTTTTATGGCCTAATTTTTCTGAAAGTTGTATCAATCAAAAGTATTTTGGCAACTGAAACTGAACGATGGAATAATGTCCAGGTTCTTACATGCAGCCAAATAATGTACTAGTGTAGTAAATGAAAGGCAAGACAAAGAACCCCTAGGATAGCACATAAAATACTGTATTAAAGAATATTAACTCCACTTCACATAGCCAATAGCATATGAGCAATATTAAAACAGAGAGTTTGAAGCTACAACCTGCAAAACATTAATTCATTTCCCATAATGTTTACCCAAGGGACAGCTCCAGGGTCTGATGGAGATTTATTTTTAAATAATGTTATTTCCTCACTAACTGACCTTGCTTGGTCCAAACTGCATAAAGAAGGAAAAAGAATGCTTATAAAGAGTATTTTTGAGGAAATAGACACTTTGCAGATTCTTTCCAAAGACAATCTTCCAAGTTAGCTCCGTGATTTTAAAATTGTCTATGAATTAACACAATTGCAAGATATGATCTGAATGCAACCAATGAATATATATATTTTTGAAATACATAATTGAAAGTTTCTGAGTTTGTGCCGGCATTTGATTAATTCTGCAAATCCATTGTAAGTGTGGAAGTCGGTAGTATAAATAAAACCACTTGTAAAGTGTACAAGAGCAATTTATGTCACCCAAACATTTTTTAAACATCATGGCATACTGAATTTATGAGGTCAATGTACTTATTTTGATAGGAAAGAATATTCTCATGGGGGCCTACAGGGGAGTCTTTTATCTTTGTGTATAAATGGAAATGGATGA
Organism: Callorhinus ursinus; assembly: GCF_003265705.2. Classification (NCBI taxonomy): domain Eukaryota; kingdom Metazoa; phylum Chordata; class Mammalia; order Carnivora; family Otariidae; genus Callorhinus; species Callorhinus ursinus. The sequence goes on along the minus strand of NW_027397074.1, from coordinate 60,141,345 downwards.
TCTGTATTATGATTTACTGTATAGGCTGTTTCAAATGTTTTAAAAGTTTTAACTCAAATTCCAACCCTACTTCCAATTGCAGCCTTACTTGTTGCCAAAATAAATACTAGGCTCTCTGAAAATAGAGTAGAATGAGGTCTATTTGGAAAATTTATGTATTGATAACGTGAATTTCACTATCCATGGTTCAGCTCCCACTCACAGTTCTAATTTCCATATGGCCTTTGTAAGGTCCAATAAGTCTGAATTTCACATGACAAATGAGAGTTTTTAAAAGCATCATCCTAAATATCAATATTTGTACATCCTTATTTAAAATTATTGACATCATATTAGTGAGAATTTAAGTTAGACTTATAGAAAGCAGGCTATCTAGTGACGACATTGTTAATTGTGTTGCACATATATTTTTAAAAATAATTTAATTAACATATCTCTTATATGTGGAATGATACCTTTACTTTCGTTTTCTAAGATATTAATGAAATCTTTAAAATGAACCTTCTAGTACTTCTGTAGAGTTAAATTACCATTATTCAGAATTTATGATAACTTAATCCAGACTGCAAAAGTTTTCCTTTGAATTATTCATGTAGTGATAAAACTAAAAACGTAAAACACAGAAAATAGCACAACTGTTTAGTGAATGAGAATGAATGCACTATTGTGAGGATTTTAGCTTAGTTTTTTTAGTAGCATTCATTGTAAGTGATTATTTTCTACATCAGAATCAAATGAATTTCAGGTGTGTAATATTTAGCATTTAGAACATTGTTTCCTATGTGCTACCTGTTCTTGAAATAAAGTACATTGTGCCTATCTTAATTTGGATTATCCTTATAATCAGTGAGATTTTATTGCATATAAAGATCTAATATACTGGAATCAATATATATGTTTTATTTAATTCAAATTTTATATTTAGCATAATTTAATATATATACAAACATATATATGTATATATATGAAAATAATAAAATGCCCATCTAAATCCTGAGATTAAAAAAAGACTTACTGTTAATTTTCAGAAGACAAAAGCACGGGGCACCCAGGTGACTCAGTTGGTTAAGTGTCTGCCTTCAGCTCAGGTCATGATCCCAGGGTCCTGGGATCGAGTCCTGCATCAGGCTCCCTGCTCAGATGGGGAGCCTGCTTCTCCCTCTCCCTCTGTTGCTCCTCCTGCTTGTTCTCTCTCTCTCTCTCTCTCTCTCTGTCAAATAAATAAATAAAATCTTAAAAAAAAGACAAAAGCAAAGTAGAACTTTTGATAATGAATATGATTAAATCATCCATTTTACTTTTATTTACATACTACTTGCATATTACATATTCCACATCACAAGTGTGACTTAACAGAATATAGGTAGCATCTAGTGCATGTATTGACTCTCCTGCTAGAATCTCATTCAATACAGTACATTCACCAATTTTAATTGTTTTCACATAGTTTTTTTTTTTTTTTTTGAGAGGGGTGGGGGCAGAGGGAAAGGAATAGAGAGAATCCCAAGTAGGCTCCATGCCCAGCACAGAGCCCAAGGTGGGGCTTAATATCACAACCCTGAGATCATAACCTGAGCCGAAATCAAGAGTTGGACTTAACTGACTGAGCCACCCAGGTGCTCCTACACATTGATTTTTAATAGAGACTTTTGAAAACTGCAAAAAATGGGCTAATATGGCTTGCTACATGTTTTTCTATTCTGTACCATTTTTTTTTCCTTTTAGATTACTAGCTTGTCATGTTTATGTAATGAATATTTCAGTAGTTTCTTTCCCTGACCATCCATTGGAAATGCCTAGGGAATTTTTAAATATACCAGTGTCTGGTCTCCTAATTCTTCATTAAATTGATATGGGGCATGAGCCAGGCATGGTCATTTTAAAAATAATTCCTAGGGGTGCCTGAGTGGCTCATTCAATTAAGTGTCTGACTCTTGGTCTCAGCTCAGGTCTTGATTTCAGGGTGGTAAGTTCATGCCCAGAATTTGGCTTTACACCAGGCAGGGAACCTACTTTAAAATAATAGTAATAATAATAATAATAATAATATAATTCCTAAATTGATGTTAATATGCAAGGCAGAATTGAAAACTTCTGGGATCTGGGATACACTGAATGACCCCTTCCTACAAAAAGAAAATATTTATTTTTCAAAATCTTTACCACAAAACAAACAAGTAAAAATGAAGAGAAGACATTATGGGTCCCATGCTTTAGTCCTTTATCTTTAAACATTCTGTTATCAACTGTTTTTTCCTTACTCCCACAGCTGCCACTTTCCTTAAATTCCATCTATGGTAGGCACTATTTCAATTAAACATATCTTGGCATTATATACAATACATCTAGGTAAGAATTAAGCCTTTTTAGGATGTAAAACATGAAATTTACCAGTTTGGAGTTGCCCACATTAAATACCATACTCTTGATTTTTATAATCAACATAGATTCCAACTGGTGATTTTACTTTTAAATGAGGCTTTCAAAATGAAATAAAGGGATTTTTTAAAGAGCAGCCAATACTGTGAAATTACTGTTAGTCTAATAGATAATGAATTGAGACAAATTACATACAGGAACACTGACTTCTCTATCATGGATTTCAACTTTCTGATAACTGTGGATCTAGTGAATAAATGACTGAATGTCACTTCTTATGATATCTTTTCTTATTACAACCACCATGATAAAAATATGAATTTATATATATTAACTGCTTTCTGTTTTTACCAGGCTCTGTGTTTAGACATGGGACATAAATTATTTTAATTTATAAAATAATCTTCTATACAATTATATACAAATATACAACAATAAACAATATAATATAATTTAACCCATGTTAAAGTATAGCGTGTATGTGTGTGTGTGTATACACACACACTTTTTATGGCATATGAACTCCAAATCTGAAGAATTAAACAAAACTTAGTAGGAAAAGCAATTTGGAAAATTGGTGCTACTTCCTATAAAAGACACATGTCACATTGATCAACCCAGAACAAATTCTGATCAAGTAGTCAAAAAAAGTGGGTAGGACATACGACATTCTAGTTTCCACAGTGCTGCTTTTGCTATAAGTATACCTGCCACTCTATAACATTCTGCCCTCACCAGAATGTGTGTTTTCTAAATTTATGAATGACCCTTCTCTCCACCTGGTTGCTCCAGCCAGAAACCGGGGTCACCCTTAACTTTTTTGTATCTTTCAGCTTATATCACATCCAATCACCATATCTTGTTGACCCTATCTCCTTGACTCTGAATCTTTTACTTTTGACACTTCAACATTATTACCCTTATATAAGCTACCACTATCCCTTATGTGATTTCAAAAAAATTACCTTATTCAAAGAAATTGTACTTGCCTTAATTATAACTTACCTGTCAAGTTATTCAAATATATATATAATTTTGAAACTTCCTCAGAGTTTTAACCATGATTTGACAGATACTTCAACCTCTTCTTGGTTTTGGTGGTGTCTCAAGATATGAATGAAGGAGAAGGAGCAAGGAACTTCCTAGTCTGGGTTGGCATCTCAGGAGATATTGTCAGGAAAGATTTCAGAAATATTAGTGGTGACTCTGGTGTCTGTACGGAGGTCACATTGAGCTGTGAGCTACTTCAGGGATGTCTTTAGGAGTCAGCATCATGGCAGAAGAAATCAAGACCTACCAGAACTACCAGACTGTCCCTTTTGACAACTGCTTTCCCAACCAGAACCAGACTAGGAACTGCTGGTAGAACTAAGTGGATTTCCACTGCTGTGGGAAGGCAATGACTGCCAAAGGGGCTGATGTCTCCAGGTGCAAATAGTACTGGCATGCGTACAAGTCCCTCTGCCCCATATCCTGGGATTCAGCCCGGGACAACTGCAGCACAAAAGGCATGTTTCCTGGGAAGATCTGAACTGGCTCCACCCACCGCTCCTTTGTCATCCATTCTTCTCCCAGGGTGGTGAAGGGAGGCCTGTGTGCATGGTGATCCCCACCTTGGGATCCTGAATCATGGTTTAACTAATAATAAATACTCATTGGAAACATGTAAAAGAAAAAAGAAATATTGGTGGAGATGAGAGAGGAAATAGCAACAGGAAATAAACACAAATGTGAATGTGGAAGGCACATACTAAGGACAATTTCACTGTATATAAAAGAAAATTCAGTTAATAATGCTTACACTTGGAATGTAGTTTGATCATGTAATAAGTCTGGAGGAAAGACTTTGCTAGTTTAATAGCTTAGTGATATCTGAGACCTGGGCCAACATCTAAACGCACAGTAACTTACATTGTTTTTGCCTTTGTAATTAACACTTATATTGTGCTTACTCTGTGCCACATACTGTTCTACTATATGTATATACATATATATGCATATGTGTATACTACACATACTTATACTGTATATTTAGTATATAGAGATATATACATACATATTTATATATTTTTACCAGAAAATGGATTTTTTAAAATAGTCAAAGTTGTTACTGATTAGTGATGTGAGTTGATGTGCTTAAGAATCAAATGGAATTCTTGATTAAAAATACAAATATCTAGCTTTGAATGACCCATTGGACCAGATGGATTTAACAGATATATTCAGAACATTCCATCCTAAAACAGCAGAATACACATTCTTTTCAAGTGCACATAGAACATTCTCCAGAATAGGTCACATATTAAGCCACAAAACAAGCCTAAACAAATTTAAAAAGATCGAAGTCATATCATGCATCTTTTCTGACCACAACGCTATGAAAATAGATGTCAACCACAAGTAAAAATCTGGAAAGAACACAAATACATGGAGGTTAAATAACATGCTACTAAACAATAAATGGGTCAACCAAGAAGTAAAAGAAGAAATAAAAAACTACATGGAAACAAATGAAAATGAAAACACAATGGTTCAAAACTTTTGGGATACAGCAAAAGCAGTTCTAATAGGGAAGTTTATAACAATATAGACCTACCTCAAGAAGCAAGAAAAATCTCAAATAAACAACCTAACCTTATGCCTAAAGGAGCTAGAAAAAGAACAACAAAACCCAAAACCAGCAGAACAAGAGAAATAATAAAAATTAGAGCATAAATAAATGATATAGAAACTAAAAAAAAAAAAAATAAAGTCAATGAAACCAGGAGCTGATACTTTGAAAAGATCAATAAACTTGATAAACCTTTAGCCAGACTTATCAAGAGGAACCAAATAAATAAAATCACAAATGAGAGAGGGGAAATAACAACCAACACCAAAGAAACACAATTAGAGCATTTTGAAAAACTATATGCCAACAAATTGGACAACCTAAAGGAAATTGATAAGTTCCTAGAAACATATAACCTACCAAAACTGAAACAGTAAGAAATAGAAACTTGAACAGACTGATTACATGCCAAGAAATTGAATCAGTAATCAAAAAACTCCCAAAAAACAAATGTCTAGGGCCAGATGGCTTCACAGGTGAATTCTACCAAACTTTTAAAGAACAGTTAATACCTATTCCTCTCAAACAATTCCAAAAAATAGAAAAGAAGGAAAACTTCCAAAATCATTCTTTGAGGCCAGGATTACTCTAATACCGGATAAAAGACCGAAAAAAAAAAAAAAAAAAAAAAAAAAGAGAACTACAGGCCAATATCTCTCATGAACAAAGATGCAAAAATCTCAACAAATATTAGCAAACTCGTACAATAATACATTAAAAAGATCATTCACAATCAGGTGGGATTTATTACTGGGTTGCAAGTGTGGCTCAATATTTACAAATCAATCAACATGATACATCACATCAATAAGAGAAAGAATAAGAACCATATGATCATTTCAATAGATGTAGAAAAATTGTTTGACAAAGTACAACATCCATTCATGCTCAAAACCCTCAACAAAGTAGGAATAGAGGGAATATATCCCAAAATAATAAAAGTCATAAATAAAAAATCCACAGCTAACATCATCCTCAATGAGGAAAATCTGAGAGCCTTTCCCCTAAGGTCAGGAAGAGGACAGGGATGTCCACTCTCATCATTTTTATTCAACATAGTACTGGAAATCATAGTCACAACAATCAGACAACAAAAAGGAATAAAAGCATCCAAATCAGTAAGGAAGAAGTAAAACTCACTATTTGCGGTGACATGATACTCTATACAGAAAACCTGAAAGACTCCACCAAAAAAAAACTGGTAGAACTGAAAAATAAGTTTAGTAACACTGCTGATAAAAAAATCAATGTACAGAGATCTGTTGTGTTTCTATACACCAATAATGAAGCAACAGAAAGAGAAATTAAAAAAACAATCCCACTTATAATTTCTAAGAAACCTAGGAATAAAACTAAGCAAAGAGATGAAAGACCTATACTCTGAAGCTATAAAACACTGATGAAAGAAATTGAAGATAACACAAAGATATGGAATGACATTGCCTGCTTGCGGATTGGAAAAAAAATATTGTTAAAATGCCTATACTATGGGGCGCCTGGGTGGCTCAGTTGGTTAAACCGCTGCCTTTGGCTTGGGCCATGGTCCCAGGGTCCTGGGATCGAGCCCCACGTCGGGCTCCCTCCTCATGCAGGAAGCCTGCTTCTCCCTCTGCCTGCCGCTCCCCCTGCTCGTGCTCTCTCCCTCTCTCTCTCTCTCTCTCTCTCTCTGTGTGTCAAATAAATAAATAAAATCTTTAAAAAAAATGCCTATACTACCCAAAGCAATATACACATTAAAGCAATCCCTATAAAAATACCGGCAGCAGTTTCCACAGAACTAGAATAAATAATCCTAAAATTTGTATGGAACCACAAATGACCCCAAATAGCCAAAGCCATCTTAAAAAAAAGAAAAGCAAAGCTGGAGGCATCACTATTCTGGATTTCAATTTAGATGAGAAAGCTGTAGTACTCAAAACAGTATGGTCCTGGTACAAAAATAGACACAGACATCAATAAAACAGAATAGAAAATAGTCAAGATAGGGAAGCAGTCCAAGGGACCATCGACTGAGGAATGGATAAAGAAAATGTAATATATATATATATATATATAATTCAGCCATAAAAAAGAATGAAATCTTGCCATTTGCAACAACATGGATGGAACTAGAGAGTATAATGATAAGTGAAATAAGTCAGAGAAAGACAAATACCATATAATTTCATTCATATGTGGAATTTAAGAAACAAAACAAATAAGCAAAGGGGAAAAAAAGAGAGAGACAAGCCAAGAAAAAGACTCAACTATAGAGAACAAACTGATGGTTACCAGAGGGGAGATGGGTAAGGGGATGAATGAAATAGGTGATGGGGATTAAGGAGTACACTTTGTCATGATGAGCACCATGTGATTCAAATAAAAACTTATTTTTTTATTTAAAAAATTTAAAAATACAAATACCCAGAAAGTACGATTTAAGATTTCAAATCAATAGAGGGTAATGTGAGGGAACACCTGTATTTTTTAAAAGAAGCTGATTTTGATACAAAATAACATTTAATAACTACTGTGTGAACTATTTACTAGGTCATATTTCCATAGGATAATTGAGGAAATGTAAGAGCTGAAAATAAGAATTTCGTTGTTCTTTAAAGTCCTCTGGTCAGTGGGGCAAGACTGTTTGGGTACTTTATTATCTTAATAGTAGTCTTGCAGTTTTAAAGATGATGAAAAACTGCAACAGATGAAAAAAGTTAATATATATGGAACACTATAGACTTTTCAATCAAAGTGAGAAAAACACAATAATTACATACCTTTCATGAAAGGAGGGATAGTTGAAATTTTTCTTATATTCTTTCAAGATTCAAATTAACTATAATAATAATATGTTTATCTTCTTTTATTTACCACCATCAAAGTTATCAAACTATATATTTGAATTCTAAATGAGGTCCATTAATAATGAATAAGATGTACTAGTGAGTACTTAGATTGCTAGTAAAGGTTAGAAAGGTACACTATACTTAATATATATTTAGTAGAAAGCTCCAAAGTTAAAAAAATTAGAGTGTCCTAAGACTAGTGTCTAAGTGTATAATTATTGTACTTTAGTACTTCAGATCATTCCTTGTTCCTTCTGGGCAGTGGGCAAGACTATTCAAATGGTATCTTTTTTTTGATGGAATAGGTTGATGAAGATGTTCTTATACAACACTCCATTTTAACTCCTCTTTCTTTCACACTAACTTTAAACTGCTCTCACCACAGTCAACTGTAACTTCCATGAAGCTTATTTCAAAGTTATTTTTTGTGTCATCACTCTTGACCTATCAATAGCATTGGCCATACTTGTTCAGTTCTTCATCTTTAAAAGATGTTCTTCACTTGATTTCCAGGACAACTTCTCTTGGTTTTTCCTCCTAGTCACTGCAAATTCTTTTTCATTTGTCTATATTTATTACTCTTCTTCTCTCAATTTTTTAAATAGCAAAACTTCCAAGTTGTAGTTCTTGAATCTTTTCTCTTTCCTGTCTATTTTCATTCTCTAGAAACCTTATCTAGTCCTTGGGCTTAACTAATATCTATATGTTCAAAACATCTAAATTTACATCTCCATTCTACACTTATTTCCTAAATCCTAACTCATATATCGAATTGTTTACTCAACGTCTCAATTTGGATATGAAATAAATGAACCAAAACTGAAGTCTTGATCTTGCCTCCCAAAGCTTACCTTTTTAGTGTTTTCTCATCTCAAGGTGGCAACTCGTATCTTTTCAGTTGCTCAAGCCTTATGTTTTGATGTCATTATTGACTCTGTCTTTTTTAAGTCAACCACACCACATTCCATTTACATGCCACATTCAATTCAGCCAATATTATGCCTAGCTTAAAAATGTAAAGAGAATTCTATTCATTTTCATCACTGCTAACACTCTAATCTGAACTACCACCATATATCACTCTTACTCCTAACAGGTCTCATTGTTTCTGCTCTTGTCCATCTATCAGCTTTTTTAAAACAGCACATAGAAGGTTTATTTTGAAAGTAAGTGCAATAATTTCATTATTTAGGACTCTTCGGTGGTTCCCATTTCTCTTCCTCCTAATCCTATATGATCTTCTTGTCTCCCCATCTGTCATCCCACCTTAGCCATGCCAGCTATGTGTTGAGTACTTGCATACCCCAAACAGTCCCCCCCAACCAAGGTAGCAACTTTGGGGTTTATCAGTTCTAACTAGAGCACTTTTCTCCCAGATGTCTGCATCACCAGCTCACATCTCTCTCAAGTCTTTGCTCAAATCTCACCTTCTTAATGATAAAATGATGACTATTCTACCTGGAAGTATACCCTTACCTCACTTTTCCTCAACTTTGACAATCCCAATATTTTTTTCTGTTTACTTTTGTCTCTTTTTGCATAACTTTTATCACCTTCCTACATAGTGCATAATTTACTTATATATGATGTTTACTCCTTACAGTGTGTCTTTTTCTGCTAAAACAAAAACTTTGAGAGTTAGTAGCTTGAGGTTTATCCCTTATTTTGTAAATAATTAATTGTATGAATTTGGAAATCTCCTTTGACCTTTGTGGAAACTGATTTTCTCATTGGTTAAAACTGGAGATTCCACTGGTGCTAAGTCCCTTCCAACTGTGTCCAACTTTAAGGTTTTTTTTCTTTTGGCAAAAGTCAACTGCACTATAAATTTTAAAATTGGATTTTACTCAACAGAAAGTCTATGAAATTGGGTGTTGGAAACACAAGTGTCCAGCTGTAGTGTTAATAATTAGTTGCTTCACTGAAACTGGATTACTTTTTATAAAAACTTCCCCCTATCCCCAGAGATGACTGCATTTTTCAGGGTAAGCTGTCTTTTCAACCAAATGCATTCTTAAAACCCAAGCAATTATAAAGGTTTTTTAATTGTAATTACATGCTTTATTTGGATTTAGAGTACAGCTACAGAACTGCTGTAAAGACGTACTCTGCGTTGAGTGCAGGTGGGCTGCAGGATGAAAAACATTTAGTGTACAAATAAAGAACGTTGTACAATACCTGGATATAATTGTGAGGTGTAATGAAAAGATAAATTGAATTTCTAGTCATTGAATTCATTTATCTCATTTTGAGTGGAAAATAATAGTTTACCTAAAGATGTTACTTTAATTATCCAAGCAAGAGATTGGTTGAATGATATTCACATTTCTAATTTTGCGTGCAGAGTCCTGTTTTTAGGTTACTTTCAGGGAAATAATGAACATTTCTTCTTAATCCATAGGATATTATTCCTTTAAAACTGTCAGCTCAAGGCTGAAATCTCATTTGGAACATAGAAATGGGTGGCCATTTCTGCTGGTCTAGTGCTCACTTCAGCAGCCTTCTAAAGAACCAGCGGCAGAATCAGATTATCAGAGGTCGTGAAAAGCCTGCTTTGGGCAATGTGTATTATACTGGAAGCCCATCGCTGATGCAGTCATAATTTTTATCAACATTACACATTCAGACGATAGCTCCAAGAGAATTTAAGATTGAACAGTCTACCCACACCCCAACCCATAGATTGCTGCCAGTTCACAAAACTCTGACGTCTCGCTAAAAACTGACTTGTTAAAAAAACACTCAATTCTAGTAATTTATTTAACTTTGAAAGCATTGTTGGCAGACCTGTTCCACTTTAAGTATATATTGTATTTGTAAATTATTTTGCTCTGCTAAAATATAGACATGTACACACACAGGTATATTTACTTTGTGTAGAGTGCTCTTCATTGTAATTCAAAAGATTTATTTCTTGAACGGCATAATTTGTGTGTTTAGCAATTCAAATACTATTTTTATTGAATTCTTCATCAATGTTTTATGACAACTAGATTTTTACTTGAAAAATCCCTATAGGTTTGAATTATATTCTCATTCATTGCCCTTTGTAAGCTCATCCCTGAACATATTTGTATATATGAAGCAATTGGAACATAGACAATTTTTGCTTTTGAAAAAATGCAGCAGATTTGGATTGATTTATGTATATGAATTCTAAATATAAAGATGGAATACATTTAAATACATTTAATGTATAAATGATGAATCACTAAATTCTACTCCTGAAACCAATATTATACTATATGTTAACTAACTAGAATTTAAATAAAAATTTGAAAAAAGATACATTTAAAAATTTACAAGTACAAAAAATTAATACATTTGAACATTTTCCTTATCATTCAATGCATAGAAGCAAATTTATTTTTTTACTAAATTCATGGGTTCTTTTAAACAATGAAATAGTTACTCCTTTTCATGACAAAACTGACTATAGGCAATATATATTATGATTCACCAGAAGAAAGAGTAAAGAGGCATAAAATAAAAATCTCTTTTCATAATATATGTAAGATCATATATATGACTAGAGCCAAGAGATGTGTCATTTTTACTTAAGTATTACATAAATATTTGACTAAAGATATGTGTCTTTTCATTCTTTTTGTAACTTTTCTAGAAGTCCTACTATGGACCAGTGTATTTCACAAGCCACTGCCATCTATTAAAATTTGAAATGACTTTACCAGTACAGCTTATACAAAAAGTTAATAGATTTTTTAACATGTCCCTTATATGAGACTATCTTGACATTTTTTTTTGCTTAATGTTAATAACAGCAATTGCCTATGTTTGAATCCTATGGAACATAGACCTACCGAGACAAGAAGGCTGGGACTAATTAAATACAAAGAGTTCAGCAACTCTTATAACACAGCTTATAGCACTGTTTGAAGTATCTGCAAAATATGCTTAATTCTATGTTGGAAGGCATCAGAATGAGTAAAACAAATATTAATGTAAAATATTAAAATTTAGAATGCATAAAGGGAATCAGACAATTCTTAATGTGCTGGTTATGCATCTTCATTGATAATATAATTAATAATTGTCCCTTAATATAATGTTTAGTTACACTGTCTGTAAAGAAGCATATTAGATAAAAAACATTCACCAAATATTAGCAGAATGAGTTTCGTCATGATCACTAATTATCTATAATAGAACTCTATGAACTCAGTTTAGGTTCAGAAATAGATCTATAAATAGTGGAATCATGCAAATTAGTGTTCATATGGTCTGTAACCTCTTATTAATACATAATTTTGAGAGATATTTTGTAAAGACAATTGAGGGCTTCTTAAAATATAAATATCATCAATATTTAGTAATTATATAGTTAAAAGATCCAAATGTCCTACATTAAGATTAATTTGACAAGATTATTATAGAGATAATCATTTCATTGAGATACATGGATAGGGGAAAGTGTTGGCTAATTATAGCAATCTCAACTTGAAAATTATGTATATTTATTTGTTGAAAACATGGTATTCAAAACAAAATATTCTGTCACTCTAATCTAGATTTTATTTGTACTCTCCTTTTGTACTCTCCTTCCATTAACTTTAATTATCTGTGCTTCCTTTTGTGTATAATTATTACTAATGAGTACTGGCATTCACCATATTTTAATGCAGTTATTAATAGCAACATAATACTGGCTCATAAAATGAGTTTGGAAGTATATTTCCTCTTTATTTTCTGAGAGAATTTATAAAAAACTAGTATTTCTTCTTTATGTGTTGGGTTGGACTTAACTTTTCTTTGTGAAATGAATTTTAGTTACTAATTCAATTACTTTACTTGTTGGAGATCCATTCAGATGTCCTATTTTCAGATTCTTTGGAAAAAAAAACAGTATGAAGTAAAGGTAATGATGGATAATGGATAAATGTAGATTTTTATGATTTGTCCAAATTTATAAAGTTGTATTAATATCAATTTAATAGCAAGTTTTAGATATTCACTTTTTTGGCATATTTGTAAAATATTCAGGTCAGTATTCCTCGAAATAACTGTTTCAAATTCAGAGTTTACTGCTCTGTAATATTTAATTAAATGATATAATTACAACAAGAGGTACAACTAGAATGAAAGGTTTTAGTGACAAGCACCAAATGAATTTTAGAGACTCACTGTTGGGAGCGTATAGACAACATTTCCCAGAAGTTCTCTGCATTCTGAATATCAATGAGTGTATTTTCAGAGGGAATGAAGATCATGGTTAAATCTAGATAGTCATCTAAGCAGTGACTAATTAAGAGAACTTCTATCATATTTATTTATTACATCCCTAAAATTAATCTTTTAAAAACAGAAATGAGTTCACTTTCACCTATTACACTAGAAATTATTTCGATCATCTGGAAGCATTGGCTCCTCAACTTAAGAATCTGAAAGAAAAAAAATACTATGTGCTTTATGGCTATTTATAAATATTATAAAAGATGTCCATAATCATGGCACAATTGCCATTTAACACCTAACCATTTATTCAGGAGTGGCAAGAAAATATCAGTGAAATGGTAATTATGAATCTCTTAAAAGATGTTTTATCTAAAATATGCATTACCTGACATACATTTATGCATAAAATGCACTATAGTGAAATATGCATGACAAGTAAGTTCCTCAGTGACCATGCACAGGGACTTCTTAACCTCTTCACAGCAGGGCATGTCTGTGCTATACTACTTATGAGATTAATAAAATACCATGGAGTTAAAAGAAAGCCTGATAGAAATTTCAGGGCTATAAAATTGACTGTGATCTTTTCCTCCCCACAAAGCATAACAAAACAAAAAATAATCATCTGGAGTTACTCTGTATTGATAATATTTGCATTTCAGCACATCATATAGGACCCTCCTATAAAAGTTTTTCAACTCCATGATATTTTAAAGAAGCATTTAATAAGTGTTATGGTCTAAAGTGTGTGACCTCCAAATTCATATGTTAAAGACCTAACTCCCGATATGACTATTTTTGGAGCTAGGGCCTTCAAAGAAATAACTGAAGTTAAAAGATACCACAAGCATGAGACCCTAATCCAATATGACTGGTGTCTTCACAGAAAAAGGAAGAAACACCATCAATGCACCAGCACACACAAAAAAAGGCCCTGTGAGGTCATGGCAAGAAGGTGACTATCTACAAGCCAAGGAAAGGTGCCTCAGGTGAGACCAAAACTGCCAACACCTTGACCTTGAACTTCCAGCCTCCAAAACCGTAAGAAACTATATTTCTCTTATTTAAGCCACCCAGACTGTAGATTTTTGTCATAACAGCCCTAGCAAACTAATGCAGTGAAATAAGGTTAAATAAGATGAAAACCGGTAATATCAGTTTAGTAAAGTATACCTAAGTCAACTTCTCTTTGTTATTGTTTTTAAAGAAAGGATTGTAGCTGAATAAGATTAAGTACTATGGTTTATGCACCTTAATGTTCACCATGCCTCTGTCTTGAACCTATTTTTGAATGATCCTTTATGTGATTCCTTATTTAATTGTACTCTATATGGATTTCCACAAAACAAGCTTCTCAAGTGTCCTTATGATTTATATTGAGAGTGAAAATAAACATTTCTTATAGTAAAGAATCAAATTTAACATAGATCCTTTACTGATGGCTAGAAAAGTAATGCTTTTTCATATTACAATTTTATTGATATGAAACTTTGACTAGGGAGGATTTGTGGTTAATTGTGTAATGGTATACTATTGCTCCTACTTATAAAAACTGAACAGTAATGTCAACAAATCAATCTGTCCCCTGTGTGACACTATCTATATTTCTTCTCCTTAAAAAAATGTTTATAGAAATATTCTTATTCTCATGAATGTAATGAGAAATGGGAAATAATGAAAAAACAAGGTAAAAGCTATTGAAAATTAATAATTTCAGATTTAATTAAGCATAAATTTTGGTTGAATAATGATGTTGGTTAGAACAATTTTAACCTTGGTCTAGAGCCCTACATTTAATTTTATGATGGCCTTCATTTGTTAATACTAATATATGAAATATCTAGGAAGTTGTATGGGTACCAAGTTTATACTGACTGTACAAGCAATTTTATAATTTATGAAACATGTTATGGGGTTATAGAACCAGGAAGGAGTTTTAAGATCTCCTGCTAGGTTGAGAGAATCAATAAGAAAAAAAGGAAAAAGAAGTAAAGAAATATGAGATTAGATTTATGTGACATACTCTTAAAATCATCAGTTTTGTGATATCCTGCTGATAAGTAGAAAATTAAATTAGACTCAAATATAAAGGTGACATATTTTAGATTATAAACTGTCACTCTTCTTGCCAGGCAGAATTATATTATTTTTGTGTACAGCAATTATAATTTTTTAATTTGATGATGATCTATGAAAATTTCTTTTTATTTTTTCCTACTACCATTGATGAAGTCTTTGACACTCTGACAAGACAATCTTAATCTCTGTGAAAGTTCTACATTTCATATTTTGGGAACTTTTTTTTCCAATGGACAAATGTGTTGGGTTAGTTTTGCTCCTAATTATAGGAAATCCCAGGGATATAACTGCTTTTACAATCTTCTTTAAGTTTTTCCACCTACCTGAGATAAGAAAAAAATAAGAAAAACAGCTGGAAAAGATGGAAATATGACTACATAATACCAAAGCAGTCAGTGGAAAACTGAAACATTAGAAATGTGCACCTATAATACCTCCTCATATTTATTTGAAAAGTGAAGGATTAGACAAATCAGGTCATTTGAAAGCATTCAGATTGTGTATCTAAGCAAGCTTGCTTTTAATTGGCTAATAACAATAAATGGAGGGATTTTTTTAACTCAAACATTTTATTCCCTAAAGGATCTTAAAAGCATTTAGCCTAATCCACCCACTTTTCTGGTGGAAAACATGCTTGAATATATGCAGTGATTTCTTTGGTCACTTAAGTATTGAGAAATAGCTAGTTGAGAATTCCATTATGAAGTGATGCCATATTTATATTTAATTAAATAGATATAAATATATAAATACATTTATGAAATTAATAAAACAATACCTTATAAATATAATGTGAAAATACTAATTTATCTGAAAAAATTATTGAGGTATTTTACATATTTTAAATTCACTTTCAACCAGTAGATACAGCTACATTTTTAATAGTTCAGGAAATAATTTTATTATCTTCACGTTACATTTGCTAATTTTTTTTAAAAAACAAATATAATTTTAGATTTAGAGGTGCAATACTCAGAGTTAGTATAGAACAGATAATGTGATTATGGAAAAATGAAAATATAATATTGCAAAAGCAGCTTCAAAACCTAACTGATGGACTCTATTTCCTGACTTTTTAACTCAGATATATTTGCAAAGCTGTAAAAAACAATACTACAACAGGACAAATTCTGAATGTCATTTAAAAAATATTTCAGGGACATATCAGTAAAGTTATACAAAGCAATCAAAATATAAGTATTCAGGGTGAACCCACTCATGCCAGTAGTGTTTCTACTGCTACATAACACTAACACTGACAATGACCCTTTGCCATCTGACAATTGGGCTTTCTTTGGAAGCAATGTCATTGAGTTAATGTTATTATGAGAGTGTTAAATTTTGCATTTTCTAATTTTATACTGAAATTTTTCCTCCCTATTAATGGACTTAATGCAATTTTTAAAGTTTGTTTTAATTTTTCTTAATTGAGAAATTTTTCAAGTGTATAATTTTGTATTTCTTTGTGAAGTGGAAGTCAGCCGTCACTAAAGTGGAAGGTGTTACCAGCTGAAGGATTATTTGGTATATTAGTCTTAATTTTTCAAAAGGTAAAGTGACTGTATTATGAGAAAATTCTGTAAAAATGGATTATAAAATTTTTAAAACCTGTGAAGCTTGGGATTTATGAAGATGCAAAATATTTTGGTAAAGCTAGTAAGATACTCAATGAGTGATTTTCTCCTTTCTAATTTCTTTCCTTGGCATTAAGAAATATATGTACTAGGGGTGCCTGAGTGGCTCAGTCGGTAAAGCATCCGACTCTTGGTTTCACCTCAGGTCATGATCTCAGGGTCATGAGATGGAGCCCTGCGTCGGGCTCTGTGCTCAGTGCGGAGTCTCCTGAAGATTCTCTCCCTCTCCCTCTGTTTCTCCCCCGCCACTCACTGCACTCTAAATAAATAAATACATATGTAAATAAATAAAATCTTTTAAAAATATATATATACTATTTAGTGAAGCCTGATGTCTGCAGGCTTCTGAGCTCATATATCAATTTTATTAATGTAAACTCTACTAACTTTTTTTAACATATTTTCAGTTGCCCATCATTTAAACTCTGAATGCATTTATCTTTTTTTTAAAGATTTTATTTATTTAAGACAGAGAGAATGAGAGAGAGAGAGAGAGAGAGAGAGAGAGAGAGAGCACATGAGAGGGGGGAGGGTCAGAGGGAGAAGCAGACTCCCTGCCAAGCAGGGAGCCCGATGCAGGACTCGATCCAGGGACTCCAGGATCATGACCTGAGCCGAAGGCAGTTGCTTAACCAACTGAGCCACCCAGGTGCCCTGAATGCATTTACCTTTAAATACACACATGAGCATTGGGCACTTACTATGATAACCAATGACTAAATGGTAAGAACTTAGGAAATAAACTCATCCTTAAACAGATTTTGCTCGCAATCATGGAAATGTCTAACTAAATGGATAGGCCTGGTCTCATACTTTAAAGGTCAAGAAAATGAGATTTGGTAGATCTAGTGAGGTAACGTGGAATACAATGAAGACTCTCCAGAGGAAACATTGCCTTTATTTTCCCCTACTTCTTCTCCAGTTAAGATCTAGGGATTGAATACAAGTTTTTCAACTCAGTTCACTTGTTCAGAGCCTTTTCTTTTCTTTTCCTTTTTAAGTAATCTCTAAGCCAGCATGGGGCTCAAACTCAGGACCGCAAGATAAGAGTCACATACACCAACTGAGCCAGCCAGCTGCCCCTCAACTAAATTCACTTGTAACATACTGGGTATGGGAGCCCAACTGTGAATCACAAAGGGGAGTGCTTTTCATTCAACACCTACAGTATTTACTTTTTTTAACTTTTCAACCTCCTTTTTATAAAGCCAGTATAATGAATGCATAGGAGATCAACAATTCTCTTATTTAGATCTATTTGGTCACTATTTGAATTGAGATAGTATAAAATGGTTAACAAAACCATTGGTGGTTGACTTTTCCTAAAGGTCTGAGGGTCTTGGATGCATAAATTAAGGAGCAAGGGGATTGATTACAAGAATATGTTAGTAAATCAGGCTTTTTTTTCCCCCTATTTGCTTTGATCTAGATTTCATATAATTTTCTCTCAATTTTTTCTCATGTATCGATGAATAATAGTGAAGTTGGTGGGAGGAAAAAAATATTTTTTTTCTTTGAAAATAGGGATATTTTTCCTGAATAAAATACAGAGAATGTGAATGTTTGAAATGACTCTCAAGCATTTGGTTCAAAATATCCTATTATTAAATCTCCTATTTTTATTTAAGTATTAGAATAGGATTTGTATTAACACTGAGATAATTCCTGTTTTATTTTTCTAGACTTCATGTCCATGGGAACCAAGTACCATTTTAGTAGGGGCAGGAAGGAGATAGAATTGGCAAAATGAGAAAAAATACACATTTTCAGAGCTTAAAAATTTGATATGGAGAATCCACAAAAAATAATGTGGCTAATCTTCTCTGAATTGATAAATGGTATTTAACTCTAATATTATAAACCCAAAAAGTACATTAAAGTGAATTAGCTTGTGTATAAGGGAGTCATACAATGCTCTACAAATGTCTGTCATTAATTTTAATTCTATGTGCCTTTTAGAGCTATAATCTAAGGATCAGAAGTATGAGGCCATTGTGCTGTTATGCCATTATGCTCTGCAACCCCCTATGAAACCTACACTTCTGAGGTGTTTAACAACAGCACTTCAGTAGTGCATTGCCTTATGGGTTTTCAATAAATATTTTATACATTCTCTGTAGGTCTTAAAAATAAACCATGCAAATTACCAAGACAGATTTCTCCAAACTGAACAATATGACATTATACAGAAGAAGCAGAGCTTTCTGGGAAGGATTTTCACAGTAAAAGTCACTAAAATCTGTGAGCTAGTTTCATTTTCAGCAGCACTGCCTCCAACACCTGTTCCTCTTCTCCACAATTTGATTTAAAATTCATTTCTGCTCTCTTTCTCTCTCTCAATCCATCTCTCTCTCTCTCTCTCTCTCTCTCTCTCTCTCTCTCCAACTATAAAATAAGTGGTAGGTTTTCTTTCATTAATCAAGAACTTTGAAAAACATGTCAACTTACCGTTTTCAATAATTGGATTTGGAGAAAGTAAAGCACAGAAGCACATGAGAATCGAAGTCTTAAAGTCCATTGCACATACTCCAACATTACTTTGGCTTGGGCGATTTCCAGTGAAGCTATGTACATCCCTACATGGAACAAGCTGGATGCTGGTACAACAGAAAACATTGTCATCATTTTTCCTGCTCTGAGAGTCTGTTTTCTCCCCTGTTATGAAACTAAGGCAGAATATTTGGTTTGTGTGGTCACTCTTAGATACTGAAAAGTCTTCTGGTCAGTTTGGCCCACAGATGTATCAGTTTAGTAATTTATATATTTATTCCAATGTAACATTCCCATTATCCCAAATTCAAAATTCCCCTTCTCCCAAGAAGGGAATCATCAAGTTGGGTTTTTTTTTTTTTTCTATTTTCCCACCTGGCTCATCTACTTTACTACTCCAATTTGCTAATTCTAGGTTCATAGAAGTGGAAGATAAAGGGGATAAATGGTGAGGAGAACAGACATCTGATGGGAGTGAGCAGGTATAGACACTCTGGGCTTAGCAGGTTATTAGGCTCACACACTCTCTCTTAGAGTGCTTTGGTAGTATATCGGAAGAATCCCCAGGGAAAACACTCCTAGATGGAAATTCACACATAGGAAATGTATTAGAATATTCCAGAAATGCTCCACAAGGAAATAAAAGAAGCAGGATTAGGTAGAGAGACTGAGATCTGTTGCAATAGCAGCAGAGATCTGAGCTGATCTGGCAAGAAGTTTAGATTTTTTTGCATCCCACATCCTCCAGATAGACCAGCCATTCCATGTGGTCCATCCCTGCAGAGCGGGTATGACTTTGGAAGAAGCAGCTCTCTTCAACCTGGGGCATTTCTCATCAAAGGACTCCACTATGAGCCATGATGATATCAATGAAAATTTTGACCCTGTGTCCAGCAGTGCACAAAAATCTGGATTTCCTACTTCCACAGTATACAGTTGGCTGAGTAAATAGCCATAGATCCCTTTGGGGAAGGACTAGGCGATCATTCCTGTGGATAGTTCCCATGGTTGCAGCATCATTTCTCCTTGGGATTTAGTCTCTTTCAGTCACTGAGTTCCATTTATAAGAATGGTTTCAGGTCTGGAAACTATTAAGAGAGCATGACTTTTTATTACAACATTGTTTTCCATTTGTGGATCATTTATTCTTGATTTGTTTGTATAAATTAAGCCAGATATTTATTGGCTATATATCCATCTTGCCCTTCAGGACACTGATCTTTTAACCATCTCCCTAGCTCTCAGCGGGACAGACAACACTGACCACCATACCAACCTTATCACTCATTAAGATAATTGCATCCTCCTTGCTTCTGACTATGAAATGCTGTCATTTGTCCTCCATGACATCAGGTGTTCCTTTATTCCCATTGCTATTAGAGAGCCCAGTTCTGAGAAAGTATCACTTGCCATCAGGCCTAACACCCTAGAATCAATTGCAGGTGGGTATTTTGGAGATTCTCCTATCACAGAGAATTTTCTACCTCTAACTCTCTTGACATTGACAAATCAATCTCCTCCTCTGGAAGCTTGCTTAGAGTCTTCTTTTACCTCTCAGTTTAAAGCATGACTGAAAATGACCTTCTATCATCTGATCTATGTGAAACATATTCCTTTGGACAACTTTCATTGGCTGAGCCAGCCCATTATTCAACTGACAGATCTCTTCAGGTAGATTTTTATCCTTTAAATTTGTCAGTTGAGGGTTGAACACTCCTCTACTGTTCCAAGAACAGTACTTGGTTCCTGGAACCAAGTTCCAGGGGAAACATGAAGCCCCTTTAACTAGAACTGAAGTGGATGAGAGGAATCACCACCTCTCCCCCCATGGTAGGGATGAAGCTAGGTAGAATTTTAAACACACTGCAATTCTCCTTATAGAGGTCTCTCTAATATCCAATGCCATTATGACTCCTGACTTGTTTAACTGGATTTGGGTGATCAAATAAAGACTTCATTAAGTCTTGGCAACCTCCTTTGCAATTTTTTTGGTTGTCCAATACATCTTTTTGGAATGCTAAACTATTGTTATTTGGAGCATTAAGTATACTGAGACAAAAAAGAGGGAGACACATTTTAAATTCATATTGTGTGTCTTGTGAAAATCTTGAGTAATTAAAGTTTTATCATGGAGGGTGAGGGGATGGGTTAGCCTGGTGATGGGTATTAAAGAGGGCACGTTCTGCATGGAGCACTGGATGTTATGCACAAACAATGGATCATGGAACACTACATCAAAAACTAATGATGTAATGTATGATGATTAACATAACAATAAAATTTTTTTTAAAGTTTTATCATGGATACTGTCTTATTTAGTCTAAGCATGGTCTCTTTGGTTTATTGGAATAATATATCAATGATAGTAGTATTAAGAACATAGTTTTATGAAGTCATGTTATAAGTCCTATAAACATTATAATGGGTAGCTAAGCAACCCTAATTTTCTCTTAATGCTTTACCAGGGGGAAATCCAGGCTTTGTAGGGTTCATTATTGGTAGTGTTGTATAAATTTTAGGACTGTTATCAAATTTGTAACAAGCTTTATCAACTTTCTTTCACTTATGGGCTACATGATTCATATCCTTTCAAGTTTAGTTGTGCACTCATTAATTGGTTTGTCAACAATGTCATGGTTGTGGTGTCATATTAATTATTTTTGTTATCTTATCAATGTCAGTTTACAATAAATATTTTATCCAGAAGTTTAGTTAATTTGTCAGTGGGCTCTATCAATCCATTTACTAATCCAGCCATAATATTGGAAACAAATAATAGGGTTAGAAAGATGTCTCCTTCTTTATTTTATTGTATGTTCATCAGGAAGTCTTTTGATCTGTATCATGGTACATGAGCAGACTGAGTCATGAAAGTGAGTGGTCTGTGTAAATGACATATATATATTCTCTTACCAGAACCAGTTTCATAATAAATATGTAGAGTGACATTCTAGTGTAAAGATTCATCCACTTCTCGAGACCAATGTACTTTGAAGCAGAAGAAGGGAAACATGTTTTTAAAATGACAAAGCTAAGAACTAGACTCTCAATATACAGTGATCTAACTGATACATAAATGCCCTAACCAGTGTTTTGAATAGGCTCGACAACTGTCCTTTCCCTTATACTTGATTCATTTGGGTGATGAAGAAGATTATTTTAAATGACTTAAAAGAATAAAGCAGGCTATATTCATCATATCTACCCTAATGTGAAGAGCATTATATGATTTAACCAACTCACATTTATGTCATTTATCTATAAATTAAAGACAATTTTGAACATTGGCTGTGGGCTGCTGCCGTACTGGGAGTATTTGCTGAGTGAGAGGAAACAGGGTCTACTGAACACATCAGCAAGATGGAGGACATTGAATGGAAATAATATACAGCAAAATGCCACCTACTGCAACTTACTAACTGCTAGTACATCTTTAGCTTTTTTTTAAAAATGACATCAAAGATCATCAAATATCATTTATCAATTTGTAGTTTTGTGTGTGTGTGTGTGTGTGTGTGTGTGTGTGTGTGTGTGTGTGTGTATGTATGTGAAAACCATTTCAAGTCCTTTGGTATCTTTTGGTTCCAAGAACAAAAACCAATAAGCAAAAACTTGTATAAACATTTATTCCATTAATAATTCAGAATCCCAAGACACAGCTAATAAGAGGCATGGACATAAGTATTTATCAAGTATTTAATATATGCTAGCTCAGGGCTAGATGCTCAGGCATAGGGCTTTTAACCCCAGTGCTATGCACTTTCCAACAGCAAAATGTCAAGTAAATTAAAGGATTTTTCTTTTTAGTGTAACCATGTGATCATAACATGAACCTATAGCATGAGACTCAATTATCCCCAGTACAGTTTCCAAGGCTTCATCCCACTCCAAGAGCATAACTCTGAATGCTTTACAGGGTTTGCATTGCTTTCTCTGAGAACCAATCAGCTACGGTTTTTCAGAAGACCCCTCTTATTGTCTTGCTTCTGTTTTCCCTTTCAATGAAAAAAGAGTAGGGAGAGGCTACCATGATTTACTCTTTTTACTTTCTGCTTTGAATGAGTTTGTCATAAATGATTCATTTCTCCAAATGTTTGATTTAGAGTCATTAAATTTCTAGTCTGTCAGCATTGTGTTGTCATTAATTCTCCCCTTTATTGGTGATTAAATGTGAGACATTTACATATAAAAATATTCAGTATTCAGACCTATCTCAAGGAACAAGAAAAGTCTCAAATACACAGCCTAACCTTGCACTTAAAGGATCTAGAAAAGGAACAGCAAATAAAGCCTGAAGCAACAGAAGAAGGGAAATAATAAAGATTAGAGCAGAAATAAATGATATAGAAACAAACAGACAAAAAACAACAGTAGGACAGATCAATGAAACTAAGAGCTCTTTCTTCAAAAGAGTTAATAAAAGCCATAAACCCCAGCCAGACTTATCAAAAAGAAAAGAGAAAGGACCCAAATAGATAAAATCATGAGTGAAAGAAGAGAGATCACAACTAACACCACAGAAATAAAAATAACTAAGAGAATACTATGAAAAAGTATATGCCAACAAACTGGGCACTCTGGAAGAAATAGATAAATTCCTAGAAACTTAAAACTAAGGAAGAAATAGAAAATTTGAATAGACCCATAACCAGCAAAGAAATCGAATCAGTAATCAAAAATCTACCAATAAACAAAAGTCCTGGGCCAGATGGCTTCCCAAGGGAATTCTACTGGACATTTAAAGAAGAGTTAATACCTATTCTTCTCAAACTGTTCCAAAAAATAGAAATGGAAAGAAAACATCCAAACTCATTCTATGAAGCCAGCATTACCTAGATTCCAAAACCAGACAAAGACCCCACTAAAAAAGGAGAATTACAGGCCAATATCCCTGATGAACATGGATGCAAAAATTCTCAACAAGATACTAGCAAATCGAATTCAACAGTACATTAAAAGAATTATTCACTATGATCAAGTGGGATTTATTCCTGGGCTGCAGGATTGGTTCAATATTTGCAAATCAATCAAGGTGATACACCACATTAATAAAAGAAATGTAAGAACCACACGATCCTGTCAATAGATGCAGAAAAAGCATTTGACAAAATACAGCATCCATTCTTGATAAAAAACCCTCAACAAAGTAGAGATGAATGGAGCATACCTCAACATCATAAAGGACATATATTAAGACCCACAGTTAATATCATCCTCAATGGGGAAAAACTGAAACCCTTTCCTCTATGGCCCTAGGTGAAGAACAGGAAAGGGATGTCTACTCTCACCATTACTATTTAACATAGTACATGTCTACTCTCACCATTACTATTTAACATAGTCATAGCCTCAGCAATCAGACAACAAAAAGAAATAAAAGGCATCTAAATTGGAAGGAAAAATCAACTTTCACTATTTACAAACGACATGATACTCTATGTAGATAACCCAAAAGACTCCACCAAAAAATTGCTAGAAATAATAGATGAATTCAACAAAGTCACAGGTTATAAAATCAATATACAGAAATCTGTTGCACTTCTATACATCAATAACAAAGCAGAAGAAAAAGAAATCAAGGAATTGATCCCATTTGCAATTTCACCAAAAACAGTAAGATACCTAGGAATAAACCTAACGAGTAAAAGATCTGTATTCTGAAAAATATAGAACACTTACGAAAGAAATAGAAGAGAACACGAAGAAATGGAAAAACATTCCATGTATATGGATTGGAAGAATGAACACTGTTTTAAAAAGTCTGTACAACCCAAAGTAACCTACACATATAAAGCAATCCCTACCAAATACCACCAGCAGTTTTCACAGAGCTAGAACAAACAATCCTAAAATTTGTATAGAACCACAAAAGACCCTGAATAACCAAAGCAATCCTTAAAAAGAAAAACAAAAATGGAGGCATCACGATTCTGGATTTCAAGCTAT
The DNA here is from genome assembly GCF_003265705.2 of Callorhinus ursinus. NCBI lineage: Eukaryota > Metazoa > Chordata > Mammalia > Carnivora > Otariidae > Callorhinus > Callorhinus ursinus. Next base: position 60,116,185 of record NW_027397074.1, on the reverse strand, counting down.
ATTACAAAGCTGTAATCATCAAGGCAGTATGGTACTGGCACAAAAACAGACACATAGATCAATGGAAGAGAATAGAAAAGCCAGAAATGAACCCACAACTGTATCGTTAACTAATCTTCAAAAAGCAGGGAAGAATATACAATGGGAAAAATTTCTTCAACAAATGGTGTTGGGAAAACTGTACAGCAATATGCAGAAGAATGAAATTGGACCACTTTCTTACACCATACACAAAAATAAATTTAAAAAATGGGGCCCTGGGTGGTTCAGTCAGTTAAGCGGCTGCCTTCAGCTCTGGTCATGATCCCAGGGTCCTGGGATTGAGCCCCATGTAGGGCTCCCTGCTCAGCAGAGAGCCTGCTTCTCCCTCTCCCTCTGACTGCTGCTCTGCCTACTTGTGCACTCTATCTCTCTGTCAAATAAATAAAAATCTTTAAAAAAAAATAAATTCAAAATGGATGAAAGATCTAAATGTGAGACAGGAAACCATCAAAATCCTAGAGGAGAACAAAGGCAGTAACTTTTTTGACCTCGGCCACAGCAACTTCTTACTAGACATGTCTAGTGGCACAGGAAACAAAAGCAAAAATGAACTACTGGGACTTCATCAAGATAAAAGGCTTCTGCACAGTGAAGGAAACAATCAACAAAACCAATAGGCAGCCTACAGAATGGGAGAAGATATTTGTAAATGACATATCTGATAAAGGGTTAGTATATAAAATCTACTGAGTTCTTTTTAGTAGTTACTTAGTTTGGGGTAAGTCTTTGTAGACTTCTTATAGATCAAACTCAACACCCAAAAAAACAAATAATCCAGTTAAAAAATTGGCAGAAGACATGAAGAGACAATTTTCCAAAGAAGACATCCACATGGCTAACAGACACATGAAAAGATGCTCAATGTCACTCATCATCAGGGAAATACAAATCAAAAACCACAATGAGATACCACCTCACACCTGTCAGAATGGCTAAAATTAACAACACAAGGAACAACTGGTAATTGGTGAGGATGTGGAGAAAGGGGAACCCTCTTACACTGTTGGTGGGAATACAAACCGGTGTAGCCACTCTGGAGAACAGTATGGAGGTTCCTCAAAAAATTAAAAGTAGAACTACCCTACAATCCAGCAATTGCACTATTAGGTATTTACCCAAAGGATAAAAAATGCTTAATCGTAGGGATACATGCACAATGATGTTTATAGCAGCATTATCAACAATAGCCAAACTCTGTAGAGAGCCCAAATGTCCATCAAATGATGAGCGGATAAAGAAGATGTGGTATATATATATGCAGAGAGAGAGAGAGAGAGAATTGAATATTATTCAGCCATAAAAAAGAATGAAATCTTGCCATTTACAACAATGTGGATGGAGCTAGAATGTATTATGCTAAGTGAAATAAGTGAGTCAGAGAAAGACAAATACCAAATGATTTCAATCATATGTGGAATTTAAGAAACAAGCAGATAAACATATAGGAGGGGGAAAAGAGGAGAGAGGAAACAAGACATAAGAGACTCTTTAGATAGAGAACAAACTAAGGGTTGATGGAGGGACATGGGTGGGGAATGAGCTAGATGGATGATGGTTATTAAAGAGGACACTTGTTGTGATGGGGACTGGGTGATTATGAAAGTGATGAATTACTGAATTCTACTCCTGAAGGCAATATTGCACTATATGTTAACTAACTAAAATTTAAATAAAAATTTAAAAAAGTATTCAGTATTCATCTTACAGGATAAAAACATACAAAGAGGCAATGGAATCCAAAGAAAAGTATTCAGAATTTAAAAATATTAAGAATATTTTACCTCTCTGAATTTTATATTATAAATTTTAAAATGGAGATGAGGTAATTCATCCTACTTACCTCAAAAATATATTGTATGTTTTCAGCAAGATAAAATTTTTGAAATTTTGTTATAAAACATAGAGGATTATATAAATTCCAGTCATCATTTTATAGGGTATAAACAGAAAAATACATAAAGCTTATGAAGTACTAAATTGAGTAAATAATAGCTGTAGATTGTTTCCAATAACTGAATATACCATCCCACTGATGTAGTTCTTTTCATTGACCCTAGAAAACTATAGGACATATTTAATCAAAGAAATTTACATAATCACAAATGAGACTTTTCTTTAAGAACACGTGGAAAACATGGGGTGCCTAGGTGACCCTGGGCAGTTAAGCGTCTGACTCTTGATTTCGGCTCAGGTCATGATCTCAGGGTCGTGAGACCAAAGCCCCACATTGGGCTCCACTGGGCTCCATGCTTAGTGAGGATTCTGCTTGAGATTCTCTCCCCACTTCCTGTCCCACTCCCTCTGCCCCTCCTCCTGCTCTCTCTCTCTCTCTAAAATAAATAATTCAGGGGAAAAAAAGAATATGTGGAAAACATAAGCACCAGGGCAAGACAGATAGCATGTAAAATGTTTAACTTACATTTCTGTTAAAAGAATATGAATACAGTAAAGTAAGAACAATAAAAATGAAGAGTGTGACATGGAAAAAACAGCAGCTTTCAATCTCTGAGTTTACTATGGTAACAAAATGTTGAAACATTCACAACTGATATCTTTGGAGTACTGCGCTATCTCAATGGTGATATTGAGGGCAAAAGCTGTGAGAGCATGGGGAGAAGGTGCATCTTTGCTAGAAGCATAGAAAATCATGGTGCAGGAATGACTCCCAATGAATCTTTGAGTGTGTTAAATAGACCAGTGGAAGATAATTATTGGGGTAAAGGAGGAATTCAGCAAAGCAAAGAAGCAGAGAGATTAACGGCTTGCCTGGGAGACACTAAGCAGTTTATCATAAACATACCAGACACTTTTGATTATGAAGAATTTTTAAAAATATAAATTCAGTTTATAATTAGTTTATAGGACTGTGTAAAAGGAAAAATTAAGAAAGAACAGAGAATTTTAGTCTTGGGTATAAAGCCCCTTTGGACTATAAAAATAACTTCAGGTGTAAAAGATCAGGAAGAGAATAAGACTGAGAATTTATTATGAAATACAGAGTGAAGCAGGAAGGTAAAGGACTGAAAACCCAAGTTGAATGAGTTCATAAGAGAGTAACTGGAAATACTCATTTTTAAAAAACACTTATTTTGGAATTGGCAGAAGATGTAGATGACTAAGTATTCTATAAATTGATTTTTGCGGTAGAACTGTATCTGGAAAACAAATGGCCAATAGAAGCTGAATATGCAAAGCACATAAAAATAGAACTTCTCAGGCTCACTTTTATAGAGTGGAAGCAAGGGCTGGAAGACTCTTGCCCAGGCCCCTTACCATCCCTCCACTCCCTTTCCATCCCATGTGGCAATTCTGTTGAGTAACAGCAAGAAAATTATGATTTAAAAAAACAAAAGAATTAGATGCTAAACTCATGTATTGTCACCCCTTCTAGTTTTGATTAAAACTCACATGATTTAACATCTTTCTAATATATAGTAACTTGAACATAGCATTTAAAATTATTTACAGTAATATCTAATATACTTTCTACTTAATGAAATGGACTGTGGAGAATGTATCACAATGAAAATAGTTTAAAATGTTGCTGAAAATAATCTCAGTATTATGTTTCTATTTCCCCATCTGTAAAATGGAGAGGTTGGACAAAATGATCTATATAGACATTTCCAATTTTAAAATCCTATTAATATATGAATTTTGGATAATAAAATTTTAAAAACCAGTAGATTATAAAAATTTCAAAGTGATTTCCAAATGCCAAAATTAAGTTACACATATTCACTTCAAACATTTTAGTCTGATTTTCTTTTATTATTTAATTAGCTGTATATCACTTGGTTCAAATGCCTTAAATGATAGACTAATGGAAAACCAAAATGAGCTACACTGTATATTCAAATGTCTATCATTAATGCTTTAATAGACATACTTGCATTTTCCAGAGTAGAAAAAAAGTATTGACTATTTTCAATCTAATCTCCATGTAACCATTTCTGATAAGCTTAACTGCATGACCCTGCTAGGCAGTGAAACCAGGAGGATTCCATATTATAAAGAAAGACTGGCCATAAATACAGAGGAGTAGTTACCCAGTGAGGCCAGAGGATAATTAGTCAGTCAAACATTCATAGTAATAGAGGCTAAGATACATCTGCCAAGCACCCTTCTACCCTATTCACCACACTTTTCCCATGAACATACATTTAATGAGTCAATATTCTCTCTTCTAGAGTAAATATGGAAGTTAAATCCTCTATTTTCAACCATTCCCGGATGATCTTGTCAGAGTTACACTTTATTCATGCTTTTCTTTTCTTGTTTGTCCTTTGTTGTTACTCATGCCATAGCTGACTACTGGTCATTAACTGGTTATAAGCACTTCCCTTCCAAGGAGGCCAAAAGGAAGTTTACTGTGCAGAAGCTTCACTTCACTCTCTTCTTTACCACAACATTAACTCACAAGGCTATGTGAATGGGTCGGACAGAATGTTATGCAATAAATATACTAGGTGCAAAAAAATAAATACCATTTCCCTTTATTTTCTGAAACCATGCTAAAACTGTTACATGTAGCCACTCTGGATGCAAAGATGGAATGAAATTCTTTTTCAGTCATGGATTTTAGGGTATGGTGGGAGATTATTTACTCTCTAGAATTCCATTTAAAACCTGGTAGGGAGATCCTCTCTTTCCACAGCCACATAAGTTCTTAGTGGTGTGCTCATTGATCCAGAGTCCTTGATGATGGCCACCCTTTGTGCCTGGGTTGAATTCAGTTGTTTTTTTAAGGGCTGAGAGGTGAAGCACAAAGTTCAGCTTCCAAGGAACCCACATCTCATCCCAACACCTGTCCAAGGTCCTATTCTCTACCTGGAATAGCTATGAGAGAGCTTGATCTCCCAACAGGGTAAGAGTCCTTCAAACTTCCTAGTCGTTGTGAGAAGCTCTCAAGATACCCCTCTACTTGCATTTACACCTCCCAACCTAGGTTGTTTTTTGTTTGTTTGTTTGTTTAAATTAAAGCAATAAAAGTGTGAACTATGAAGAGTTTTCAGAAATCCTAGTCAGTACCATCATTAACCCAGGGGAAACCCAAAGGTTCGATTAACTTCTGGGAAATGAGATTTAAGAAACATCTATTTTTTTTTTTTGAGACACCTGGAGTAATCATGAAATGATTTAAATAATTATCCTACCACATATGACTCTATCCCACGGTCTGGAATAGGTAGCTGACAGAAGATCATGAGGCATACCCAACAAAATATACCATTTACGTTAATCAAAGCATCAAACAAATAAATACAAACTTTTAACTGTGGTAACTACTATGAAGGAAAGAGAGGAAAGAGATGAAGATAAGAATCACTGAATAATAAAATAAATACAGCTTCTTAAATGTCAGGGATATGGATTAAAATTCCAATTTAGATATTATCTGAATATGGCCTTTAAGCCATGTTCTTATTTGATTTCCCTCTTTTATAAAATAGGGATAATGATTATATATATACATATACACATATACATATATATACATACATATATATATCTCACTGTTATGAGGGTTAGATATGACAAATAGGTCACACGACCTGACGCTTAACTTGTGCTTAATAAATGACATTCTTATTGTTGTTATTATCATCATAAAAGGTGTTGAAGATAAAATGTGAAAAATTATGGAATATAATCCCCCAGACTCCCTCTGACTCCTTTTTGTTTCCCCTAATCTGGTAATTTAATAGAAAATAATCCATTAATTACTTGATAATACCTACCACTGAAAGAAAAAAAAAACATACTTATATTAGTAAGTTTAGAGGAACAGCTTCCTATCTGAGGTCATAAGGATACCAATAAGTTGTGCAGTGTTACCACGAGCTTTTTCCTCTCGCTCATAATATAAATAAACCTCACTGGGTGAAGGGTAATATGAAGCAGTGCATCTATTTCTATGCATCTCTTTCCATTTTGAAGAGTTTAAAGTAACTAACTAAAAAACAGAAGTAACTAAAAAGTTACTAGATAACACAGAGTTTATTGGAAAAGGCAAGATATTAAGTTTCCCATTAAGTACAGAAATTGGAGATACATGTCTAAGTTCTGTACCCCTGAAATTTGTGGACTACTAAATTGAAAACCATGATATCTGCTATATAAATAACCAAATTTGAAAACCGACTAGTGAATATGCTGCAGTAAGACTGAGAAAGTATGAAAACAAAAAGTTTTTGCCTGGGAGAAAAAAGGTGTTTTGGAGTACTGATGTAGAAACTTCTTCTAGGAGAGTTAGATTAATGGGAAAAAGTCTGAAAAAAAAAAAAAACTTTTTGGAGCACCTTCTAGACTCTGGAGATAATGACAATATCTAAGAGTTTTAAAACATTTTCAGAGACAAAGTGCAGGATATTCCCTCATCAAGGATTGAGGTGGTTCTAGTGGTGGTCCTGGTGGTGGTGGTGGTGGTGATACTGTAAGTAATAGAAAGCACATTTGAAGAACAGGTTAGGAAATAGTTTCCCAAAGGAGGGGAGAATTTCACCTAACTATCAAATTAGGAAAGGGATTCTCTAAGAGTCAACCAAAATTGACCTCGAGTTCAATTCACATATTGAAGTCTAATATTTGTCCAGACTAATTTGGCTATTCTAGCTTGGTTGCTTGAAGTGGTGGGGTTTCTGTTTTGTTTTGTTTTTTCTCAAAGAAAAAGAATTTTTCCCTCAGTATACATCCACTGTTTTTGTTCTTAATATATTTCTGTTGTGAGAATTCCTGCGGACTGGGAATTGGCCTAAGCTGTTTTTCTAAAGTACCTGCAGAGTGCTGATCCCTGGTTAAGACATGAATGTTCTATTAACAGTGCTGCTTTGTAACTATACAGCTGAGCGGTTTGGGGGCAATTTGCAACCAGTTCATCAGCATCGCTTATTGATAATGGTGAGATTCATGATTGGCTCCTGGTCTCAGTGAGACTCAGAGTGGATTCTGCATTGGGAATAGTTACATAGCAAGAATATATATACATGTCCAGCAGGGTATAAAATACCCTGTTCAAGATTCCATTTTGAGCCCCCTGGTTTCATGGTGACCTATGTACCTCAAAATAGAGACAGAGATATGAAGAAAGAGGGAAACAGAGATGGAGATTAAAATTCAAGGCTGCTACACGGCTGCACTTGAAGATGGAAGAGGAGGCTGTGAGCCAAGGATGCAGGTGGCCTCCAGAAGCTGGGAAAAACAAACAAATGAACATAGAGCCTCCAGAAGGAATATAGCTCTGCAAATCCATTTTGGACTTCTGACTTCCCCATAATCGTAAGATAATAAATTAGTATTCCTTAAAAAAAAAAAAAGGAATTGAGAGGGAAAAAAAGTTGCTTCATGATTATTTATCTTAAGTGGTTCTTATTTACCAAAAATTGTGTGTGTATATGTGTGCTTATGTGCTTTTATTGACATAATTAAACATTTCTAAACAGAAACAAATGATCTTTAGAAACACACATACAAAAAAGTTTTGTTCTTTTGAGTCTTAGGACCATGAGTCTTGAAGTTATTTTTCGTTTTCCCTAAATTTCCACAAAGAGAGCACATTGTTTTTAAACCATTTTATATTATGAAAGACTCAACATAAATAAAATCACCCTTAGGAGTTAGAGTTGGTGTGTTACATCCTCAAAATACCAACAGGGGTACAAAGAGTCTTACTTATCTTCCTCCCTTAATCAACACTGTTGGTCTTTAAGCTTATTGTAATTATTGTTACACAGCAATAGAAAATTAATTTACTCTGGTACATTCAGAGGCCATGGTTGGACCACCATCCTTGGTATGATGACCCAAGAAGCTTAGGTTTTCATTCTGAATTGTGCATGCCTCAGTTCTGCTTTTCCCTTCTCCTCAGCTCTTTCCCTGCCCCAACACTAGCCAGCAACAGTTTTCACATTCTTTAAGGACAATTAATGAGATAGAGTTTTTTAATATGCTTACACTGACATATTTCTTAATTCTATTTGTAAATTATATTTTGGAGATCTGATACGTAAGTTTTTGCTGCTAGAGTGGTGAGCATTATCAACTTGTGCAATGAGGCCAACTTGGGGAAAAGACGCACTGCAGCCATACCTGCCTTAGGTATAGGAAGGACACCAAAATACAGAGTGATTCTCAAATACTAGAAATGTACATCCTATTCTTTAAGTATAGCAATGAAAGACATCTTAAGCAAACACTTATTTTGTGGGTATAGGAGAGTGAATAACAAGATCTCTTTTTTTTTAAGATTTTATTTATTTATTTGACAGAGAGAGAGACAGCAAGAGCAGGAACACAAGCAGGGGGAGTGGGAGAAGAAGAAGCAGGCTTCCCGCCAAGCAGGGAGCCCAATGCGGGGCTCGATCCCAGGACCCTCGGATCATGGCCTGAGCCAAAGGCAGACGCTTAACGACTGAGCCACCCAGGCGCCCCGAATAACAAGACCTCTTAACATGTTTAATACATTAGAGAATTGATTTTATTATATTTGATGGAATTAGTAATAAGAAATCCCAGCAGTGAAGCAGGTGGTATGAAAGATGTTTGCCAATTAATAGCATTTTCCTAGCATGTAATTCAAGGACAGCATTGGGTTTTATGATTTGGAAAAAGTAGGAAAGGGGACCGCTTTCAGGGTGAGTGGAATAAGGCAGAAAAGTAGTTACTAGAGCTAACATCAGAAAATAACATTCAGAGAAACACTGTGAAAGTGCTAAATCTCATAGTTGAGGGGTTTGCTGCTGAAATTGCTCTTAACCAAATTCAGGATTGGTCCTAGAATTCTGGTGGGACTAAATCTTCATGTTGGCCAGAAATTTCTGCTATAGTGAGAAGAGCGGAAATCAAGAGGCTATAAATCAGCTAATCAGGGGTCCCAGAAAATATTTTGGAAAATTCAGTTATATAAATTGAAATTCTCAAAAATCAATTGAATTAAGTCCTTCAAAATTCATTTAAATCAAAATAGTGACATTAAGTATAAAATACTTAAAATTCTGTTACCTCAAATAAAGTAAATTTAAATATCCTATGAAATACTTAAAAACTAAAAATATAGTGATGTTCTAATTTCTTATAAAGTAGTCCATTTGGATCATGTCCAGGAAAGTGTGTATATAAATGGATTATAAGAACACCAGGAGAGAATTTTATTATAAACTTGATGGTGAAAATTGAGAATACAATAAAATATATCTTAATTATATTGGAACAAGCTGCAAGTACTGACTAAACCCATTAATAGGATAATTGCAAATATATAAAAGTGATTAAGAATAGTACAAAATCATGTTTATATACACTTTCTTGTATTCTAAGTATTTCACATTTATTAACTTCATTAATTTACACAACATTGTTTTTCTAGGGGTTGCTGTATAAGACACAGCTAATCTTGCTTTGGTATTCCACTAATGAATATATAAACAAAAAATAAATCAATGTGAAAATAAAACATATAAAATCTCAGGTAAAATACTATTTCAAATAGGAAAGTTAAGAACTGAATGAGTATATAATTTAAACATCCAAATTTGACTTTATTGATTTAGAATTTATTTATAAAACACACCAGACAATTCTTAAAGACAGGACTTATTTTCAGTAATTTTAACATGTGCGTTTTCTTTGCAACACTAATTTACACTACAAAAGATCATATATAAAGAAAGAGGGAGGAAAAGGAAAACAAGAAAGTTGTGTTTAGACTATAGTATCGTGTATAGACTATGGTTTAGACATATAGTATGAATGATGTGCTTGTAACACTCCAGGATCTGTCACAGAATTTATCTTGTGTTCAGAAAGAAGTCTAATTATCAGGCTGTTAACAGCCATAAGAAAGCTCTGCTCACTGTCTAAACCAAGATAACTGAAGTGTCTTCACTGCTTTGGCACTAATTGGTCATTTGGAGCCCAGGGAGTTTTCAAGACTGACACCCTAAGAAATGAAAAGCTTTTGCTTAGTCACTGATATTTAAGCGACAAAAGGCAAGAGCAAAACTAATCTTACTTCCAGGTAAGATTCAGGAATTTCTCCAAAAACTGATTAGAAAATATCTCTAAAAATGTGCTGTTTTATTTGCTGTTCCTTAATCAGAGAACAAGTCATAGTTGATAGTACATGTAATACCAAGAACAGTAGTATTAGTGATGTTTTATATAAATTCAACAGTAATAATATTTTACTTCCTAGAAATTCTGTTTCACATCCAAACAAAAGGAAAATACCCATCTTCAAAACAGATGACAGTTTAGAATTATATCAATTTGAATAGTTTTAAAATTTCACATGTCAAAATATTGGATGTGTGCTACAGATGTTTAGCTTCTACTCATCAATTTTCTTTCAAAATAAATGTACAAAAAATGTGTGAATTCATTGGAAACTGGACTCCTAATAAGTGGAATACAAATTAACTTTATTAAGCAAGATTCCTTTCCATGAACAATTTCTGCAAAGTATTAGATATTAAGAGATATTAAAACTTCATTTTTTCTGAGGCACCACGCACATTGAGAACTCTTTGCCAGACATTCTGAAAATAATATAAGACTACATCAAATTATTCAGCCTAGGAATTCTTAATCTCAGGAAACAAACTGAGCGTTGCTGGAGTGGTGGGGGGTGGGAAGGATGGGGTGGCTGGGTGATAGACATTGGGGAGGGTATGTGCTATGGTGAGCGCTGTGAATTGTGCAAGACTGTTGAATCACAGATCTGTACCTCTGAAACAAATAATGCAATATATGTTAAGAAGAAAAATAAAAGAAGATAGCAGGAGGGGAAGAATGAAGAGGAGTAAATCGGAAGGGGAGACGAACCATGAGAGACGATGGACTCTGAGAAACAAACTGAGGGTTCTAGAGGGGAGGGGGTTGGGGGGATGGGTTAGCCTGGTGATGGGTATTAAGGAGGGCACGTTCTGCGTGGAGCACTGGGTGTTATGCACAGATAATGACTCATGGAACACTGCATCAAAAACTAATGATGTAATGTATGGTGATTAACATAACAATTAAAAAATTTAAAGAAAGAAAAAAATTAAAAAATTATTCAGTCTTACCTTATGTCATCAAAGTGGGTCACGTATTCATATACCACATATCATATCATTCATAAAATGTCACATTAACTCTCTGCTTTAACTGCTATTTTAATTTCAGTAATGAAGGCAAATGATTGTTTAACTATTTTTCATTTAAAAGAAAATATTTCTATAATTGTATGTAGATACAATTCAGTAGAGATTTCCAAAAAAAAAAAAAAGAACAAAACAAATCTATATTAGGATCATCAGGATTCAAAACAATATTTTAAGGAAATGGTATATTCGTTTCTCTCTTGTGTGTTGGGATGTCTCTCTTGGTCTTCTAGATCTACCTGTCTGACTATTTCTACATCATAACACTCATGGCTTTCTCTTCATGATACTATTTTTAAAATTTTGTGCTCAGTCTCCGCTGCCTCCATACATAATGCTAATTCATGGTCTCAATGATCATTAGCTGGACAGTAAGTTAGATAGAATGATATATTCCAGGTTTATGTATCAAAGCCAGACATTTCTAGAAGTCAGTCATCTCCTTTCACTTAAAATGCCTCTTGGGACAATTCTGTAGGTACTTAAGATTAACATCTACATCTAAACATGTTGCCCTTCTCTTTCGTTTGTGTTCCTTATCTCCATGGATGACACCATTATCTACCCATTTGTATAAATCAAAATAAGCTGGACATTAATATACATTACTGATACTTTCAAGCCTGAATATAATCTTAAATTTTTGGTGGACCCCAAAATGAAAGTAGCTTTTATTATCTATTAACTGAAAATATTGAGATATTGAGAATATTAATTGAGAATCAAAGTGAATTCCATAACACTTAAAAATAATTTGCATTTTGTTATTAAAGAAATAGAAAAAATGTTTAAATTGTGTGTTTGTGTGTGCATTCAAAGGCTATTGTTTATCCAATTTTCATATAATGCCTACTTCACATAAGACTCCATGAAAACCGGAAGTCTGTATTTCACAGATTGAAAAATACAAACTTTTCCTTTTGAAAGTAAAATAATGATATATTTTAGACACTCAATATGTCTTGTCTGGCTTATTGGAATAACCTGCCAAAGGCCATTTTTCCTTCATGTTCCCTCATTAGACCCATTCTAATATAGTTCAATCTGAGAGTTGCTTCTAAAACACAGATATATTTGATAGCCCCTCCCAGTTAGTCCTTCAAAGGTGTACCATCAAGTATGGGCAAATCTTAAAAATTTCTTACTATGGTATATAAACCATAGTAAGATTTTGGGTTTGCTATTATCTTACCCACTCCTCCCATATGCATACAATATTGTGTTCATATCAAGATGCCTGTAGTTTGACAGTTTGGCATGCTTTCACTCCTTCCCTTGGGAAGTTGCCCATGTTATGCCCTCTAGACACTGTTGAAACATCACCATATGTCAAGCTTTGCCTGATTTTCCAAAGTAAATATCAGACACTCCCTTGATAGAACTTGCTAATAGCTTAATATGACACATATCCTGTTCCATTAAAATTGTCTGCCTTCCAACTAATGCGTGAGCTCCTTGAGAAGTGATTCAGCCTTATTTATATTTGTAAGCCTAGTAGGTAGCAAGGCAAGAAACAAAGGGGAGGCAGGGAATGGGGTGGGAGGGGAGAGAAGGGGAGAGGAGGAGAAGGAGATTAACATGCTTCCAAATGAGAACCTCTGTCTTCAACTTCAGATTTATATAACCATCTGCTTACTTCTAATTTTTACCTCTATGCCTGGCAGATTCCTCACACTAAACAAATGAACAAACTTCAACACACCCCTTTTGTTTTTATGTTTTTATCTTATGTCATTTTGACTCAGAATGACCCACACTAACATTTCTACTTCTATCAACAATCTCTCAAGCTCTAATTCCTCTGGCCACATGTTCCACAAGGCATTTCCTGAACCCAGGAAGATAAACTTTCTATTTTCTCAGTTTTCAAGCCACTTTCTTCATTTTTTCACTTAGGCCACTTTACATTCCTTGTGTATTCCTTAACTAGATTTTAAATATCTAGAGGAGAGATCCTAATCACTTTCCATTTCCACATTCCAGAATGCCACACAGAGGTAGCCAAAAATGCTCTTTAAGTCACATTTTTTTCAAAAATTATTTTCAGCTGGGACCAAAGCTATAAAATCATCATCCCATTATTTTTCGTGTGTATGTTGGCTTAACTTATACCTTGGTCCAAGAAACTGCTTAAAGTGAAAAAGATAGGGACACCTGGGTGACTCAGTCGGTTAAGCAGCTGACTCAGTTTCAGCTCAGGTCATGATCTCAGGGTCATGAGATCAAGTCCCATGTAGGGCTCCCCATACAGCGTGGAGTCGGCTTGAGATTTTCTCTCTCCCCCTCCCTCCCCTCGGCCCCTCCCCTCTCATGCTCTCTCTCTCTCTCAAATAAATAAATAATCTTTTAAAAAAAAGTGAAAAAGATAAAATGCCAAATATAGTACAAAGCTGTGAAAAGATAAATATTTTTAAAATCCAAATCATTTTTGGCCATGGACTTAATCTGAATTATTAGAGAAAATATCATGAAAAGACAATTGGGAGTCACTTTGAGATTTCTTTAAAATGCAGAGGATTAGTTCAATGTAGCATATCAAAAATAAAGGAGAGTTAAAGAAGAGTGAAAATAATTCTATTTCTGAACTTATTTTTAGAGATTTTATTACAACTAAGGTAAACAATATTGTCTTTTCATTGAAAGAACTGAGTAAAGGAGTAGATTAAATTATATTTTTATGGAAATAAGGATGAGACCCAGCAGCTTCTCTTTCAGCTAAAAAGGCTTAATTTCAGGGAATAATTATACATTCTGATCATAATATATAAAAAGACATTGTAAGAATTCTGTTTTCTAAAAATTCCCATCTGAATTCCATTTACACAGTAAGTAAACAAAAACTTTTTTTAATCAAACTGAAAAAAATTTATATTGACTGCTGTTGCATTTCCTGTGGCTAAATATGTAAAGATATTATCCAATTCAAATTCACATATATATTGATTCATCTAAAATCTTTTAGTTCAACAATTTAATTAGAACACACAAATGTTTTAATGCTAACTAATTACAAAGTCATGTATAAAAATGTTTTTATATTACCATTGAATTTATAGATATGTCTTGGATTATTTGAGAAAAAATGTCATAAAAGCACAATTAAGAAGCATTTTGAGCTCTCTCTTAAATACAGACTATTTATTCAACATAACATATCCAAAATAAAGGAGAGTTAAAAAAAGAAAAAAAATAATTCTGATCCTGAGCTTATTTTTAGAGAGTTTATTGCATCCGGGGGAAACAAAAACAGCTTCTTATTTAAAGAACCTAATAAAAGTAGATTAAGTAAGTCAGCCTATTATGGAAATGGAGATGAGGCCCAGAGGCTTCTTCACTTTCAGCTAAAAGCTTAATTTCTGGGAAACATTATACCTTCCAATCACAATACATAAAAAGACTCATGAGAATTCATCTTTTCTTAAGCTCCTTTATAATCCCTTTTCAGACTTTCCTTTCAGTGGAGGTTTTGGTCTAAATGACAATCCATTTGGGCGCCTGGGTGGCTCAGTTGGTTAAGTGACTGCCTTCGGCTCAGGTCATGATCCTGGAGTCCCGGGATCGAGTCCCACATCGGGCTCCCTGCTCGGCAGGGAGTCTGCTTCTCCCTCTGACCCTCTTCCCTCTCGTGCTCTCTATCTCTCATTCTCTCTCTCTCAAATAAATAAATAAAATCTTTAAAAATAAATAAATAAATGACAATCCATTTGAGCTTATCTCAGACACCAACATGTTAGGCTGGTGTTACACCATAGTGAACAGAACGACTGTGGGCATATATGACTGAGAGGTTTTGGATGGAAGAGAGATTTTGCTGAAGAAGATCAGGGACATGAAGCTATTTTGGGCATATCCAGAAGTGAAGTATGAGGGTTTTTTTCAAGTACACACCATGACTGGACTCCATGACCTCTTGAGAGAACTTATGGAGATAGAGGTTACAAATAGAAAAGGGAATTTTCATTAAGGATTCCATGAAATGTAAGCACTACCTCTTTTGACAAAGATTACAAAGTATGAGGAAAGCAGTAAAAAATACTACATAAAACACAGTATTGATTGAGACCTGCAATCTCAGGGACTACAGTTCCTTTTTTAACAGGAACTTTGGATGTATAGACAGAGGCAGGAGGTCAGTGGTAGTAAGTGTAGCTATGGCAGTGCACTATCTCAAGTAGCTTCTGAAGCATGAGAAGTCCATGAGGAGCAAAGAGCACAGAGAGATGACATGTGTGAAGTACCAAGAAATATTTTAGAAGTGAGTGAGAGAATATTGCACAGATCTTATGCTCTTCAACCTTACGCTGCTAGGGAAAAGGTTCAGCAAAATTTGATTCATTTGTCTTGATATAATGTAATAATATCTATACACAGTGACCCACAGGTTACATTGGTGATATAAACTAATTTTCATTAGAACAAGTTTCCCTAAAGAACCTTCTTTATCAATTGAATGTAGATTGTATACGTAAGCAAACAAATATGGGAAATAGTGTCTCCTCCACATGGTTTTTCCCACTGACTATCCTGACTAGGAGTTACCTATTGTATGCCTGCCCTTTTTTCATGTCTATAAAATAAATATAATAATACTGACCTCACTTTATTTTCTTAACATCACTAGCAAAGAATATACAATATTGTAATTCTGCTTTTGAGCTCCTTGGATAATCTGGTAATCAAATTTGTGTATATATATTAAATTTAGTTAATTCACAACTTAATGAAATATTCACCATTTTTTGTAAATATTCACCATTTTCTTTGATTCATTAATTCATTCATAATTTTTGACTGCCTAATTGTCCAGCACTGTACTTCATCAAAATCAGATACTCCACCGACCTGTAAAAGTTCTTTATACTCCTTCATCAAAATCAGATACATCCTTTCCTGGACCTTGTTATTGTTTTTTATTTTATTTTATAACACTTTCCTCTGACTCATTACATATAGTATCCTGATATTCTTCTGTTGTTTGTTTGTGGTGAGTTGTATACAAATATGCAGCTCAATGAATATTCACAAAGTGGACACACCCAAGTAAACAGCCCTCTGATCAAGAAACAGATTATTACCAGAACCCAATAAACTCCCACCAACCTCTTCCCTATTTTCTAACCATATCTTCTCCCAGAGATATCCATCATTTTTTAACATTATATTAATTGAATCACACAATATGAATTGTTTTGTATCTGACCTCTTATGCCCAACATTATATCTATAATGTTGTTGTGTGTAGTAGTAGTTTATTCATTCTTCTTGCATATTATTTTGTTGCATGCACATATTGCAGCATTTATTAATTTTTCACTTGATGTACATCTGGATTGTTTCCCTTTGTAGACTCTAATTAATGAGCTTGCTATGAACGTTTTTATACCCTTCTTTTGGTTAACTTATTTACACAGTTCTGCTGAGTATATCCCAAAGAGGGGAACTCTTGGGTCATAAAGCATGGGTAAAGGGGCATGCATAGAGCTCAACTGTAGCAAATATTGACAAACAGTTTTCCAAACAACTTGTAGCAGTGTACATTTATCCAAGCACTCCACAGCCTTGACATTTTCTTAAATGCAACAAATTGTTATTTTGACATTTTCTCTCTTTTTTTATTTAAGCCATTCTTTACGGGTTTTTAGTAATAACATTTATGACTTTAATTTGCATTTTCCTGATTGCTAATGAGTTCAAGGGCCTTTTTATGTATTTATTGATCATTTGGATAATCTTTTAATGTCATGACTGTTCAAATATTTGGTTTTTTCTCACTGATCTGTAAAAGTTCTTTATACAGTTTCATCATGTGTACTTTGTGCAATGTGCACACTGAAAAATATCTCTTCCCACTTGGTGGCTTTCATTTCCCATCTTCTAAAGGTGTCTTTTGATGAACGAATGTTGTTAAATTTAATGACATCTAGTACTAAATCTTGGTGGGTTAGCAAGTTTTGTGTTGGATTTAAGAAATCTTAGTCCACTCAAAGATCACAAAAATATTGTTTCCTTCTAAAAGCTTTACTGTTTTAATCTTCAAACTTAAATCTATATTCATCCTAAATTTATTGTTTTGTATGAAATGTGTTAAGAGTCAAAAGTGACTTTTTTCAGATAGATACCTAATTGTCCATGCACCATTCACTGAAAGGACCATTGCTTCCTCACTGCAGTGTAGTCATCTGTTTCACATCAGGTGACAATATATGTGTGGGTCTTTGTCTTGACACTAGAATCAGTACCAATTCCCCATTTGTCTAATCTTGAATCCACATCACACCATTATCTTCTACAGCTTTATAATAGGCTTTAAAATCTTTTAGTGTAAGTCTTCCACTTTGATCTCTGTGTTCAAGATTGCCTTTAGTATTGCATCTAGTATTAACTTTTTAATTTTGGCCAAAAAATGATAGCTGGAATTTTGATTGGGATTGGTTGAACATAAAATACTGATTCTTTCAATATGTAAAGCATAACATTTTCCCATTTATTTAGGAACTTAATACATCTTGATAATGCTTTTTTTTTAATCGAGATCTTTCATCAGATTTTCTCCTAGGAATTTGATGTTTTTGATTGTTCATATAATAGAGTTTTTAATTTAATTTTCTATTTGTTTATTTCTGGGTTATAGAAATATAATTAACTGTAAATGTTCTTGTTTTTAGTAAGTGTCTAAATTAATTTTGTAATTATAATATTTATCTCTAGAATTTGAGGGCGCTTAACATAAATGATCATGTTATCTGCAAAAAAAAAAAAAAAGCTTTCTTTCCAAACCTTGTCTTTTATTTCCTTTCTCTGTTTCACTGGGTAGGACCCCAGGAAAATGTCAAATTGAAGTGGTGATAGCTAGTATACTTGTCTCGTTGCTGATCTAAGGAGGAACTATAAAGTATAATGTTTGCTCTAGAATTTTTTAGATATTCTTTTCCTTAATATGCTAAAAGTCATTTTGTTTGTTTTTTTTTTGGTAACATAAATGTCTAATTTTATTGGATGCTCCTACTATGGTCTTATAAGTGGATCCTTGTAGCAGAATATAGATGCATTTTCTTTTTATGCAATCTCACAATCTTCATCTTTTAACTGGAGTGTTTAATCCATTTAAATTAAAAGTATTTGGGTTTCTATATAAAATTTTATTATTTATTTTCTACTGAATTCATGTTTTGCATTCTTTTTCTCTCTCTTTTCTTGCCTTTATTTAGATTAATCAATAATTTTTGTTATTCTCTTTCTCCCCCTGCCCACCATCAAGCCACTACTGAACATGTTCTTTCACTATTCATTTCATACTAACTTTAGAGATTAAAAAATGTCTCCTTGACTTTTCAAATAACACAGTAACTTAGATCACTTTAATAATGCAGTAACTTAGATCACCTTACCTCTATAACCTCTTCTCTCACAATTTGTATTATTTTTAACACACATTTAATTTCTATATATGTATTGAAATATGAAACTATATTGCTAGTAATGTTTTATAAAGTCAATATTACTTTATATCTATTCACACATTGGCTTTCCTTTGGCTCTTTTTTCTTTTCAATATTTTTGTGAGCCTACCTTCTGTCTGAAGGACTCTTTTTCTTCTGTATTTTATAATACATAGGTACGGGGCAATGGATCGTCATTTCCTTAATGCCTGAATTTTTTTTTATTTTGCCTTTCTTTTGGGAGGACATATTTGTATAGTTTAGAATTTGACTAATTTATTTAATTTATTACTACATAGCGTTTCATTATTTTCTGGCTTCTACTTTTTCTGTTGAGAAGCCACATCTCAGAATCATTGTTTTTCCCCTGAAGGAAATATGTCTCTTTTCTCTGGTTGATTGTACATTTTTCTCTCTGTACTTGTCAGCAATTTGATTATAATGTCTAGATATGGTTCTTGTATTTCCTTTTTTTTTAAAAGATTTTATTTATTTGTTTGTCAGAGAGAGAGAGAAAGAATGCAAGCACAAGCAGGGGGAGCAGCAGGTAGAGGGAGAAGCCGGCTCTCTGCCAAGCAAGGAGCCCAATGACAGATTCCAGAATTCTGGGATCATGACCTGAGCCGAAGGCAGATGCTTAACCAATTGAGCCACCCAGACGTCCCAAGTTCTTATATTATCATGCATGGGTTTGTAGAGCTTCTGAAAACTGAGGGTTAATGTCTTTCATCAGCTTGGATAATTTTGGACTGTTCCCTATATGAATATATTTTTCTGTGCATTATCTTTCTTTTCTTGACACCATTTCCCAGCTCATTCTCTTTCTCTCTCTCTGTAGCTTTCTCTCCTCCTCTACTCCTATCTCTCTCTTCTCTCTCTCTGTCTCTGTCTCACACACACACACTTTCTTGGTCTTTCTTTCTGTCTTTGTTTTTGTTTGAATATGCTCTATTAACATATCTTCCAATCATTTTTCTAATCTTCTACTGGAGCTAAACAGCTGTTGAATCCATCTAAAAATTTCAATATTTCACCCACTGTGTTTTATGAAGAATTTCCTTTTTTAGCTTATTATTTTACAAATTTCTGCTATATTTCATTTGTGAAAACTCATTTTATGAGTTATTTTGAAGTAGTCAAGGGAGGGAGAAAACTACTCAATCCTTTGCAGCTTCTCTGAAAGAACTCTGATAGCCATCAGGCACCTGAAAAGGAGAAAAGACAACTGAGCTCATGAAGGCAGTAGCACCAATTATAAAGAGGAAAATTGTCAGTAAAGGCCTATTTTGGGAAAATTTCATTGCTTAAACAGCTGGCTCTGAAAGAGCTCTAACAGCGCAATAATAGTCTCCTAGTAAATCTGTAGAACTGAGGAGCAATTACCCCCCGGCTATTATGCCAAATAGTCCTATTAGTGGCTTTATCTGGCTTCTAAGGATACTGTGTTTGACATGGTCAAAGATTTCAGAGAGTTAAGAGAATAAAGGAAGAAAAAGTTCTCTTTGCTTCCTCACAAATAGACCCATAGAAGACATGGAATTTAGTCAAGCCAACTCAGTTGGTGGCACTTTCAGAAAGATGGTCTAAAATAAATCACACAATCTCCATCTCTCCAACTGAGGTGAAAGTGGAGTTTGTACCAATAAGTACTTTAATTTTTTCTTTTTTTAAATTTTAATTCCAGTTTGGTTCATATACAGTGTCATATTAGTTTCAGGTGTACAATATAGTGATTCAATAATTCTATACATTACTCAGTGCTCATCATGATGAAGTGTACTCTTAATCCCCTTCATCTGTTTCACCCATTCCCCCCATCCACCTCTCCTCTGGTAACCATCAGTTTGTTTCTATAGTTAAGAGTCTGTTTTATGGTTTGTCTCTCTTTTTTGTTCATTTATTTTGTTTCTTAAATTCCACATATGAGTGAAATGGTATCTTCACTCACCATGAGTGAAATCATATGATATCTGTGTATATACACACACACACCCACGTCTTCTTTATATATTCATCTATCAATAGACATTTGGGTTGCTTCCAAAATTTGGCTATTATAAATATTGCTGCAATAAACATAGGGTGCATATATCTTTCCATATAGGTGTTTTTGTATTCTTTGGGTAAATATTCAATAGGGGAATTACTGTATCATATGGTAATTCTATTTTTAATTTTTGGAGGAAACTCCATACTGTTTTCCACAGCGGCTGTACCAGTTTATATTCCCACCAATGGTGCACAAAAGTTCCTTTTTCTCCATACCCTTGCCAACAATTCTTTCTTGTGTTTTTGATTTTAGCCATTGTGACAGATGTGAGGTGATATCTCATTGTGGTTTTGATTTGAATTTCCCTAATGATGAGTGATGTTGAGTACCTTTTCATGTGTCTATTTGACCATCTGGATATCTTCTTTGGAGAAATGTCTGTTCATGTCTTCTGCCCATTTTTTAATTGGATTATTTGGTTTTTTTGGTGTTGAGTTGTATAAGTTCTTTATATATTTTGGATACTAACCCCTTATAGGATATGTCATTTGCAAATATCTTTTTCCATTCAGCAAGTTGTCTTTTAGTTTTATTGTTTCTTTCCTTCACTGTACAAAAGCTTTTTATTTTGTTGTAGTTCCGATAGTTTATTTTTGCTTTTGTTTCCCTTGCCTCAAGAGACATATCTAGAAAATGTTGTTACAGCCAATGCCAGAGAAATTACCACCTATACTCTCTTTTAGGGTTTTTTATGATTTCAGGTCTCACATTTAAATCTTTAATCCATTTTGAGTTTATTTTTGTGTATGGTGTGAGAGAGTGGTCTAGTTTCATTCTTTTGCATGTAGCTGTCCAGTTTTCCCAACACCATTTGTTGAAGAGACTTTTTGTCATTGCATATTCTTGCCTCCTTTGTCGAAGATTAATTGACCATATAATCATGAATTTATTTCTGGGCTGTCTAGTCTGTTCTATTGATCTATGTGCCTATTTTTGTGCCAATACCATACTGTTTTGTTTATTATAGCTTTATAATATAACTTGAAGTCAGGAATTGTGATACTGCCAGTTTTGCTTTTCATTTTCAAGATTGCTTTGGCTATTTGGGGTCTTTTGTGGTTCCATACAAATTTTAGGATTGTTCTAGTTGTGTGAAAAATGCTTTTGGTATTTTGATAGGGATTGCAATGAGTCTGTAGATTGCTTTAGGTAGTAGGGACATTTTAATAATATTTGTTCTTCCAATCCATGAGCATGGAATATCTTTCCATTTGTTTGTGTCATCTGTAATTTCTTTCATCAGTGTTTTATAGTTTTCAGAGTACGGATCTTTCACCTCCTTGGTTAAGTTTATTCCTAAGTATTGGGACACCTGGGTGGCTCAGTTGGTTAAGTGACTGCCTTCGGCTCAGGTCATGATCCTGGAGTCCCAGGATCGAGTCCCACATTGGGCTCCCTGCTTAGCAAGGAGTCTGCTTCTCCCTCTGACCCTCTTCCCTCTCATGCTTTCTATCTCTCATTCTCTCTCTCTCAAATAAATAAATAAAATCTTTTAAAAAAAGTTTATTCCTAAGTATTTTATTATTTTGGTGCAATTGTAATGGGATTGTTTTCTTAATTTCTCTTTCTGCTACTTCGTTATTAGTGTATAGAAATGCAACAGATCTGTAAATTGTCTTGTGTCCTGTGACCTTACTGGATTCATTTATCATTTCTAATAGTTTTTTGGTGGAGGCTTTAGGGTTTTCTGTGTCATCTGCAAATAGTGAAAGTTTTACTTCTTCCTTACCAGTATGGATGCCTTTCATTTCTTTTTCTTGTCTGATTGTTGTGACTAGGATATCCAGTACTATGTTGAATAAAAGTAGTGAGAGTGGACATCCCTGTCTTATTCCTGATCTTAGGGATAAGACTCTCAGTTTTTCTCCATTGAGGATAATATTACCTGTGGTTTTTCATTTATGGCCTTTATTATGTTGAGGTATATAAACCTACTTTGTTGAGGGTTTTTATCATGAATGGATTTTGTACTTTGTCAAATGCTTTTTCTGCATCTATTAAAATGATCATATGGTTTTTATCTTTCCTCTTGCTGATGCAGTGTATCATGCTGCCTGATTTCTAAAAATTATTTTTAAAATACTTGAAGTAGACTGCCCCAATTCCCAAATTCATATGTTCAAGTTCTAATTCCCAATGTGACTGTATTTGAAGATAGAGCTTCTTGTAGGTAATGAAGGTTGAATGAGGTCAATCTTAATCCAATAGGTTCATGACTTTATAAGAAGAGAAAGAAATGTCTCTCTTTCTCTTCACCATATGTGAACACAATCAGAAGGCAGCCATCTGCAAGCCAGGAAGAGAATCTTCTCTGGGAACCATCAGCCAGTACACTGATCTTGGACTTCCAACCTCTAGAACTGTGAGAAAATAAATTTCTGTTGTTTGAGTCTATGGTATTTCATTATAGCAGCCTGAGCCGACTAATACATACTCTTTTGAACTTCTGGCACTGTCATAGATGCATTATGACCATTATCTCACTTAATCTCATCTAATGATAAAAGTTAAGTACTCTCCTTCATTTGTTAACAATAAGGAAGTTGATGGTCTGAGAAATGTGCTTTGAATTTCTCATACTTTGTTTGGCTCTGATGACCTTTTTACATCACATAAACAATTCCTCAACAAATGAAAGATTCAAACTGAAAACAATTAAAAGGCACTGAAAGGAAAAGAGGATATTGCACTAAACCTCTTGGGCAAGGCAGACTTAGAGGTTTAGGATGGGTCCTTGAGTCAATTAAATATATGTCCTCATTATTTAGATGATGATCATGACATTATTTCTTCCATTCCCCTCAAATTATTATATTGTATAAAAACCTAACTATAGCATTTTAATCATCAAGATAGAAAAGTTTATCTGAGTACTTCAGATTTTACTATTTTTTAATGAATTGTAGATTTACTGTGGACAGAAATAGTATTTCACTTTTATTTGTAGCATATGTAATCTGCATTTTAATCCCATGAATATGGAAGAATCTTAACTAATTAGCAAATCTTTTTTTTTCCTATTATTTACACCATAGTGAAGAAAGGAGTTAGCTTTATTTTTAATAAGTGCTTTCTGGGAGACATCATACTGGATAATGGACAAGTTAGCATGGTATAGTATTTGAGGAATATCTTATCTGCCTTTAAAAATCTTTTATTGATTTATGAATTATCTCAAGTTTGACATACTATGTTAGAATTCTAGTATCATCACTTAATATGAAGGCCTGGGTAAATTATACTCTCTATGCCTCTATTTTCCCATCTGTAAAATAGGAATAATAACTGAGTTTACTTATGTGGTTAATGTGATTTTTAAATAATGTATAAAAATACCTTAACGCTTAGTAAATATTTATCACTAAAAAATTTTTGTTTTACTGTGTCTTTGAGCTAGAATTTCTCAAATCAAAGTGCCCACAGTGGGTTTGACAAATATATTGGGTTTAGTTCTTTCGAGACACTTGGCAAAGCAAGTTTACATCTGATGCAATTAGATATTTTACATTTTTCATTTCACCAAACAAATCAGGACCTCTATTTTGGTAAGTTTTAAAGATCTACCAGATCTATTTATCTAATTCAGATTTTAAGAGGTCTAGATTATGTAAAATACAGGCGTAGATTATGGAAAAGATACAGATATAATAGATTCATGAGTAAAAAATTAGAGAAATTCATTTAAATGGAAAAACATTGACTTAGGTTTTCCATGTGACTGTTGAACAAGATATATGACAGTGAACATGTACCTGACTAATTTTACCCCCTTTACTCAAAATGTACATGAGGATATCTCTTTCCCAGAGAATCACTCTGCATTCTTTCCTCCCTGAAGTTATGGTTACAAATGGATGCACTTGGCTTTAGCTGCTTCTCTTCTGTAACAATGTGTGCAGAAATAGAATATTAGTGCTAATTCAAAATATTTGAGTTAAATGAAAAATACTTGACATAAAACAATAAACAATTTGACAGTTAAGAATTTGTTGTTTTTCAAAAACAAGAAAACTATTAAAGGTAGAGAGTTTATTAAGCACAGAAACATAAACTCTTAATGACATCTCATTGATACCCATTTAATTGTTCCTATAACCAGAAGATGTCTCTGTGAGTACACCTTCATTATTCACAAGAAAAAAAGTGCTTCATGAAAGCTATCAAAATCAATTACAGTTTGTCCACTTTGGGGGGCCAATGAGGCAGAGAATTAACCTCCAACTAATTTCCAAAGTCATTTACCAGCTGATGGCTTAGTACATTTACTGCCACAGGCACCAGGCACTTTGGGACATTTGTAAAATGCATGCTGTAGAGTGCAAGAAATGTATCATTTGGGTCATGATAGACCCATGAGCCATGTTGTTTATTTATTTTATACTCATAAAACCCCTGAGGTCCAGTAAATACACAATTTAATTTTATTATTAAATATGTCTCTAAAGTTGACAAGAAATCCTGTGCTAACACAAACTAAAAATCTTCCAGTCACTTATCGAATTATTCTAAAAGGCACAATAAAACTAGAGGATTAACATGAATTTGGATGAATGTTATGTTGCATTCCTTGTACAATATAAATAAACAGGAACCATATCCAGACATTATTACTTTTACAGATGTGAAATCTCTTAAAGTAAATGATTGCTTAAAGTAAAAAATTAAATGATTAATGACTTAATAGACACTTTTGTCTATTACCTTCTAGGTTCTAAGTTATTGGAATAGATAATACAAACATATTAACTCTCTAGAGGCACACTCTTTAGTTGGTCTAAAGATTTAATCAAAAACTAATTATTTTATATTTTTACAATAATAACTGTTTACATCATTTGAGAATCTGATTTGGACATTAAAATGTGGAAAATCTTATACTTCCTATTTAAGTGCATGTATGTTTTACCCATTGTGGGCAGTAAGCATCACTTTAAATAAAAGCATTAACTGAATACAAAATAGGTTAGGAAAAAAAATGTTTCCAGAGATGTCAAGGTAACAGGATGAGAAAATGTAACAGTGTGCTCAGCATCAACATGTCTGAGAAAATCCTCTTTATGCATTCTGCCAGACAGATAAATTCATCTACATCAACCTCTAAGAAAGATAACCTAATAAAGATGCAGTGTGAAAGGAAATTGATATTTGGTCAGGGGGGAAAGAACAAATAAAGCATTTGTTGGGATATAGTCACACCATTGTTTCCAGTACTGACTGATCAAATGAGATTTTAAATACCTACATTTTCAAAAGGCAGAAGACACTCAATAGTTTTTGTTTTGTTTTTCTGCTGCAGAGTCTAACCAGGTACAATGTTTCCTAATTCAATCTTGATAATATTTATCTCATTAACTCAATGGTCTTTAATTTATAATTATCATATTATACATATAGAAAGAGCTCTCAAGATAGTCACAACATCAGATAAATACACTCAGAGGGATGGTTAATCAAACTGGCAATACCTATAGAGGAAACAGGGAATCTGAGGGTTTCTCAGAAATCTAGATATGCCCAAATATTTTCTCCTTTAAAGCATGGAATGCTCACTATTAAAATTCTGACAGGTTAGTGAATAACATTATGGACTAGAAAGCAAGCCTTACATTTCCTGAGAGTGATTTCCACTTCATGAGCTCAGGGCCATGAAGCAGGTGTGTGTCTGGAGGTGGGGATGGGGGCTGGAAGAGCAGAAGTTGGAATGAAAAGATGCTGGAGGAAGTTGGGTCATTCTAAAATGAGAGGTACAGGCCAGCAAGATACATATTCTTTTCCTCAAATGTCGTCACTGCGTTTTAAAATTTGTTTTAGTTTCCTTTGGACTAACAGAATAATTTTAGTAACATAATATCTACCAACACAGTCATAACTAAACTGTTATCCACCAGCAAGAATATATTATTTTCCATTGTGCTAAGCATTACTCTTGAGGTGTCTTTGATAAACAAGCACTTATAAAGATTTTGATACTGGAGCCTCCTCAAACCAGGGTAACCAGCAGCTTACCAGAATCCATGTATAAACTAGAATATAAAATGCCTTTAATTTTTCATTTAAACAGGAAATAAAAAAGAAATCCTAGTTTTCAATTGACTACTTTGGCCTATGTCTCCTCCCATCCCATCAATACAGGTTCTCAGACCCTAGCTAGAGGATTACTTTATAAAATAGTTATGAAGCATTAGTAAGGGAACCAAAACTACAAGAAGACTCATTTAATAGATTTGAAGAGAGAATTTACTATGTGGTATTTAAAATGTGTGTATCCTCATAAATAAAAATCGTGCTCTCATATAATGATCTCCCCTTATAAATTACATACGTATATAGCCACACACACACATTGTCATTTAATTATTATCAAATCCTAAATAAATCTAGCACTGTCTAGCTTATTCAAATCCCTTCTCTTTGACAATAATATATCAGTGAATTAAATCCTGCAAGTGAAGCAGATGGCATAAATAAGCTGCTTATACCAATGCATAGCATGTGTAAAAGGTTAATTGAACTGCCTCATCATGAATTATATATATATTTTTCCACAATCTAGCAGTGTTTAGAACAAAATGATGTTTTTCCCCTAGTTTAATTAGTGTGATGACATTAATTATAATCATAACAATTCTAGCAATACTAAAAATAAACTGTGAAAACTTTAATGTATTTTTAAAAATCGTATGTTATTTGACCCTTAAAGGATTGTGTTATGCTCATGGTACTGGAAATGGTATTCAAATAGTCTTTAAAAAATTGAAGAGGCACAGTAACCCAAAGATGATGACATTCTGCTGGTCAGTGTTCTGTGCAAAAGCCAATGAAGACTGCAGGCCCCAGATGCTTTCTCAAAAATAATTTTTCCAGAAAAATATACAATTTCAAAAAGGCACTAAAAGATAGTGATACTGTTGGCTGGCTTTGGTTCTCAAACATCTGAAAACAGATTTGTGAAAGAGGTCAATAGGAGGTCATATCTTCCAACTCTATAAATCTAGATATCTCAGTTGTTGCAAGCTTATATCTTTTTTCTATTTTAGAAGTGGCTTTTCTTTTTTTCTATTTCATATGTCATTTTAGTTTATCTATTTCAGATTTTGTAAACTAGCTAACTTAAAAACTTCATATTGGGGATAAGATTTGAACAGTATTTAATAATTGGGGGCAGTGTGCACAGTGTGTCATTCTTTAGGCTCATCATGAGCCATATCTTTGCCTAAAACATATCTATATATCTAGTATAGCATAGGTACAAGGATAGAGTAAGTGGCTCAAGTATTTTTTCAAAGGAATAAATTGAGACTTAAATTATTGAAACTTAAGATTACCGAAATAGTTTATATTTCTATTGACTAACACAAGCTATATGGTTGGTTTCTTTGTCTTCTTAATCCATGTTGTAAAATACCAATAACAAAACGGCACATGTCAGGCATGTGATCCATACTACATGTCTCAACCTGAAGTTTTATCCACAGACCTATCACCAGGTCTGATTATTATCTATGATGCCAATGTCAACCTGCAAAGAATGAACCCCAAATAAAGGTTTCCAATAAGAGGATCTTCCCTGTAGTAGCCATAGATTTTTTAAAGCTGTCTTTGAGGATAATTTTAGGTATTAACTTCTATCCATTTAGTTGCCATCATATAAAACAAATCCAAAATTACTGTAATCAGAACACCTGTCATGTTTTATAAGTTATTTTTTTCTAATTCGATATTTGGACATACGTTACACCTATGTTGTAAGTTAGAAAAATGACTAGTTTCATATTTTCAGTAATGGATTAGGTTTACTTCATAAACTTGTGTACATTTCATTCCTGGTTTTACGTCAGCTGTTGATGTTGTTGCCACAACCGAACTAAGCCCCGCTAAGATATGCCCCACACTCAGGGCCCCATCTTATGGAATTCCTCTTTCTGACCCCAATTTATTATTCTTATGGGCTTTGGAGGCAAGCAGAGGGGAGTTAAAATCCTGCCTCTGTCATAACAAATTATAATATTAGACAAATTATTGAATTTCCCTGAAAATCAGTGTCTGTTTTTATGCTGATACCATAGTGTTTTCATTACTATAGCTTTGTAATATCGTTTGGAATCAGGGTGCAAGATGCCTCCAGTTTTCTGTTTTTTGTTTTTAGTATAGTCAACGCCCAAGGTTAAATTAGTTTCAGGTGTATAACCTAGTAATTCAGTAAGTTTATACATTATGCTATATTCACGACAAGTAGAACAACCATCTAGCCCCATACACTGCTTTTACAGTACCATCGACTATTTTCCTTAGGTTGTGCTTCTCATTCTCTTGACTCATTCATTCCATAGCAGGAAGCCAGTATCTCCCACTTCACTTCACCCATTTTGTCCAGCTCCCCACACTCCTCCTCTCTGGCAACCATCAGTTTGTTCTGTGTACTTACAGACTGAATTCTGCTTTTTTTTTTCTTTTTCCAAGTTTTTTATTTAAATTTCAGGTAGTTAAAATATAGTGCAGTATTAGTTTTAGGGTGTAGAATTTAGTGATTCATCAGTTACACACACCACCTGGTGCTCATCACAGCCAGTGCACTCCTTAATACCCATCATCTGTTTAGCCCATCCCCCTGCCCACTTCCCCTCTGGTAACCATCAGTTGTTCTCTGTAGTTAAGAGTCTGTTTCTTGGTTTACCTCTCTTTCTTTCACCCCTACGTTCATTTGTAATTCTGATTTTTGTTTGTTTATTCATTTGTGTTTGTTTTTTTTAGATTCCACCTATAAGCGAAATCGTATGGCATTTGCCTTCTCAGTCTGATTTATTTTACTTAGCATTATAGCTTCTGGATTCATCCATATTGTCTCAAATGGCTTGATCTCGTCTTTTTCTTATGGTTGCATAACATCCTTGTGTGTGTGTGTGTGTATGTGTGCCACATGCTTATCCATTGGTCTGTTGATGGACACTTGCTTCCATATCTTACCTATTGTAAATAATGCTGCAATAAACATAGGAATGCATATATCTTTTCAAATCTATGTTTTTGTTTTCTTTGGGTAAATATCCAACAGTGGAATTGTTGGATCTTATGGTATTTCTATTTTTAATATTTTAAGTACACTCCATACTGTTTTCCACAGTGGCTGTACTAATTTATATTCCCACCAACAGTACACAGTGTACCTTTGTCCACATCCTTGCCAACACTTGTTATTTCTTGTCTTTTTAGATTTTAGTCATTCTAACAGGTGTAACGTGATAGCTTATTGTGGTTTTGATTTGCATTTCCCTGATGATAAGTGGTGTTAAGCATCTTTTCATGTGTCTGTGGGCTATCTGTATGTCTTCTTTGGGAAAAAGTATGTTAGGGTCCTTTACCCATTTTTTAATTGGATTGTGTTTTTTGGTGTTGAGTTGTATAACTTCTTTATATATTTTAGAAATTAACTCCTGGGGGTGGAGCAAGATGTTGGGGGAGTAGGAGACCTGGATTTCATCTGGTCTCAGGAATTCAGCTGGATAGGGATCAAACCATTCTGAACACCTACGAACTCAACAGGAGATCGAAGAAAAGAATAGCAACAACTCTCTGAACAGAAAAGCGACCACTTACTGGAAGGTAGGACGTGCGGAGAAGTGAATCTGAGGCGATATTCAGGAGGATAGATGGCGGGGGAGGGGGCCTCCGTCGGCCGCTTCTGGCAAGTGATAGAGCCACAGAGCACAAAATCGGAACTTTTAGAAGTCGGCTCCACTGAGGAACGTCGCTCCAGTGGCTAAGTGGGGGGTGGAACTCTCTCGGGACAGTGTGGTCTCAGGACCCTCGGGGTCACAGAAAGACCGGGGGTGCCTGAGTGCAGCAGAGCTCCTGGGTATCGGAGCGGGGAAGCCGGCTGCAGAGACGGAGCCAAGGCGCGGGCTCTCAGCTCGGGGTTGCCATAAACTGTGATCCGCGGCCCAGTTGGGCCACTGCTCCTCCAGCAGGGACCCAACAAGCGGCAGAGCTGGGGAGACTCCCCTTCCTCCACCGGGACGAGTGGCACTGGAGCGCACCGCAGGGATCTGCTGGGTTTGGAGACTCCACACGGAGTTGGGTGCCAGAGATAGAAACGCTCAGTCACAGGCCGGGTGAGCACGGAGTGTGGCTGGAGACCGGGGAGATGGGAGTGACTGCTTTTCTCTGGGGGCACACTGAGGACCGGGGCCCCGAGTTCTCTGCTCCTCTGGGCAGAGTATGGGAGGCCGCCATTTTCACTCTCGTCCTCCAAAGCTGTACCGAGAGCTTGCAGGGAACAAAAGCTCCCGAGAGCAAACCCGAGCAGATTGCTTACCCGGACCAGCAAGTGTGGGGCAATTCCGCCTCCGGCAAAGACATTTGGGAACCACGGCAACAGGCCCCTCCCCCAGAAGATCCCCACAAACAGCCAGCAAGCCAAGACCAAGTTTACCAATCAAGGAGAACGGAAGAACTCCAGCGCTAGGGGAATAATGCACATACATAGAATTCATGGCTTTTTTACCATGATTCATTAGTTTTTCAAAGTTAATTTTTTAACTGTTTTTTTCTTTTTTTGAATTTTTCTTTTTCCCTTTTTCAACCAATATCTTATCAGGGCGCCTGGGTGGCTCAGTTGGTTAAGCAACTGCCTTCGGCTCAGGTCATGATCCTGGAGTCCCGGGATCGAGTCCCACATCGGACTCCCTGCTGAGCGGGGAGTCTGCTTCTCCCTCTGACCCTCTTCCCTCTCGTGCTCTCTCTCTCTCATTCTCTCTCTGTCAAATAAATAAATAAAATCTCAACCAACATCTTATCAATCCCTTTTTTAAAAAAACGTTTTTTATTTTTCATTTTTAGAGTCATATTTTATCCCTTCATAGTAGTTACCCTTATTTTTGGCATATATATATAAGTTATTCTCTCTTGAAAATTTTGAGATACAGTTTCTTCTAACAGACCAAAATATACCCTAAATCACTAGTGTATGGCTTTGTTCTAGTCTTCTGCCTGATCACACTCTCTCCCTTTTTTTCTTTTCTTTTTTTTAAATCTTCTTCTTTTTTCAAATAACTTCTTATCAACTCCTTTTATAAAATCTTTTATAATTTTCATCTTTACAGTCATCTTCCATCCCTTCATTGTATCAACCCTTATTTTGTACATATGTAAGTCTTTCTTCCTTTAAAATTTTAGGAGGCACTTTCTTCTAACAGACCAAAATATGCCCAAAATCTAGTGTGTGGCACTGATCTATGCACTAGCCTGATCATATCTGATCATATTCTGGGTTTTTTTTTGTTTTGTTCTGTTTTTCTTTGTATCTTTTTCTTTTTCTTTTTCTTTTTTTTTCCTCTTTCTTTATTCTTTCTTTCCCTTTCTTTTCCCCTGGTTTCAGGTCTTTTCTGATTTGTATAGAATATATTTGCTGGGGACATTAACCTGTTAGCATTTTGTTCTTTCATTCATCTATTCTCCTCTGGACAAAATGACAAGACAAAAAAAATCACCTCAGCAAAAAGAACAAGAGGTAGTACTGTCTGCCAGGGACCTACACAATACAGACATTAGTACGATGTCGGACCTAGAGTTCAGAATCATGACTTTAAAGATACGAGCTGGGCTTGAAAAAAGCGTGGAAGTTATTAGAGAAACCCTTTCTGGAGACATAAAAGAACCAAAATCTAACCAAGTCGAAATCAAAGAGGCTATTAATGAGGTACAATCAAAAATGGGGGCACTAACTGCTTAGGATAAATGAGGCAGAAGAGAGAACCAGCGATATAGAAGACCAAATGATGGAAAATAAAAAGGCTGAGAAAAAGAGAGAGAAACAACTACAGGATCACGAGGGCAGAATTCGAGAGATAAGGGATACGATAAGATGAAACAACATTAGAATAATTGGGTTTCCAGAAGAAGAAGAAAGAGAGAGAGGGGCAGAAGGTATA
Organism: Callorhinus ursinus; assembly: GCF_003265705.2. Lineage (NCBI taxonomy): Eukaryota > Metazoa > Chordata > Mammalia > Carnivora > Otariidae > Callorhinus > Callorhinus ursinus. The sequence continues at coordinate 60,083,586 of NW_027397074.1, read as the reverse complement.
TTGGAGCAAATTATAGCAGAGAACTTCCCTAATGTGGGGAAGGAAACAGGCATCAAAATCCAGGAGGCACAGAGAACCCCTCTCAAAATCAATAAAAATAGGTCAACACCCCGACATCTAATAGTAAAACTTACGAGTCTCAGAGACAAAGAGAAAATCCTGAAAGCAGCTCAGGAGAAGAGATATGTAACCTACAATGGTAGAAAATTTAGATTGGCAACACACCTATCCACAGAGACCTGGCAGGCCAGAAAGGACTGGCATGATATCTTCAGAGCACTAAACGAGAAAAATATGCAGCCAAGAATACTATATCCAGCTAGGCTATCATTGAAAATAGAAGGAGAGATAAAAAGCTTCCAGGACAAACAAAAACTAAAGGAATTTGCAAACACAAAACCAGCCCTCCAAGAAACGTTGAAAGGAGTCCTCTAAGCAAAGAGAGAGCCTAAAAACAGCATAGATCAGAAAGGAACACAGACAATTTACAGTAACAGTCACCTTACAGACAATACAATGGCACTAAATTCATATCTTTCAATACTTACCCTGAATGTAAATGGGCTAAGTGCCCCAATCAAAAGACACAGGCTATCAGATTGGATTAAAAAGCAAGACCCATCAATATGCTGTCTGCAAGAGACTCATTTTAGACCCAAAGACACCCCCAGATTGAAAGTGAGGGGGTGGAAAACCATTTACCATGCTAATGGACACAAAAAGAAAGCTGGGGTGGCAATCCTCATATCAGACAAATTAGATTTTAAAACAAAGACTGTAATAAGAAATGAAGAAGGACACTATATCCTACTTAAAGGGTCTATCCAACAAGAAGATCTAACAATTGTAAATATCTATGCCCCAAACATGGGAGAGGCCAATTATATAAGGCAATTAATAACAAAAGCAAAGAAACACATTGACAACAATACAATAATAGTGGGGGACTTTAACACCCCCTTCACTGAAATGGACAGATCATCTAAGCAAAAGATCAACAAGGAAATAAAGACTTTAAAGGACACACTGGACCAAATGGACTTCACAGACATCTTCAGAACATTCCATCCCAAAGCAACGGAATACACATTCTTCTCTAGTGCCCATGGAACATTCTCCAGAATTGATCACATCCTAGGGCACAAATCAGGTCTCAACCAGTACCAAAAGATTGGGATCATTCCCTGCATATTTTCAGACCACAATGCTTTGAAACTAGAACTCAATCACAAGAGGAAAGTTGGAAAGAACTCAAAGACATGGAGGCTAAAGAGCATCCTACTAAAGAATGAATGGGTCAACCAGGAAATTAAAGAAGAATTAAAAAAATTCATGGAAACCAATGAAAATGAAAACACAACCGCTCAAAATCTTTGGGATACAGCAAAGGCAGTCCTGAGAGGAAAGTATATAGCAATACAAGCCTTTCTCAAGAAACAAGAAAGGTCTCAAATACACAACCTAACCCTACACCTAAAGGAGCTAGAGAAAAAACAGCAAATAAAGCCTAAACCCAGCAGGAGAAGAGAAATAATAAAGATCAAAGCAGAAATCAATGAAATAGAAACCAAAAGAACAGTAGAACAGATCAATGAAACTAGGAGCTGGTTCTTTGAAAGAAATAACAAGATTGATAAACCCCTGGCCAGACTTATCAAAAAGAAAAGAGAAGTGACCCAAATCAACAAAATCATGAATGAAAGAGGAGAGATCACAACCAACACCAAAGACATACAAACAATTATAAGAACATATTATGAGCAACTCTATGCCAGCAAATTAGATAACCTGGAAGAAATGGATGCATTCCTAGAGATGTTATCTACTACCAAAATTGAACCAAGAAGTAATAGAAAACCTGAACAGACCTGTAACCACTAAGGAAATTGAAGCAGTCATCAAAAATCTCCCAACAAACAAAAGCCCAGGGCCACATGGCTTCCCAGGGGGATTCTACCAAACATTTAAAGAAGAATTAATCCCTATTCTCCCGAAACGGTTCCAAAAAATAGAAATGGAAGGAAAACTTCCAAACTCGTTTTATGAGGCCACCATTACCTTGATCCCCAAACCACACAAAGACCCCATCAAAAAGGAGAATTACAGACCAATATCCTTGATGAACATGGATGCAAAAATTCTCACCAAAATACTAGCCAATAATCCAACAGTACATTAAAAGGATTATTCACCATGACCAAGTGGGATTTATCCCTGGGCTGCAAGGTTGGTTCAACATCTGCAAATCAATCAACTTAATACAATACATTAACATAGAAATAACAATAATCATATGATCCTCTCAATAGATGCAGAAAAAGCATTTGACAAAGTACAACATCCTTTCTTGATCAAAACTCTTCAGAGTATAGGGATAGAGGGTACATACCTCAATATCATAAAAGCCATCTACAAAAAACCTACAGCGAATATCATTCTCAATGGGGAAAAGCTGAGAGCTTTTCCCCTAAGGTCAGGAACGCGGCAAGGATGTCCACTCTCACCACTGCTATTCAACATAGTATTAGAAGTCCTAGCCACAGCAATCAGACAACAAAAAGAAATCAAAGGCATCCAAATCGGCAAAGAGGAAGTCAAACTCTCACTCTTTGCAGATGATATGATACTGTAGGTGGAAAACCCAAAAGACTCCACCCCAAAACTGCTAGAACTCATACAGGAATTCAGTCAAGTAGCAGGCTATAAAATCAATGCACAGAAATCAGTGGCATTCCTATACACCAACAACAAGACAGAAGAGAGACAAATCAAGGAGTCGATCCCATTTACAATTGCACCCAAAACCATAAGATACCTAGGAATAAATTTAACCAAAGAGGCAAAGGATCTGTACTCAGAAAACTATAAAATACTCATGAAAGAAATTGAGGAAGACACAAAGAAATGGAAAAACGTTCCATGCTCATGGATTGGAAGCACCAACATTGTGAAGATTTCAATGCTACCTAGAACAATCTACACATTCAATGCAATCCCCATCAAAATACCATCCACTTTTTTCAAAGAAATGGAACAAATAATCCTAAAATTTGTATGGAACCAGAAGAGACCCCGAATAGCCAGAGGAATCTTGAAAAAGAAAAGCAAAGCTGGCGGCATCACAATTCCGGACTTCCAGCTCTATTACAAAGCTGTCATCATCGAGACAGTATGGTACTGGCACAAAAACAGACACATCGATCAATGGAACAGAATCGAGAGCCCAGAAATGGACCCTCAACTCTATGGTCAACTGATCTTCGACAAATCAGGAAAGAATGTCCAATGGAAAAAAGACAGTCTCTTCAACAAATGGTGTTGGGAAAATTGGACAGCCACATGCAGAAGAATGAAACTGGACCATTTCCTTACACCACACACAAAAATAGACTCCAAATGGTTGAAAGACCTAAACGTGAGACAGGAGGCCATCAACATCCTAAAGGAGAACACAGGCAGCAACCTCTTCGACCTCAGCCGCAGCAACTTCTTCCTAGAAACATCGCCAAAGGCAAGGGAAGCAAGGGCAAAAATTACCTATTGGGATTTCATCAAGATAAAAAGCTTTTGCACAGCAAAAGAAACAGTCCACAAAACCAAAAGACAACCGACAGAATGGAAGAAATATTTGCAAATGACATATCAGATAAAGGGCTAATATCCAAAATCTATAAAGAACTTCTCAAACTCAACACCCAAAGAACAAATAATCCAATCAAGAAATGGGCAGAAGACATGAACAGACATTTTCCCAAAGAAGACATCCAAATGGCCAACAGACACATGAAAAAGTGCTCAACATCGCTTGGCATCAGGGAAATCCAAATCAAAACCTCAACAAGATACCACCTCACACCAGTCAGAATGGCTAAAATTAACAACTCAGGAAACGACAGATGTTCGCGGGGATGCAGAGAAAGGGGAACCCTCCTACACTGTTGATGGGAATGCAAGCTGGTGCAGCCACTCTGGAAAACAGTATGGAGGTTCCTCAAACAGTTGAAAATAGAACTACCATACGATCCAGCAATTGCACCACTGGGTATTTACCACAAAGATACAAAAGTAGGGATCCGAAGGGGTATGTGCACCCCAGTGTTTATAGCAACAATGTCCACAATAGCCAAACTGTGGAAAGAGCCAAGATGTCCATGGACAGCTGAATGGATAAAGAAGCTGTGGTATATAGACGCAATGGCATATTATGCAGCCATCGAAAGGAATGAGATCTTGCTATTTGCAACGACGTGGATGGAACTGGAGGGTGTTATGCTGAGTGAAATAAGTCAATCAGAGAAAGACATGTATGATATGACCTCACTGATATGAGGAATTCTTAATCTCAGGAAACAAACTGAGGGTTGCTGGAGTGGTGTGGGGTGAGAGGGATGGGGTGGCTGGGTGATAGACATTGGGGAGGGTATGTGCTACGGTGAGCACTGTGAATTGTGCAAGACTGTTGAATCACAGATCTGTACCTCTGAAACAAATAATGCAATATATGTTAAGGAAAAAAAAAGAAGAAGATAGCAGGAGGGGAAGAATGAAGGGGAGTAAGTCGGAGGGGGAGACGAACCATGAGAGATGATGGACTCTGAAATACAAACTGAGGGTTCTAGAGGGGAGGGGGGTGGGGGGATGGGTTAGCCTGATGATGGGTATTAAAGAGGGCACATTCTGTGTGGAGCACTCTGTGTTATGCACAGACAATGAATCATGGAACACTACATCAAAAACTAATGATGTAATGTATGGTGATTAACATGACAATAAAAAAGAAAAAAATAAAAAAAAACAATAATAAAACCAAAAAAAAGAAAGAAATTAACTCCTTATCAGATATGTCATTTGCAATTATCTTCTCCCACTCAGTAAGTTGCCCTTTTGTTTTGTTGATGGTTTATTTTGCTGTGCTTTTTATTTTTATGTGCAGTTTTGTTCTTCTTTCCCAGAATTCTTTTGGCTAGTCAAGGTCTTTTGTGGTCCCATAGAAATCTTCATATTGTTTTTTTCTGTTTCTGTGAAAAATACCATTGGGATTTTGATGGAATTGCATTATATCTGTAGATTGCTTTGGGTAGTATGGACTTTTTAACAATATTAATTCCTCCATTCCATGAGCATGGAATATGTTTTCACTTATTTGTTTCTTGATATAAAACCTTAACACCTGCTTTCTCAAATTTGCTATGTTTGTCATTCTTCTAGTGTTCGAGTTTAAATAGTTTCTGGCTATCCTGATTGATGATCTTGTCTATGTTCACTTACTGCCCAAGTTATCATCTTAAAACACAAGTGTTTGCAGTCTGTTACATTGCTTAAATGTTTTGATGGTATACCTCTGATTACAGAGCAATGATTAAAACCCTCCTTAGTTTGGCTTCTATAATTTTTTCTAGATTATCCTTGCCTAACTCCAATTTTTTGCACAATAGCAAAAACAAAAACAAAAAACAAGAAACAGTTTTTCTTAACATGAAATAAATAATATCCCTATTCTTCCCTCTAAGCAGCGTCTATGTCCTCTCAGTGCATTCAGGGGGATTAAAAAAATAAAAAATCCAAACTCCTCCAAGTGGCCTCCAAGGCCCTAAATAATGTATCCTCTTCATGGCATTCTAATTCGTTCTATACCAGTCTCACTTTTCTCATTACATTCCCATCACACCATTGTTCTTTCAGTTAATTACAAAGACATGTTCTTTTCCATTTCAAGCTCTCTGTAGATGCTGATCCTCCAACTTGAATGCCATTTTCCCACTTTGTGTCACGGACTTAATTCCGCTTACTTTAAGTCGCAGTTCTTCCCTGATCAGTCTACTTAACATTAGTTCATCTCCCCCTTCTAACACTGATTTTAATTTGTAAGTATTTCTCTATTTTATTTTTTCTTATGTCTATAATTAGCATAAAGCCAAAAAAGGCAGGCCAGCTCCCTGCCTTCTTCATCAACACATTCTCTAATACGGTTCTTTGGAACTCAGCAGCAACCTAACCTTGTGAATAAACAAGTAAATGAGTATTAGATGCTCAATAAATATGTGTAAATTTTCTGTCAATCTTAATTGAATTCCAAGGATATGGCTGCCAAAAAGGGAAGTAAAAAATATTTCTAGTGAAGAAAAAAAATAGAGTAGAAAATTGATTTTTTTATTATGCAATAGTTTATTTCCAAAATGCCATTGATGGATTAAATTGTTTACTGCAGAAGGATATCTAATGGCTCCATTTTGATGTATCACAGTTTTACTATGAGTAGATTTATAACATCATATGTCAAATAATGTGTATATATACCCATGTGTATAAATGTAAATATACACACATACACAGATACATATATACATACATACATATACATAAAACAGTCATTACTAGTTCACTTAGTTAGATCTCTATAGCTATGATTTCTTTTTAAGATTTTTATTTATTTGACAGAGAGAGACACAGCAAGAGAGGGAACACAAGCAGGGGGAGTGGGAGAGGGAGAAGCAGTTTTCCTGCGGAGCAGGGAGCCCCCGAAGGCAGACGCGTAATGACTGAGCCGCCCAGGCATCCCTGTATAGCTATGATTATAGACACAGTGCATCCCACATCTTCATTATTTTCTCTTCTCTGTACCATGGTGCACAAATGGTATCAATAACTTTACTCAAATTCAGGAGAAAATCAGAAAAAATAGCTCAATAGAATTTCCTATCAACCTGTCTCTCCTCTAGGTGCAAATGACCAGCTTACATTGCCAAGTGTTAGCTAACAGTTATCCTTATGGCCTTGCATTTGAACCAATCCTTGAAAGCAAATATGTTCCTCATGACATAAGCTTTTTTTTTTTTGACTTATTTATTTATTTGAGAGAGGAAGAAAGAGAGAGAGTGAGCCGGAGGGGAGGGTGTGGTGTGTTGGAGCAGAGGGAGAGGGAGAGAGAGAATCTCCAACAGACTCCCTGCTGAGTGCTGAGCCCCACACAGGGCTGGATCTCACAACCCTGAGACCATGACCTGAGCGTCAATCAAGAGTCAGATGCTTAACTGACTGAGACATTCAGATGCCCTCTCATGATGTAAGCTTTATGAATAATCATTCAGTGCCTTGAAATAATGTAATTGCTTGCCACCAATGGAATGTTTCAGTATTCATCTAGGTACTATTTTCTTTCTTTTACATTTGATACTATGTGTTTCTCTTAGATTTTTCCTTAGCTGTTGGTCAGTGAGTAAAATTAGTCCATTTATTTTCTTTTTCTTTTTTAAAGATTTTATTTATTTATTTGACAGAAAGATAGAGAGCCAGAGAACACAAGCAGGGGGGAGTGGCAGAGGGAGAGGGAGAAACAGACTCCCCACTGAGCAGGGAGCTCAAAGCAGGCTCGATCCCAGACTCCTGGGATCGCGACCTGAGCAGAAGACAGGTGCTTAACTGACTGAGCCACTCAGGCACCCTATTTTCTTTTTAGCAAGTTAAGACCTCTTAATTGCTTTAGCATAATAATATCTTACTTTAATAATTTCCTTTCTTTTTCCCTCAAAAAGGATGGTTTGTAATCTAAAATCATACTTTATATATTACGTATAGTAATTATATAAGCGCATTCATCATATGTCTGCAGATACAACAGACACAATTATATAGTGTTTGCTAGACCATTAAAAAGGGTTTAGGGGTGCTTGGGTAGCTCAGTCTGTTAAGTGTCTGCCTTGTGTTCCCCTATCCCAAGGTCCTGGGATAGAGCCCCACATTGGTATCCATGCTCAGCGGGGAGGAGTCTGCTTCTCCCTCTCCCTGTGCGCTCCCCCCTGGCCCCCATTCATGCTCTCTCTCTCTCAAATAAATAAATAAAATCTTAAAAAATGGTTTATACTGATGGAAGTTCATAGTGATGGAAAATCATCTTTGTTCTTACTATAATATCAAGTCCATAGAAATTCCAGAAGCATTCTGAGTTTCCAGAGAAGTTTAAAACTTCTTTTTTTAAAAAAAAGATTTATTTTATTATTGTTCTTCTTGGAGTAGCTATTTATCATTGAAGGTAATTACCCCATTTTTCTTCTAACTTTTCAGTATATACCCATTACTATTTTATATGTAATTTTTTTACATTTTTTTAAGATCTTATTTATTTGACACAGAGAGAGAGAGAAGGAGAGAGCAAGCACAAGCAGGGGGAGTGGCAGGCAGGGGAGAAGCAGGCTCCCTGCTGAGCAAGGAGCCTGATGTGGGGCTAGAACCCAAGACCCTGGGATCATGACCTGAGCGGAAGGCGGCTGCTTAACTGACTTAGCCACCCAGGTGCCCTTATATGTAATTTTTAAAGGCTATTTTATTATATTTAATCCTTTCAAAAGGCAAAACATTACCTAAAAATGTATTTTGGGATAAAGAGAACCCCAGCTGGTCAAAAAAAAAAAAATCTTTTGGAATGAAGTTTTCAATTGGTTAGGCTTTCACTATCATATTCCATAGTCTATTCAATTTCTAAACAATAGACGAGTTGAATGGGAATGAATGAAATCATAATATTCTGATTTTCTATCCTGACAATTGATCGGTACATTTCTATAATCAAATTAGTTTTGTTACATGGTGCATACATACATTCTGTTAAATACACTTAGTATTTATTCAATTATGTAGATTTCATTTAATTCTAACAGAGCACTTTATATAGATTAAGTACTTTATATAGATTTCATTTACCTCTAAACAAAATCCCTACCTGTAGGTGCTGCAATTACCCACACAATGAATTCGCTTGGAAACTAAGACTTAAGGGTTAAAATGCATTTCCATTATCATTCTGGGGTGTGACTTATTCAGGTAGCCCAATTGTATAGCTCTCTCCTCAGGGAAGAGGAAAGGAACTGCTTGGCATCCTAGAAACTCTGCCCAACTTATTCTCAGGGTGTATGTTTATCTCTTCTATTCTAGGATGTGCATACAAAATAATCCACCATTAGTTCATAGTTTCATTTACTCAGTGTTTTCATTTCCCTTTTTCTGAAAAATTCACCCCAATTGTCTTAAAAACCTTCTTGCAATTAGCTCCTCTACAGTTCTCACACTAGTTTGTACCTGGGGCAGATCTATAAATAAACAAAAAAAAGAAAAGAAAGAAAGAAAGAAAAGAAAGAAAGAAAGAAAAAGAAAGAAAGAAAGAAAGAAAGAAAGAAAGAAAGAAAGAAAGAAAGAAA